>NW_016107526.1:3420088-3489240 GCF_001604975.1 Cebus imitator
GAGTTTTGGTCTTGTTGCCCAGGCTGGAGTGCAATGGTGCAATCTCGGCTCACTGCAACCTCCGCTTCCTGGGTTCAAGCAATTCTCCTGTTTCAGCCTCCTGAGTAGCTGGGATTACAGGTGCGCGCCACCATGCCCAGCTAATTCCTTTTTTAGTATTTTTGGTAGAGATGGAGTTTCACCATGTTGACCAGGATGGTCTCGATCTCTTGACCTTGTGATCCACCCACCTCAGCCTCCCAAAGTACTGGGCTTATAGGCTGAGCCACCGCACCCGGCCAGCATTCATATATACTCTCATCCAAGAGAGATATCTCAGCCATCTTCAATTGCTTTCTCTCCTTTATCTCACACCTACTTTAATTCTATTTCAATTTTTTTAAATAGTATTAACTACCTACTATGTATTCTCTGTCTTATTATATGTCAAACAAGAAAAAATTAACAAGAAATATTTTAAATTTTGTCACAAAATGTGGTTTAAATTCATTCTATCTTCATTTTCAATGCCATAGACTTTGAATAGGGCTTAATGTCTCCAAAATGTTCTAAATTATCTTCATATCTACAATAACTCTTTTCTCAAATCCCACAATGAAATTAGTTTAGTTTTGTTTTTTCTAAATCTTGAATTTGCTCATTTCGTCACCCTGTAAAAACTTGCAATGGCATAATGTTAATGCCAAATGTAAAGGGATTAGTCAATGACTAGAAATAGTATTTTTCTTGATAATTAATAGTGTGTCATTTTAACATATAAGAAGTTTTAGAACACATTTATTTTGGATAATTTTATTCAAAAAGATAAATCTGTTTTATACATAAAGTCCTAACACTGATTATAGAGAAACTAGCAATGAGTGTGCTCAATTTGTCTATTTTAGAAATTAAACCTAAATTTTACAACCTAAGTAAATATTTTGGTTCATTTTACTTTACAGAGATCGAAAGTAGATAATCAGAGCACTTTTTTATATACATCTACAGTGAAATGTTTTTCTCCATTGTGTAGTTCTTGATAGTCCTTCCAAATTTATAACTTATTTAAATCCACCTTGAATTACAGTTATTTTATATTGAAACAGAAATAAGCATATGGGTATGTTATAATAAGAAAGAAAAACCGTTATAAAAAAAAGAAAAAGAAAAAGAGCATGAAAACGTTTGTACTCTTTTCACAGATACAGCTTTAACAGAACATCTACATTAGACTGAACAGGGTAGACACAGAAGAGAAAGCATGGAAATTTGCTTTGTTTTGCAATTATTACTATGTGAAACTTTGAATGGACTCAAATGCCCAGGATAAACCCAGTATTCTTGAACCCGTTTTCTTTTTTTATTCTTTCTTCAAAAAATCGTTTTAGAAATGGGGTCTCGCCATGCTGCCCAGCTGTTCTTGATCTCCTAGCCTCAAGCAATCCTCCCATCTTGGCCTTCCAAAACACTAGGATTATAGACATGAGCCACCTCACCCAGCCTGGAACCCATTTTCTAAGTAAAATAAGATTTATCATCAATCTTCATATAAATATATGGAAAAATTATCTCATAGACCCTCATATAAAAGATTTTCTTCAAGAACTGTAAGTAGCTCAAAAGTAATTTTAAGATATGTCACCTACCAAAAGAAAGATATTATAAAAAGATCAGTGTTATGGTTTCCTGCCATAATACACATATATACAAACATACCCTAAAATTCTTCACAAATGACTGAGTTTTGTTTATGCAGAAAAGATATCTCATTTGAACAGAAAAACTTAAGTCTGAAGGGAAACCTGAAGTTTTGTTCATTCCTCTTCTAATAACAGTTTTAAAAGCTGTTCTTTGAAAAGCCAGTACATTATTAAAAAGAAAATCAAAGGCAGCAGAAATAGCAAAAAATTTTAAACTATTATCTTCCTACTTAAACTACCTATATATGTATATTTTTTTTAACCTGAGGAAAGAAAACTTATTTTCCCATCAGAAGTTTAAAATTATAGCATCTACTTACCAACCCAACACAGTTGCTTAAAGCCACTTTAGTTGTACTACGTTGATCTTGCAAATATCCTGTGTAATGACAGTTGTCTAAAAAATCATGTTTCCACTGGGGTCCATCTTTCCCCCAATATTCTACTGTAAAATGTTTGGACACAAAATCTGTATTGAGAGTCAAGTTTAGATGAAAGTGCTTGCCATAGGCTGAAAGTTTAAAAAATAACTTAGATACTGCCTGCTGTGGATCAATAGGGTCCATACTCCGTCTTCTCCTTGAGTGTTTATCATTTTTCACAGTAAAGCTGAGAAATGCTCCATTTTGATCAACCCTTATTGGAATAGTTAGCTGGTAGTGTTCAAGATAAGTCAGGAATTCCTCTTTGTAATCACAAGGCAGAGAATCCAGAAAAAAAAACACATGGAAGAAAAGAAAATTTAACGGAACAAAGAAGCAGCAATATAAATAACAACTATGTCAGTTAAAACTATGAATCATTGTATGTGAGGTATGTATAAAAAAAAGTTGTATTAAAAATGAAAGAATAAAAGTTTAAAATCTGAAGATTAAGTTGCAATTACTTTAATATTACTTATGAAGGACTATTTTACTTTTTTAATTTTTAAAACATGGATCCTAAGAGCTAAATTCTATAAGAAATATGAAAATTTTACATTGAAATAAAAAACAATGAAAAGCACACATATGTAAAAGAAAAAAGTTTAGTTCAGATAGAATCTGTTTTTGAAAGTTATCCAAAACAGAATCTCTATAGCCTTGTAGAAATTATTATTTTTTAAGAAATCATCACACAGTGAAACTCTGTCTCTACTAAAAATACGAAAAATTAGCCAGGTGTGGTGGCAGGCTCCTGTAGTCTCAGCTACTTGCAAGGCCGAGGCAGGAGAATCACTTGAACCCAGGAGGTGGAGGTTGCAGTAAGCCGAGATTGCACCACTGCACTCCAGCCTGGGGGACAGAACAAGACTCCATCTCAAAGAAAAGAAAAGAAAAGAAATCATCAGTGGGAATGTAAAATGCTGTAGCCATTTTGAAAAACCATCTGACAATTCCTCAAAATTTTAAACATGGAGTTAATCATATGGTCCAGCAATTTTATTCTCAGGTATATACACAATAGAAATGAAAACGCACATCCACATAAAAATTTAGATGTGAATGTTGTAACCAGCATTATTCATAATACTCAAAAAGAGGAATTAAATCAAATTTCCATCAAATAATGAATAGAGAAACAAAATTTAGCATATCCACACAATGGAATATTATTTTACAACAAAAATGCAATACTGATGCATACTATGACATGAATGAACCTTCATAATAACTGTCTTGATAATCAAAGTTCATTATCTAACATTTAAAACATTACGCTAAGTAAAAGAACAGGTCACAAAATGCCATATATGATTGCATTTATATGAAATATCCAGAATAGGCAAATCTCTAAAGGCAGAAGGTTTAAGGTTGGCTTCGGCTGGAGGGGAAGGCTGGATTGGAGGGAATTTGGGAGTGACCACCAAGAAGTATAGGCTTCTTTTTGGAGTGAAGAAAATGTTTTAAAATTGATTATGTTGGCGATGACACTAGTGCCAAAAAATAAAGTAAGATAAAATAGGTTATTGTGATAGTTGTACAATGCTGAAAACACTAAAAACCACTGAATTTTATACTTTAAATGGGTGAATTATATGTTATGTATAGTAATATCTCAATAAAGCTATTTTAAAAACAGCTTGACTAAAATTTCAGAGAACTATTAAACACATTTTCCTCACTTAGATGTACTAAATATTATGCATCTACCTTCTTAGCCGTACCTTCTTTCAGCTAGATTTACCACTAAAGGAAACCAAATGTCTGCTATTGCCTCAGTGTCTACACATGGAGTTTACCCACTAATATAAACTCCCATAAAACTATAACCCAATGTAAATAAATTAAAAGACAGTATTTATTTCACTTATTATAAAAAATTAGAGTTCACACTAAATGCCATGGCTTCACTGATTTACTTTGAGAGCCATACTTTTTACACATGGACTTCTAGACACATACATCAATCTGTAATAGTTTGAAAATCTGGTTCATTGGCACCAATAAATTATCTGTTACTATGTATTCGTGGGAGAGAAATCCAAAAGATATGCCTTTCAATAATTCTATAAGGATTGGTCTGATTCATGGAAAACAAAACGACATTTACTCTTGGGCCTGTTTTGTTAAGACCATTCCTATGACGTAAAGCTCAATTCTATAGATTAAGATTATAAGGATTAGAACATGAAAAGTTGCACTTCTTACAACTCTTACTGTTTTATCCAGATTCTAGTCATTAGATCAGAAATCTTACATTTGGAAAAGTATTTTTTCACAAAGAGTTCATATTAAAAGGTCTTGTATTATAATTTATCTGGTTTCTTCTTCCACAGCATAAATGTCTGGATTCTCTTTGAACATGTCCTTGCCCATAAACTCTAGTAATGAAGAAGTTTATTAAAGTTTAAGTTTCAGAAGAACAAGGCCTGGGGTCTATCATTTTCCAAGAAAGACCAGCCAACTCTAAAATCCCCTGGGTGTTAAATACCAGTAGGAAAAGTTAAACGACACATAGCACTTAACGTTTAGGAAATTAGCACTGATTTGACACAGTAGGCCTCTATTCCTATCACTACATATCCAAAAAAAAAAAGTATCCACCCAAACTAAATATGCAGAATCTTTTCTTGTACACTTAATAGCAATATTTTGGGTCAGTTTCAAAAGCAAGAATCCTACCTTGAGAATTGTATGAAAGCCTGTGGTCACTATGAACTTCCGATGAAGCCATGATGAGGCTCAAAATCCAGGTCAACGTCTTCCACAAAATTTCCATAATTTAGAAAACTGGATGATTTTTTTGAGGGCTACCTATGTGCTAAAGAGTCAATACCATACCAAAATCGAAGCATAACAATTTTATTTCTTTAAAACTTCTTGAAAATTAGTTCTTAGATGTTCCACTGTTTAAGAGGCACTTTTATCCAACATCCTGCACTTTCTTCTATATCTGGATTCATTTTCTTAATCCAAAGTGAAAAAATAATGATGGTAAAAGTTTTCATAAGCAAAGCATTAGGCTGATTAGTTACTAAAGTATGGCCATTTTTTAACCTAGAAAAAAAAAATTTTAAGTTAACTGAAAAATATCCAGAATGAAAAAATCCAAGTCCTATATATTACTGAATGCTTGCCAAAGTACATAACTACAAAATAATATAGCTAAATTAGACCATTGTTATTCTTTATAGTCTAAATAAACATTCACAAGATTAGACACAGAATTAGAGACCTAAATGGTTATCAGCATAATGCCAGAGCTACTTAATAATCAAAGACGAAATCTAAAGAAAAATCATAATTCTATTTTAAAAACTTTGAAGATAACAATGATGGGCAGTGAGTTAACTTCCCATTGATAAAATAAAAAGTAGGCTGACTTCACTACCTTAGTTCATTTTATGTGACAAACAATATGTAATCCCATTGCCTAACATGCTTTTTAAACACACTCATATCCAGATATTGTGTTGCTTTATAAGGCACCCATTATTTTTTTTCTGACAAAGTAGATTTACAAATACAGTGACATTTAGCAGCCATCTGTGAATACTAAGACAATATCAGAAACTAAACTTCTAAAAAGTTGAACTATAACCCTTGACTTTACTTGGAAGTCTTGTGTGATTTGTAAGGCAACTCATGAGTCAATTTCAACTCTCTGGAATGTAACTTAAAAGAAAAGAAATTTTTAAAACTTCACTTCAGATACCACAACAGATTTTAAGTCCTATCTCATGTATTTGACTTTCAACTAACAATCTCACTCAGTCTGCATTCACACTTGATACAGAATAGCATACTTGGCTGCCTGATTTCCCTGTATACAGCAGATTAGAAGAAGAAAATAACTAAGAGACTTAAAAACTAACCAAAAATAGCAAAACTGTGACACAAAAAAAATAAAAAACTAAAATGTAGTTTTAGAACCCCAAAGTAATATAATTTGCGGTAGAGGCAAATGGGTCTTACATAGTTTAACAGTTCCTATAGTGTGTGTAACTATGTTATATAGTTCAATATCTGACATTCATAATACTATGCCTGAGTCCAAAATAAGAAGACAAATGCTTTTAATAAGATAAAGTACTGTTAATTACATTAGGAAAATACACAAAACATATTAGAAAGATTTTCATTCCAAATCTCTAATATATGACATTTTCATATAATAAATGCTTACTATATATTTGTTGTTTAAAAAAATGGATGAGTAAAAGAGAATAAATGAATAGTGGTTAAAATAAAATCACTTTAGGCATGTAAAAAGTATTTGCAGTTAACTGGAAAATTAACTTATGTGAAACACTTCATTCCTATGGTGCTAGAAATATTGGTTATTACAACACATAAAACAACAGCCATTTAAAATTCCTTATATCTGTCTCTATAAGTTATTAAACTGCTAAACCTTGGAAAACTAATTCATTAATCAACAAATATTGTCCTACTATGTTTAAAAGATGATGTTACAACAACATCAGAATACAGAAAAGGATTAAGGGAAACAGAAAAGATTAAAATGCAATCCTTGCCTTCAGGGAGGTCATAATCTAAATAACAAGGAAAAATGTAAGGCAGACTGACAAATGCCATAATAAGTTTGCGCAAAGTTGTTACAGGACATCAGATGAGAGAGATGACTTCTGGGTCAGAGAAGAATGAATCAAGGAATGTTTATGGAAAAATCAGCATTTCAGATAAATCCTGGAAGATGAATACAATTTTACAAGTCAAATTGCTGGAGGTAATCATTACAAATAGAAGAAGTGCATTCCACAAAGTCTGGATGGCAAGAAAAAAATGGGAAATAGTAAACAATATTAGTAATGATAGCAAATTTGGTTCCTGTACAAAAGACTAACAGGTAATAACCACAAAGATAATTTAAGATCAGACCAAAAATAAAAAACTTCAAATACATATTGCTTCTTTTAATCTCCAAAACAATCTTTTGAAGTAAATATTAT
Organism: Cebus imitator; assembly: GCF_001604975.1. Taxonomy (NCBI): domain Eukaryota; kingdom Metazoa; phylum Chordata; class Mammalia; order Primates; family Cebidae; genus Cebus; species Cebus imitator. Next base: position 3,427,163 of record NW_016107526.1, read on the forward strand.
TGCCCCTATGGCAGAAAAGATTCTGATGACTCCAATAATCTGGCTTCCTCATATCCATTCCCTTGTTCCCCTCCTCTTAATTTGATTCTAAACAATAGAATACCTCAACATTGAGGGGATGTCACTTTCGTTATTAGATACAAAAGATTCTGACCTCCATCTTGTTAGCCAGCTCTTTACCTAATTGCTTTAGATGAAGCAAGCTGTCATTTGGAGGGTCCCACATCAAAGAAACTGAGAGCAGCCTTTGATATCACTAACAAGGAACTAAGGCCCTTAGTCCAACAGCATGCAAGAAACTAAATCCTCTCCAGTAATAGATGAGCTTAGAAACAGGTTCTACCCCAGTCAAGCCTTCTGTAAAGACCCTAGTCCTTGCCAACATTTTGTAGCCTCATGAGATACCCTCAAGCTAAGGACATAACCCCTAGATTCCTGATTCAGAGAAACTGTGAGATAATAAATGTATATTGTTTTAACTCACTAAGTTTGTGGTAATTTGTTACACAGCAATTGATAACTAATACAGCCACCAATTCACAAATAAAGAAACTAAAGCTCACCAGTCAGATAGGTATAAAACAGCAAATCCCAGATTCACACAAGGCTGTCTGGCTCTAAAGTCTAAATTCTTTGTACTGTAACACACTTCCAGTTTAAGGCACTCAAATTTAAACATTCAATAGCAGTTAATAAAAACCAATGTCAAATAAGATATTTATAAGTGGTATTGGTTAATTAATGTGAATAGTTTTTAACAACTCCACATGCAGTCATTGTTTCTTCTTGAAATTACTTCACTAATTTAGGCAAAATAGCAGGTACTAAATATCCTTTCTCTGGTAAAAATCCATAGAGAGGTTAAGTTACACCATTATTCAATAACGTAATAAATAGAATTTATTATCAATAACGTAATAAAGTAATAAAAAGAATTCCATTATCTTGGTTTCCAACCTACTTATATACAGATTCCATACTCTAAACCTTCCCATGTAATATTAAAGTATACATGTTGCCTCATAAACAAGATTCATTCTCATTGTTTTAATTTTTTTTAAATCACTGGAGTGTTCTGAGTAATAACATCTGACATTAAATGAGTCTCTCATATACATTAGATTATAATCTTCCTTTAAAGAACATATACTTAACACATTTGAGTTAACTTTCTAGCAGTGGAGATATATTTGATTGAATCATTCATTTTTCTCCTATTTTTCTGGGTTTTGAAACTACAGAGAAACTTACAACACAGTTCACTGCATTTAGGGAGCAACTATTTTTCTCTCTTGAGAAATGTATAACTTGTTACAGTTTTGTAACCTTCACTCTTACCTACTCTCCAGCAAATGCCCAAGTTAACTAAGCCAGCAGCATTGAGAAAAAAGTAATTTGGCCAGAAGTAGACTACTACATGATTTAAGGATTTGCAGTAAAAAAGACATTAGTATATAGTCGAAAAAGCAGGAGCTTTGAAGTTAAACAAATCAGTAATATAATATTGGTTCCAACACTAGATATAGTAGCTGGCACATGAGCTTCTTTCTCTTTTATCACTCCCTTGGTCACTCCCCACTTTTTTTGGTCTCCCATGCTCAGTGAAGAAACTTACATTAAGTCAATGAGTCGACTAAATAGAATTCAACTAAAATTGGCCAGGCATGATGGTTCACACCTGTAATCTCAGCACTTTGGGAGGCTGAGAGGGTGGATCACCTGAGGTCAGGAGTTTGAGACCAGCTTGGCCAACATTGCAAAACCTCATCTCCACTAAAAATACACAATTAGCGAGGCGTGGTGGTGCGAGCTTATAGTCCTAGCTACTCAGGAGGCTGAGGCAAGAGAATCACCTGAGCCTGGGAGGTGGAGGCTGCAGTGACCCAAGATCGCGCCACTGCACTCCAGCATGCAGAGCAAGACTCCATCTAAAAAAAATAATAATAATAATTCAACTAAAATCAACACAACTAACTACTCTTAGTCACCTACACAATAAAAGTGAATGAGTTAACCCACTTTCTGACACCTGGTGGGGAGGTTAGACACCATAAATATGTAGAAGCTATGACTTTTTCAGATATGGTTTCCAAAGTTCAGACTAACATTAAAATACTAAACAATTGTCCAAAAATCACAATGTATTGACCTTTTAAATTGTATAGCAGAAATATTATGTTGTGAAAAGCACAAAGGCTTTGAGTCCTGGCTTGACCCCCAGTTACTTAACCTCTATGCATCTGCTTTCTCATCTATAAAACCGTAATATTGACATCTATCTCACAAAGACTTGTTAAGAAATTAGATTACATATGATGTAAAGTGTCTGTGTACTTCACTTTAATGGATAAATAATATCAGCCCTCCTTCCTTCATTATCTAACATCATTTTCAAAGGCCTTCCTTCAAAAATAGTTTCATGTTCCTCTTTCCCTCAAAAATGTGAAATAAGCTAGATATGATGATGGAGTCAATCAACTAGTTTTATTGTCTTTTACAGCAAGGAGTAAGGAACTTTTGTCATGATAACGGTACTTACAACTACTTTAAATTTGAAATCAGAACAAAAATGTCTGTTTCACTTTGATTTCACATATGCTTTTTTTCTCTAATACAAATGCATCAGGCAGTAGAGTTAAGGGATCATTTACCTGCTTCCATGGATCAAAGCTACACTACCTAAGAACAAAAAAGATCAGACAACTTGCACTACAGTGATACACCCTCAGTAGACTGCCCTGGTTGTAGGATTTTTCCTCTATCATCTTTACTTCATTCAAGTGATCTGGAAGTAGCCAAGGTAATAATTTCCTCTTGTGAACTATTATTATGAAGCTAAAGAACATGTATAACATTCTTCTCAACTTCTTTCATCCATCTTAACTCTGGTTATTTATTTAAGGCTAATTTATTCTCCATGGAAGAAGCAACAATACCATGCTCCCTTCAGGTATTTAATTTTTATATGAAAATTAACTTCTCATTTCATTTTCCATTTATTCTGTCAACAAACACTTACTATCATCTACTGTATGCTAAGGACACAATTAGGCTCTAAGTAGAAAGGTTTCCAGATCATTTATAAACTTTGTGAGATTGGTTTCCATGGAAAGGTGAAACTAAATTCATACATTACCCAAAACATATTTATCAAGGAACGCAAATTAGCCAAAAGCAAAAATACAAACCATGATTTCTAAAACTCAAGCTCTAAATTACATGTAGTCTCACACTTTTTTCCAGATAGCAAGTAAATACACATTATCTGTATTATAACTTTTCCTGAAAAATAGAAACAACATTTTTTTCTCTTTAGGTTAGCTTGATAATCAACCATGCTATTTGGCAGAACCAGGAGAGCTATCCACCTCTTCCCCACTTTTTCCCCCCACTACCTCCAGCACATATTCCAAATATGCTGTTAACTCTCTCTTAATATGGTAACTCCCTTCATTCACTCACTAAAGTCACAAACTTGATAAGATTTGGCATCAAGACCCATCCTAGTAACTACTAGTGGTTACTAGGAAGGAAAGAGGAAGTGCCAAGAGTAGACAGGAGTAGGAATTAATCTTACAGGTATTGGAACCAGACATGAGTAGTATTACAATATTTTAGGTCTTGAGGTAGAAGTTTTTCTTTTTGGGCATCACAAAAATATTAAGACCACTACACAGATTTCATTTGCAGCCATTTGTGACAAATGAATGAATTTGATCTGTTTGAAATCAACGTATTTGCCTCTAAATGCTATTCTTCAAAAATTCAAAACACTAATGATCACGTTTAAGCATAAAATTAACATAAACCAGGTTGCAGCTATCACTTTGCTGCAACACAATAAAGCAATTATCTCAAAAATTAATTTTCTTAATTTCTTTCAACTACACTAATTTAGTGTTACATTTCTTTCCCTGTCATGAATTCTGAAAACTGTCATTCCCACATCTGAACATTTCAGTCTAATCAACATAAACTAAAAAAGAAAGAAAAAAAGAAAAGAAAATTAGTCCAAAACATCTGAACATAAAAAGAATATGTTGAAAATCACACTCAATTGTCTTTTTTAAAGTTCCAAGCAATGGTTCAGTTTCCCTTTTTCTCTCTGCTCTGCACACCGTCACCTCCCCCAGCCCCCACCATTCCACTTCGCCCAGACAGAGGGTAACAGTCTGAGCTGCCCTGGTTGAGTTGATCCTAAAGTTAACATTCAGCAGCCCATTTCCAGACAGCAGCGCTAAATCTATTTGGATAAAACGCGTGTGACCCAGACAGTTGGCATCTGGCCCAAACGCGTTGCACCGGCAGCTCAAATAAAAACAAGAGTAAGAAACTCACTCTCTTGTTCCCTCTCAGTGCGCTTTCTCAATCTCTCGCTCACTTTTCCTCTAGTACAGGGAAAGAAAGTATCAAAGACAGGAATTGTAGCACATATTATCAAAAAGAGGCTTTCCAATACCCACTCCAGCACTCTTGCTCTCCCTCTTCAATCCCTGAACTTTGGTCCCATACACCGTATATACAGACATACCCCGATAAACAAGGCTCCAGAGGGTTATGAGTCTAGCACGTCCCAAGTGGCCAAAAGTAAATCAAAAACACACGCTTCCATCTCTTTGATTAGCCTATTAAGAGCTTAACATATCCTAGAGCATCGGGGCTACAGCTAGCACATTAATGCTACCCTCTGAGCCCAGGCATAAAATATGCACTTGTCTGAAGACTTACCACACTGACATGAAACTACAGAATGCAGAAGACTTTTCTTTAAGAAAACTGGAAATCAATTTAAAACACACACATCATTATTACTTTCCAGATTACTATTTGGTGATCAGTTAAAAGATTACAATAATCATAATCAAGTCCACTTTACAAAACATGTATATTCATAAAATAAACGTATTTTTTTGCATCATAAAATAATTGCAAGTCCCAGAATTCTACAACCCCCGACAAGTTTGGAGTTAAAAAGATTTCTATCTGTAAAATGAGTTCAGTCAAGCTCACTCATTGCCATTTAAAAAAAAAGAAAAAAAAAAAAAAACCACACACACAGAAAAAAGTTTTCTAAGCGTTATTCGGAAGACAAGCAAAGCACAAGTTGTTGGTTTAAAAAAAAAAAAAAGCTTCGTTGAATATTGTTAAGTCTTCCTTACCGTTTTCATCTTCAAATTCTGATAAAAAGTAAGTTTCAGACAATAGAGATTGCACTGGACGACTCACGTACTCCCTCTCCTCTCTAACTTTTTTTTATTTTATTTTTTTTATTTTTTGCCCCCCTTTGCAAAGCCACACCAGCCAGTTACTCTGCAGCCAGAATAAAACCCTATAGTCTAGCTAACCCGGGCTTTAGAGAACGGACTTTCCGATTTGGCAGAATAAGAGATGCCTTCAATACATCCAAGCTATCACTCAGAGATGCTGGCTTTGCAAACCCCTTTCTCTCCCTCCCCACCCCCCAAAAAAGGAAAGGAAAAAAGAAAGAAAAGATGGGAAAAAAGACTTATTGGGGGTGGAAGTGGTGCCCTCTCTTCCTGGACAGCTTAGTGCCTTTGCTATGCAAATAACATGTGCAGAGCATCAAAAGGTATCAGGAGAAAAGAAGACAAGAGGAGCAGGAAGGGCAGCAAAGTTTTGTTGAAGTAGCCCTAGATCTCACTACCGGCCCCCAGCCAACTTGAATTGCAGCAGGAGAAAATTTTGGCAGCTTTTCCTCGGAGGCAGAGCACACTGACGTCAGTCTGCAGATGTGCCTGGGCTGCGTCGGGTGCGCATGTGTCCTGGGTCGTCACGTGGAGGGGGAGGGGAGGTAGAGGTACAATCGGGGTAACCAACTACCAGCCATTCAGAAGGGCTTAGACAATGTCAACTTTTCCACACTGTGAATGAGAGAAATCCTGGCCTCTCTAACCTCTCTCTCCTATCTCACTCCGCCTCTTTTCCTCCTCCTTCTCTAACCTCTTTTAGAAATTCTATTCTGGTTTGCTATTAGTTGTTTCTTGGAAAAAGGAAGGGGGAGGGAGAAGGATGAATGACTTCAGATGTACCAATGTCATTGTTAAGATCTCCGGTGTCATTCTCTGTGTAATTTTATTTTTGAAATTCACACTATCAATATGTTAAAACTTGCACGTAAACAGTGCCTCTGAGGAACCTTATAGCAAAGCTTAGATTCGTGGCGCAGTCGGACTTCAAGACTCAGTAAATACAAGTGTACAAAATGCCTGTGTTTTATAAATACTTCAAGTAAGGTTAGCATCAAAAGGGAAAGTAAACTAAAGTAGACTAATACCAGCACGTATTCCATCTGATTATCGACTTCAGGTTATGTGGAGCTTTAAAAGAAAAAAAAAAAAAAAGTAGGGGAGGAGGGAGCGGGGGAAGAGAGAAGCTTGCATTATTTCCAGATGAGGGTGAGACTGGATGGTGTTTTAAAGTGCAACCGGGAAAAGCTACAAGTGCAGTGTATTTTTTTTAAGTCAGTACATTGAATGAAACTTCAATGACTGCCCAAATGAAAATAAATCTGAAATCGGAACCCCCCGAAAAAAAGGAAGGGAAAAAAACAGGAACCCTGCTGCGATCTCAAGATAAACAAACAAAACCTCAAAACTGGTTCTTCAAGCTTCCCAATCCCACCCTCCTTCCCCCACTACAAACCGGCTGCCAGTCCAGACTTAAAGGATAAAATACCGCTACAATGTAGCACTTTCACTTTCATTTGCTGAGAGAAGGCCACTGGCATTAAACTGGGGAGAAAATGCCCAATATGTTTTCCATGTCCTAAGCAAGCAAACAAAGTCTGGCACATAAATCGGAAATAGGAAAAAATGTGAAAATAGCTCAGGACAAACGTTGCCTTTCAACGGTGTAATCTGCTGCATCATTTATCTGTCTCTACTATTGAGTGTAAAATAGGGAGCCCTTTAAGAGTTTCCGAGGTTGGGGGCAGGGGAAAATTGACGCCTTGAAATTCCAGTCCTTAGTTAATGCCAAGTCGATTTCCGATGGCCAGAACCACAAAGGAGAATTGGACCGGAGGGAAGGGGGTAGGAAGGATGATCTTTCTGAATATTGGCTCTTAAATTTCAAGCTTCTGCTAACATTATTGCCCATTTGATTTTTTTTTCTTCCTACGCCGGAGGTAGTAGGTGTAATTCTGGTGAATCTATGAATAGTTGGCTAAAAGGAGACATGAATCAGACTGAGAACGTCCAAGAATACAGTTATTTCAATTCTTCTTCAAGGGTTGAAAGTGGAAAGCATCTGTCTATAGAGTCAATAGTCCTCATCCTGACCTTAATCAGTAGTATTTGGCTAAATGCCATTTAAAATGTAGAAATCTGTTCAACAGTTGGCATTTAGAGTTTTAAATAAAGATGATTCACATTATGTATGTATGTATATGTATGTGTACATATATGTATGTGTGTGCACATATATGAAATACATGAGGTAGCAAAATATAGCAATAATTGTATAGCAATAATTGCCTACCAAAAATAAGAAAGGTAGGCATCAAATGACTATTTAAGTAGTTTTGAACCTTAACCTTCCTTAATTTTTCAAGAACTGGCAGTAAATAGGGACAGCCAGCACACACACAAAAAATAAAGGTATGAGCAGTAAACATCTATATAAGCTCTCTAAAAGATTTTACCCTCAACTAAGATAAACTGCCCTACAAAGTAGCAGCTTGTAGAGGAGCTTACTCAGTGGGAGTGGACTTTGGCTAATTACTTATTCAAAGAGTGCCATCCTGTGTCTAAACAGAGTAATGAAAATTTTCCAACAGATTCTGTCTCCTCCAAGTGATTGGGTCAAGAATACCGGGAATAATTGGTGAAAAATGATTAGGGTGGGAAATGGCAAAGTGACAATTTAACTTTATATATGTGTATATATGTGTTTGTGTAAATATTTTAACTGCATTGCAGAAAATTTCAAACATATACAAAAGTAAAAAATATATATATAATGAAAACCCATGTAGCCATCAGCCAGTTGCAAGTGTCCAAGTGTGACCAACTTTATTTCATCTATTATATATACCCATTAGATAGTACATCCACCCTACTGTATTAAAGATATCATTTCATGACACCCACTAAGTACTGCCCTGTATTTCTAAAATAAAAGGACTAAAAAATATATACACGCCACTATTATTCTTAAAACATTAATAACTCTTTCATGTCATCAAATATCCTACTTAGATTTCCTAACTGCAAAAAGGGTTTTATAGAATGCCTCTTTTTATTAGAATCAAGATCCATACATTGCAATGGCTTGATCTGTCTCTTACGTCTTTTTTAAATAAACTTTCAATTGAAGTAAAATATTCATACAGAAAAATGCATAAATTATATAGTTTGATGACAAGTGTTCAGACTAATGAATTTTCACAAGTCAACTGGCCCATGTAACCACCATTCTCTTAAGTCTCTTTCTTAAATTTTTATTATCTATTTACTTACTTAAATTGACTAATAAAAATTATATATATTTATGGTATACAACATGTTTTCATATATGTAAACATGGTGGAATGGCTAAATCAAGCTATTTAACATGTATATTAACGCATATCATTTTTTGTGGTAAGAACACTAAAACTCTACTCTCTTAGCAATTTTCAAGTATATATTGTTTTAAACTATAATCACCATAATGTACATCTCTTGAACTTATTCTTCCTAAAATTTTGTATCCTTTGACCAGTATCTCCTCAATCCTTTATACCCCTTTAAATCTCTTTTTGTTTTTTGAGACAGGGTTCCACTCTGTTGCCCAGGCTGGAGTGCAGGCACCATCATAGCTCACTGCAACCTCCAACTCCTGGGCCCAAGTGAGCCTCCCACCTCAGCCTCCCGAGTAGCTGTGACTACAGGCATGAACCACCATCCCCAGCTAATTTTTTATTTTTGTAGAGATAGGGTCTCCCTGTTGCCCAGGCTGGTCTTGAACTCAGCCTCAAGGGATCTTCCGACTTCAAATTCCCAAAGTGTTTGGATTACAAGCATCAGCCATTGTACCCAGCCACTAAATCTATTCAATCTTGTTTCCGCTTCACTTTTTTCTTTTTCTTGGAATGTAAATCCTATATAAATATCTGGCCATTTTAATACTGTATTTAGCACTTCTGTTACCATGGAAATGTATGTACTATACCCATTCATTTTTTTCTTCATAAACAAATTTAAATTAAACCCTGAAAGAATTTTCATTGCAGTAAAAATTCTTTAAAATTATTATAGAAACCAATCTTTTTCTCTTTCAAAACTTTTCCCTCCAGCTTTTCTTTCTTCGTTTAATTAAGAAATGAAGATTATGGGCAGAATAAAGTTGACAGGAAACTCCTTAGTCACACCTTAAAAAAAAAAAAAAAAAAAAAAAAGCTTGGGAAAAACGTTGGAGAGGATAAGAAAAGATCCTAGCACATAACCAACTTGTCACCATGAGCCAAAGTGATGGCGGTGGAACAAGATGAGGTCTTATTCCGTAGGTTTTCCACATTAATATATTGGCTTTTTTAAGACTGCAATGTCAAGTCATCTGACTGATCAGAATTAAGAGAGTAGGTAGAAGTCTCACCTGTCTCAAAAATTGGTCTTTCATTTCTTCTGGGTCCACCAGAGCTGAGATGGTAAAATCTGCTTTCAGGATTCCAAAAGGGTGCCCTGAAAAAGAAATGCTACCTGTTCAGGAGGATATTATCCTATTTCCTTTTGAAAACTTCAAGTTCTAGGCAGTCAGGAGCACCCGGTGGACAGCATAGATGCTACATGCTGATTTGGGATTTCAAGAAGAAAGAAGAAAGAAACTGCTGAGCAGAAGAATGCTCAGCCATAATTAGGACCAACCAATTAGTGGCTGAAAAAGAGTCCCACACTTTGGGATAATGCGGGCTCTTCCACAGCCTGGCTACCCATCAGGCAATTATTTTCTTTATTGTTTCTTCTGCATTTTTCTCCTTACTTTTAATCCAGTAAGTAGATACTCCACACCGTGCTGGAAATGCCTCTCTTTGGGTCCCCACCACAGAAAACTCTTAAAAGTTCTCTGGCCCTTTAAATAATTAGCCTTTGCGCATCAGCCACCCATAATCATCACAGGAGTTACAATCTCATGTACATTTGCATTTCATTTGATTGTTCATGAAGTTTATAATCACCTCAGGTGCTCACAACAACCTATGATATAGGCAGGGGAGTTTTCACTACATCATCCCCTTTGCAGAAGAGAAACAGAAATTCAGAAACTTCTGTAAATTTTCATAATAGTCACAGAGCATAAACCAGAATCCACCTCTTTATTCCTATCCCTGTTCCCAACATTTTGTGCCATCTTCCATGAAAAGGTCTCAAGGGCCCTGTGCTAAGAAGTGACTGTCCAGATTCAGCTGCTCCACTGGTAAGAGTGGGAACTTGGTAGACAGAAGCATTTACCTGATTTTGGTGTTGATGTTTTGTCTTTAGATTCTGAACTCAAATGTTGGGCCTCCGTGGCAGCAGCTGTATCTCTTCTGTCAGTGCCACTCCCTACACTGGTCACAGCTACAGGAGGCGAAAATAAAAGATTTATTGCAAATACAACCAGGAGTAAGGTGGCCTGATGCTAGTGACTGCCCCTAAGCTAAAGGACAGGCAGGGACAACCGCTGCTAGCTGCTGCGTAAACAGCAAGGTGGGACGCTTGGTGCCTGCCGATCCCTGACTCACCCCCAAAGGCTCTTGGACCCAGCTCTTGAGTAGCTACACCATCATCTTTCAGAAGGCACCCCTGGCAGAAGGATCTGTGGGGCCTGGGCAATATCAGGAGGTTTTTCCTCATCAAAATTTCTTTGTTCAGTAGCCTATGCTCCCAGGGGCCCAATGTCCTTATTTTGTCTGCCAACTACAGAAAGCCCCCACCGTGGCACCCAGGGACACTCAACGTCTCCATCTCCATCCCAAAACAAGTTCAGCCTCTCCCCCAGCACTCCCTCTTCCCTTCTATGACTGGCCATGCCCAGAGGTGCTCCAGCCAGAGACCCTGGTGTCCTCAGTGGCTCCCTTGCTCCCGTCTCACCTGTTCTCATGTTCACTCACCAAAGTCCTGTCAGTGCCTTGCAGATGTCTTGTTATTTTTTCAAATATGGAAATAATGCTTTTATTTAGAGTATATCATAAAATATTTAAGCAAATATATCCCCTCTCCAACCCAGGGACACCCATGATTAACACTTTGCTGTAGAAGGTCCTTCACACTCTTGAATTTGTGAATTTGAATGTGTAAAGATCTCCCTTGCTCGCTTTAAAGGCTGCATAGTAATATTTCACTGAATATACCTTAACCAATCTGCTTCCAGTAGATATTACGTTGTTTCCAGCTTTTCACTGTAATAAATAATGCTGCAACAAACAACCCTGTGTGTGGAGGGTGCATATCTATGTGTGTACCTCATATTATTATTTCCTTAATTCCCAAGGGTAGAATTCCTGTACGAAAGAGTTTGCACATGTTAAAACTGACACAAATTCTGATACCAGAGTAGTAGCCCCAGTTGACACACCTACTGTGTCCGAGATCACTGTTTTTCCCATATTCCCAGCATGATCCCCCATTCAAATCTTTGCCACACTAGTAAGTACAAAAATAAGTTTTAAAACTACATCTTTTGGCTAGGTGTGATGGCTTACAGCTGTAATGCCAACACTGGGAGGGTGAAGCAGGAGGATTGCTTGAGGCCAGGAGTTCAAGGCCAGCTGTGCAATATAACGAGATCCCATCTTAAAAAAAAAATTAATTAGTCAGGTGTGGTGGTGTCTGCATGCAGTTCTAGCTACTTGGGAGGCTGAGGTGGAAGGATTGCTTGAACCCAGGAGTTCAAGGCTGCAGTGAGCTATGATCATACCACTGCTCTCCAGCCTGGGCCACAGAGTGACACCTTGTCTCTAAAAGCAAAAAAAAAAGTTAGCATCTTTTTTGTGTGTGAGATGGAGTTCTCTCTGTCACCCAGGCTGGAGAGCAGTGGCTCGATCTCAGCTCACTGCAACCTCCGCCTCCCAGGTTCAAGCGATTCTTCTGCCTCAGCCTCCCCAGTAGCTGGGACTACATGCATGCGCCACGACACCCGACTAGTTTTTGTATTTTTAGTAGAGACGGGGTTTCACCATATTGGCCAGGCTGGTCTCGAACTTCTGACCTCATGATCTGCCCACCTTGGCCTCCCAAAGTGCTGGGATTATGGATGTGAGCCACTGCCCCAGGCCGAGTAAGCATTTTTTAAACTTTGCATTTGTGTGGTTCAATGAACAAAAGCTGGGCATTTTTAAAAATGTATTTGTATTGGTATTTCAGTTAACGTCACCTGTGAACAATGTAAAATCAATTCCCTCATGTCGCTCCCCACTCCAGTGCTCCAGAACAGGCCTCAGTTCCACTCACCCACGCTGTGCAACATTCTTTCCCCACACACGTTTCCTGTCTCTCCTTTCCTGATTGGCCACCCCTCCAAAGGCCTCTTTCCCCACCCAAAGCATTGTAAACTTATTTAATGAAGTGGATAAATGTGTAAAATTCCGAAACACAGAAGAGGAGGAAACATCCATATTCTCATCCCCTGAATGTAGTCACTGTTAACATTGTCACACATCTCCTTCCAGACTTGATTCCTATGCATTGTTTGATATTTCCTTTCAACCTGTTGTGACTGTATTGTGTACAAAGCATTGATAGTGCCATTTTCACTTAACATCCTAATACAAGCACTGTCTACGTCATCCTAACCACCTTGCTTCTGGAAACTACAGATCTGAGCATTCTGCTCACCTGGGTAAACCTCTGCTGGCTCCACTGGGGGGGAATCAAGTCCTTCAGATTTTGCCCCCAGTGTACCCCTTTCTCCTCACCCCCTGCCACTCCCTTCCCCAGTACATGGTCCACGCCAGTCACATCAAACTGCTTCTCATTCGCAAACAAACCATACAGTTTGACATCTGTCTTTACCTATGCTGTTCCTTCTGCCAGGAAGAACTTCCTAGTCTTTTCTGCCAGATGCAGTCCTCCATTGTTACACCTTCTATGCTATTGCCACCTTCCAGGCGGAATGAAATGAATCGCTTTCCTGCCACAGCTCTTGGTTCACACTTCCGTGCAGCACCTTCCAACTGTCCTGGCTGTCTCCATTAGTCCCTGTGAGACCATGTGCTTCTAAAAACAGGAAACAGCCCTGCTCATCTTGGCATCCACAGTTCAATGCCTTCTTCAAAACAGGTACTCAGGAAATGATTGTCAAATTAAATTATCTACCAGTGTGCACTATCCCAGTCCTTGGAGAGAGACAAAGAAGTACAGAACAGCCTCTGCCCTGTGAGATTCTGCAGTCTCAATAATTCATAATTGTAGTCATTTATATTTAATAAAGTGAGAATGAGGCCAGCTCCATCTATTCAGGTAAGGAGAGACGTGAGAGAAGGATGAGTCACTAAACGTTTCACTAGAGAATTGAGATTAAAATGGTAATAACTACCATTTATCAAGTGTCTGCCAGATGCCAGGCATTGAGAGATGAGAAAACTAAGGCTCAGAGAAGTTAGGAAACTTGCATAATGCCACACAGTAGGTATTGGAGCCAATATTCCAACCCTCGACTGTCAGACACTTGCTCTTAGAACCAAAATGGATTATTTCTCCCCCAGATCACCCCACTTCGCCTACATCTCCATCCATCCTAAATTACCCAGGGACGACGAGACTGAGCTGGCTCTGGCCAGACAGGACCCCTGTAGAATGCGCTGGAATGCAGCTGGGGTGGGGAGACTGGCCCAGTACACACCATCCCCACACCACACCCCACCTCTCATCCTCAACTCCCTGGCCTGCGCCCTACCCATGGAAGCCAGGCCTGGTCGCCCCAAGAAAGGAACTCCCCAGGGTGCTGGGGCCTGCCTCAGGTAGAGGTCCTAACTTAGAGCGACGCAGACAGGCACCTGTTTGGAGCCCTGCCCAGCTCCCAGCTGCCTCTGGGCGGGTGTTTTGGCTCAGGGCTGCAGAGTCAGGGGGCGCAGTTGTCCTCTGGGGCACGGCTGGGCTCCCTGAGACAAATGAGTCCGAGATGCTTTCTTTGGTCCCCAGAGAGCTCTCGGGAGCTTGGGAGCCGAGGCCCCGGCTGGATGTGGAGGACCCAGTGGGTGCTGCTGTCCTGGGAGTAGCTGGGGCACGGCGGGTGGAGTTGAGCTGGGGGCTCGAAGCGGAGGCCAGAAGAACCGCAGTCACTTCCTGGGGAACAGAGAGGCTCCCCCTAGAGGCGGGACCGGCAGGGTTCGGGGGCTGGGACGCGGAGTGCGCAGGGTAGGAAGACGCGCCCTGGGCACTGACCCGAGGCATCCTGGGTCCTTCCCCCGGAACCGCGGTAAGTTTGGCCGGAGGGCCGGGTGTCACCGCCCCTTGGGGTTGGAGGGTCGCCGGGCCAGCGGAGGCGGAAGCGCTCGGGTAGGGGTAGCGGAGGCCGGGTTCGCGGGGCTCCGGGCTCCCGCTCTGCGTAAGCCGGGCCGCTGAAGCCGGGCCCTGAGAAGCGCCCACCGGTCCGGCGCTGGTCCCTGGGGCTGGAGAGAAGACTTCTGTGGGGTCCGCTGCGCCCGGGACCCCTCCCAAAGCCGAGGACGCCGAAGAGTGGCGTCGCGCAGTGGCTCCCCGGGCCTGTGCCCCCTCCACGCCTGGGCTTGCCCACCCACTGCAGACAGGGGCTAGCAAGGGGGGCCTCCTGAACCCGATAGCGCGGCCCAGGTGGCCCGTGAGCCTGGGGCAGCCAGGCAGGTGTCAGGATAGACCTTAGATGAGAAGAAGACAGGCTGTCGCCCAGCTCTGACCCGAATCTGACCACGGCTACCCGCCTGGGCGCTGTCGCCTTCAGGGTGAGGTCCCTTAGCGACTCACAGAGGACCCGCAGGATCTGGGATCCCACACTCTCCAGTGCGAACTGTCCCCACCCCACCTGCAGCTCCTTCCACCTGCAGTCCTCACCCAGCCACGCACCCCACTCCACTTTGCAAGCTAGATACTCCTCATTCTTCCAGTAGTTGTAAAGTCACCTCCTCTGGGAAATCCTGTGGACAATTAGAGAGGGGATGCTCCCCTTCTCAGTGTCCCCACCATGCCTGTGACTATACCAAGCACCAGCCTCTTCCCAGCCTGCTGTGAGCGCCTTCAGAACAAGCCCTCCCTTTCCGCGGTGTCCGGTGGCTGTGCCGGGGCTAGCACAAGACTCCCTCCACACTTTCTAATGAGTGAATGAAGGAGGCTCTGCTCTACCTTGATCAAGTGCCCTCACTTTTCTGTGTCCTCAAAAAAGGCAATAATCCCTTTGTGTGATACAGGAATCTGTAAGGAGGCCAGGAAAAAGGTGATTTTGCCCTCAATTACTCTAGTTAGCCTCAGAACTCTTGGGAAGTAAAATGAGGCAATAGCTGTGAAGATGTTTCAGGAATTCTTAAATGCTGTAGGATTGCTGTCACTGCCCTTCCCAGCCACCTCCCCACAATAATGCCAATAGCTCATCCCTCATCCTCTCCCTGCAGAGGAACCTGCAATTCGGAGGGACTTTGGGAAGCCCCTCTGCAGTGTTTCCCTCTGATTACTGAGCCTCAGGGCCTCTCTGATGATTTTTCCCCAAGAGCACTGCTCAGCGGTCTTCCCACTCTGTCTCCCAGGCCAGGGCCTCACCCTCTTGCCTGAGAGACTGGACAGCCTCTCCTGGGTCTCCTGGCCCCGGAGCTGCAAGTCCAGGGGCCCAATTCTAGGAAAATGGAGTTTGAGGGTGCCTCAGTCCTCCTTCCCCAGCCCCTGGCCGGCCCAGCAGGGTTGGGAGCAGAGGGAAACTCCCCTCTGCATAAGTGGCCCTTGACTGCCACCCACTTAGCTCACCCCTTTTCTAGGCATTCACTGGCACTTCTAGGAGGGGCCTATGGGACCTCCCCTGGACCCCTGCCTGCTAGCCACCCTTGCCACTTCCCCAGACTCTGAATACCCCAGATCCAGCCAACGACAGGCTCAAAGCACCTCTGCCTGGCCTGGGAGTTGTTTCCTCTGTCACTTCTGCAGAGGAAGCGTGGAAGAGTGGAGGCAACTCTGCTGAAGCCCGGTGTCCAACCGAGGGGTCTGCAAGGAAACAGAGAGAGTGTGAGGGCACGGCCTGCAACACCCAGCAGGTGAGTGGCCACCCCAGGCTCCGACGCCCAGCATTCGGTTCCCCATCACGGTAGCCCCAGACTCAGGAGGGCACAGTTGCTGCACATCTACCGTGTGCCCTGCAGGAGGCACATTCGCCGTCCCCAGTCGTCACAGCAAGCAGCACTCAGGGAGGAGGAGCTTTTTTATGGATAAGGATCATGCGTCTCATCAAATCCAAAACAGAAAGAAACAGCCAAGAACAAGCAGATCCACAGAAACAGAAAGTAGGTTTGTGGTTGCCAGGGAGGGAAGGGAGTGACTGCTGCCCAGTAAGGGGTTCCTTTGGGGTGGAGGGTGATGAAAATGTCCTAAAATTAGGTTAGTGACGATGTTTGGACAACCTCGTGAATATACCAAAAGCCACTGCAGTATACCCTTTAAAAAGGTAAACTGGCTGGGCACAGTGGCTCACACCTGTAATCCCAGCACCTTGGGAGGCAAAGGTGGATGGACTACTTGAGGTCAGGAGTTCAATATCAGCCTGGCCAACATGGTGAAACCCTATCTCTGCTAAAAATACAAAAACTAGCCAACATGGTGGCATGCGCCTGTAATCTTAGCTACGTGGGAGGCTGAAGCAGGAGAATCACTTGAACCCGGGAGGTGGAGGTTGCAGTGAGCCGAGATAGTTCCACTGTACTTCAGCCTGAGTGACAAGGCGAGACTCTGTCTCAAAAATTAATTAATTAATTAATTTAATAAAAAATAAAAAGGTAAATTTTAAGATGGGAGTTACATCTCAATAAAAGTTACCAAAAAAATGGAGAGGAGGAGGAAGCAAGGAAGGAGAGAAGCAACAGGCAAGGCAGGAGGATAGCTATCACACAACCACGGACAGGCTCAGAGCACGTCTGCCTGGCCTGGGGGTTGTTTCCTCTGTCAACAGGGCCACCAGGCAGGACTTGGGCTCCCATGCATTCACAGGGACAGAAAAACAACCATGGCTCCCATCTGGCTGGGGGTCCCCTCTGTGCCAGGGTTTCTACTCGGCCCCTTAGATTCACTTTCTCACTCAGCCCTCAAAGCCATCCTATGAGGTGGGTGCCATCAGTTCATTTTGTTCATTGTATTTCCCAGAGGAGGAGAAGGAGGCTCTGAGAAGCTGCCCACCTTATTTCTAGCAAGCGGTAAAGTCTGTCTGATTCCAAAGCCCAGACTCTTAACTTCCTTGTCCAATAACGAATCACTCCTGCTAATTGCCAGTGCCCTAAGGCTGGATGAGTCCGTTCCATTATGTAAAGATCTCCAGGATTAAAATAATACAACCTCCTCACACATTTATATTGCAAGGATCTCAGGAGCCTGCTCCAGAACTCGGTTACCCTCAGAGTCTAGCAGTGCTTCCTTGGGTGTATCCTCAATGTCACCTGCTGCCCAATAAACCCATTTCCCACCTCAATGTATCCTCAGTGGGCCCAGTGTCAGCAAGAGCAGACTGTGACTCACCGTAGAAGCAGATGAAGGGCAGCAGGGAAGAGCAGTTCACTGTGTACACCTGCAGTGAGTAGGTCACGTAGATGCCGAGAGCTGCGCACAGTCCTCTCACCATCATCGGCACCTGCAGCCAGGAGGGGATGCTGGCCCCCAGCTCACTGGACCAGCTCAGAGATCCAGAGTTCGCATTGAGGTAGAGGCCAATCCAGGCTTCAGTCTCACTCATGAGGGATCTCAAGGCCTCCTTGCCTGTCTTGTCCGTCACCATCTGCAGGTCGGCCAGGTCTGTGTGGTGGCTGCGGCAGTACAGCAGGGCCGAGTACCATGTCATCACTTGGTCAAATCTCATGAAGGTCTGACCACCGATCTGGACCACAGCTGGGGTCAAAGAATGTGGACATCACAGGCCTGAGGGCCTGGATCTCTGACAGCCCAGCCTCCATCACCCCCGGGGATAGAATTCTGGTCTGATATGGGTGGACCCTTGTCCCCAGTCCTTGAGTGTTAGGTTTGTTCAAAACCACAATTTTATAGGTAGACTAAATACTAGGTTGGAAGAATGGGTGAGTTGTCATAGCAGCAGGTGGGGGAAGCATTAGGGAAAGCAGGGTTAAGAGTTATTGTAGCTATATGGCCTCACAGGTTCGGTTTAAGTCCTAATTTCTTCATCTGTACAATGGGGTAATCAGTACCTAAGATCAGGACCGCATGAGGTCACATATGCAAATGGTTTAGCACAGTGATTTATTAATAGTATGCAAATAGCAAGATGGTAGTGACCATTTGTGGGGGGGGGGTTATGAGGCAGACAGAACAATCTTGGTTTGGGGTCACCTTCGAGTGTGTTTTCTAGGGGCTGCGCCTGCCCCACTGGCTCTCAGGCGAATCCAGGGCTGAGCAGAATAGAGGAAGTGTGTGATGTTCCCAGGCTCACCGTGCCTGGAGAGCCAGGGAGAAGAGGCCAGCCTGGAGGGATGGGCCTGGTGGACAGGAGGCAGAGGAGGCTCAGTGGCCTAGCCTTCCAGGGAGCTCAGACAGACTGAGATGCCGACCTCCCACAGCCACCACTGCCAGTCCCTGCCCGAGGCTGGGCTGGGCCAGGTCCTGAGGTAGGGCAGGCTCAGTCTACCCTGCCCTTCATCCAGCACGTCCCATGTTGTAGCACATACACCTGCACATCTGAGCTTCCAGACAATGCAAGTTTGGAACGATGTAAGCGGCTGGGACTCGACCTAAGGCATTGATTCCGGGGGGGCTGCCCGGAAGAGAAAACACTTGTGTTTACCAAGTTGGGAGTCACATGCTCAAATTCAAATGGAGCCTCCCAAACTCGGACATGGGCCTTTTACCTAAGCCCATTGAGATTTGCCTCCGATTTACCTATCATTTTCCCTGTCTAAACTGGTTTTTTAAAGTTACTCTTGATTAAACCCCTAGTATGTGCCAGCCCTTGAGCTATGCATGTGGCCTGTGCCATCTTTGAAAACTCCCACTATCATCCTGAGAAGGTGGTGTCATTAACCTCAGTTCACAGATGAGGAAAAGGAAGCTCAGGGAGGTGACGACCTGCCCGAACTCGTGCCATGCTAGAGATTCAAATATGGGAAGCCCCGCCATCTTCACTCTACAGCTCTGTGCTCCACACCATGCAGAAAACCCACTCCACAGACCAGACTCAGGGAGTAGATTGCCTCTGTCATAGAACTTCTCTCTATCAGATAGGAAGAAACTTTGCAAAAGATACCAAGGCAGTAATGCCAGAGAGCTCTATTTCAGAGAAGCCACCCCCACCCCCAGATGAATGAGCAGGTACTTGGGCTGTGAAGAGGAACCACCCTGTCCCAACCCCAGAGTGAGAGCTGGGCTGCAGCCAGGGCCCACTCTCTGCTTCCAGTCTCTGATTGGAGACCTGGAACCAGTCACCATCCCCTCTGGGCCCATCAGAAAAATAAAGACATTGGTCAGATCAGTGGATCACACCTGTAATCCCAGCACTTTGGGAGGCCAAGGCAGGTGGATTGCTAGAGCCCAGGAGTTCAAGACTAGCCTAAGCAACATAGCAAAGCCCCATCTCTACTAAAAATACAAAAAAAATTAGCTGGGCATAGTGGCATATGCCTGTAGTCCCAGCTACTCAGGAGGCTGAGGCAGGAGGATCACCCGCCAGGAAGGTTGAGTGAGCTGTGAGTATACCACTGCACTCCAGCCTGGGAGACAGAGGGAAGCCATCACGTCTTAAAAAATAAAAATAAAAAATAGGCCAGCTGCAGTGGCTCACGCCTGTAATCCCAGCACTTTGGGAGGCTAAGGCGGGTGGATCACCTGAGGTTAGGAGTTTGAGACCAGCTTGGCCAACATGGTGAAACCCTGTCTCTACTAAAAATACAAAAATTAGCCAAGTGTGGTGGCGAGCGCCTGTAATCTCAGCTACTCAGGAGGCTGAGGCAGGAGAATTGCTTGAACCGGGGAGGTGGAGGTTGTAGTGAGGCAAGACCATGCCATTGCACTCCAGTCTGGGTGAGAGAGCGAGACTCCATCTCAAAAATAAATAAAAAATAAAAATAAAGAACATTGATTCTCTCCATGGGGTTCAGCCAGGGGGCTGCAAAGCCTGGAAATCCCTCCCAGACAGCCAGGCAGGAGTCAGGGGAACAAGGGAACCTGGGGGTGGAGATTCTGCCTGCTGATCCTGGTGGAGAGGTCCAAGGCAAAACAAGCCGAATTCCAAGAAAAGGGATTGGGGGCAGCTATGTACCTAGCTTTGGAGAGGTGGTTAGGCTGAGAGAGGGCTTCGTGGAGATGAGGTGCCCAACATCAGGGTCTGTAAAACAGAAACAGACCATGAGTTACAGGGACGCCCAGGATCCTCTGCGGGTACCAGGAGCTGCCCAGTTACAGCCAGGATGACCGAGCTCAGGAGCAGACAGGCTCGTCCATCCATTTCTACATCGATTCAATCCATTCAATAAATACTGGACACCTATTGTGTTGCCAACCTTATTCTAAGCCCTAGGAAAATGGCGCGGAAATAAGAGAAGCAGAGTCTTTGCTCTTGAGGTGACTATGAGAAGGAGCGAGTCTTACAGAGAGCTGAGAGGAGCCTCCCGAGCAGAGCCACAACAAACTCTAAAGCTCTGTATACATGCAAGATATAATTCTACTTTCAATGATGTACATTTTGTCCTAATTTGCAGCCCGCAGCAAAGGTCCTGCGGTGGGAAGGAGCCAAAGGAAGTCATGTGGCTGGGACAGGAGAAGGAGAGGAGGCCAAAGAGGTGAGGCGAGGCCTGATGGCTGAAGGACAGGGCTCTGAGTGCTGCCAGGGCCACTGATTCTCTTCTTTACAGGGAAGTGTTCTGATTTGCCTTTTTACAAGCTCATTCTGTGTAGAGAACAGACTTTAGTGGGCAAGGGCAGACCAGAGGAGAGACAGCGCTGACTTGGCTCCTGTGCTGGCAGCAGAGGTGCAGAGCTGAAGTGCGTGAGGGGTCAGGACCCATGTTGGTGGAGTGTGGGAACAGTGTAGGGGGCAGAGGACAACCCCATATACATACCCCTCGCTTCGCAGGCCTCCTGGTCCCAGGCACACTTACCACCCCTGTAATCTCCTTACTCCCTTGGGAACCCAGCATTGAAATCTAGGCAGCTACACCTGCTATTCTCAAGGTCCCGGGGCAGGCACCATGTGGCCATGTTGGGCACACATGAGGTCAGCCCTGCATAACTGTATTTGAGAGGTGAAGGTGGCACAGAGCTGGACTGAGTTTGGCCAACAGAGGGAAAAGCAGGCAGTGACACTCTTACCGGGAAAGCGCTGTGCACGCTACAGCCAGCTCCTGCATGATCTTCCCAGAAGCAACAAGTCGGGAGTCAGGCGCACTGGCAGCCAGGACAGAGAGGGGCCCGGTGAAGCACAAGGAGGGGGCCTTGTGCATGGCGTACCAATGGCGGATTTCCTGAAAAGATGCCTGAGGGGTTGGCTCACACTGCCCACTTAACAGGAAGCAGGGGATCTCCTAGAGGGCGGCCGCTCCCCTCCTGCCCAGCGGAGACCCTAACCATCCACCTGTGCTTCATGAGAAGGAGACTGAATTCTGCTCTCGCTTCTGCACAGGTACACATGCATCCCCCAAACCCCAGCCTGAATTTCCCTTTTGGCTCCCTTTTTCTCCTTCCCCCAAATCCTTAACTGGCAAGAGAAGAACTTTCCAGATTTTATTTTTACCCTATCCTGAGTTGCACCCATTTTTTTCTAATGGGGTCTTCAGAATAGGGATGCAGAGGAAATAGAAATGAAGGCCACAGAGAGCAAGCGATGTGGCAAAGAGTAAAGTCATGACCAGTTTTCCTCTGAAACGGTGGATCTCTCTCCACCCCACCCCCCACCCCCTCATTTGCTGTTGAAAAGCAACAAGCCACCCTGGCCAGGCCCAATGACTCATGCCTGTAATCCCAACACTTTGGGAGACTTGAGGCAGGAGGATCACTTGAAGACAAGAATTTGAGACCAGGCTGGGCAACATAGCAAGACCCTGTCTCTATTAAAGGTGTTTGTTTTTAAGACGAAGTTTTGCTCTCGTTGCCCAGACTGGAGTACAATGGCACGATCTCGGCTCACTGCAACCTTCGCCTCCTGGATGCAATTCTCCTGCCTTGGCCTCCCTAGTAGCTAGGATTACAGGTGCCCACCACCAAACCCAGCTAATTTTTTGTGTCTTTTTTAGAGACGGGTTTTCACTATGTTGGCCAGGCTGGTCTTGAACTCCTGATATCAAGTGATCTACCCACCTCAGCCTCCCAAAGTGCTGGGATTATAGGCGTGAGCCACCATGCCTGGCTTTTTTTTTTTTTAATTAGCCAGGTGTGTTGGCATACATCTGTAGTGCCAGCTGCTCAGGCGGCTGAGCAGGAGACTCACTTGAGCCCAGGAATTGGGGGTTACAGTGAGCTATGATCACACCACTGCACTCCAGCCTGAGCTGCTAACAGAGCGAGGCGCCTGGCGGGGGGAAGCGAAGCCTGAAATGTGAATGTGAACACACCATAGTAGCAGAGGAAGGGCTTCTGGGCTGTGCAGAAGGCAGCCCCGATGTTGAGTAATTTCAGCCGAGTGTACAGCGTGGCACAGAGGCCCACCCCGAATTCGGGCAGCTGCAGGGCCCACTCCAGGGCTGTGAAGGAGGAGCCGCTGGACCATCTCAGGCCAGAAGTGCTTGCGTCAAAAAAGAGGCCAATCCAAGCTGGGGTGCTGGTCATGAGGAAGGAGAGCTCCATCACGTCACTTAGCTGCAGGTCAGCGAGGTCTGTGTGGTGCAGCCGGCAGTGCTGCTGGGCGTCGGACCAGCTCAGCTCCTCCTTCACCAGAACGAAGTTCCTCTCACTGCTCACCAGCTGCAGGGCTGGAGCAGGAGAGGCTGTCACAGCACAGCTGTCCCTCCCCTCCCCACCTCTAGTCCTCAAAGAGCTTTCAGCCACACTCTGGTGGGCCTCCCCAGCCTCCCCGCCCCCTCCACGCCTCGCCACTGGTCCACCAGTTGTATCCAGCTCTGCCTCCCAGCCTTGGCACGAGCCACTCTTAATCGGGAAGAGCCGGCCACCTCCTCTAGCTCCCTCAACCCACAAATCCTATTCTCCCATTCCCTCATCTCCCCAACCCCTTTGCCCAGCTAACTCCCCACCCTTCTGCCCATCCTTTCTGCAGAAAAGGTGAGGTGCCTTTCCTATATGCTGCATAAGTGCTTGATAACAACAGACAGGGCTTGCTGAGCGCCGCCGTGCGCTGTCAGCTCACGGAATTCTTCCAGCTGCCTAAGATATCACTCTGCCTGTTTTACAAATGAGGGAACCAAGCCACAGAGAGTTAAAGAGACGTGGCCAATGCTACCCGGTGGGAAGGGAATACAGCCCAGACTCAAGAACCCTGGGTAGGCTCCCAGCTCCAGGCCCTCCATGGCAGGGCACTGCCCCTCCAGCAGGGGCTCACAGCCAAAGCTGCACCCGGGAGTCACCTAGGGAGCTTTTCAAACACAGCGATTTCCAGGCCCGCCTAGAGCAAAGATCTGAATCTCTGTTGCTGGGACCAGCATCAGAATTTTTTAAAAGCTTTCAGGGAAGAGACCTTTTTGCTTTTCTGTCTGTACTACCTGGTCTAGGCAACTTAGGAGCAAAGAACAGCCTCGTTTATCATGATATTCCCAGGGCCCAGACAATGCTGGGCACATCACAAGGGTTCAATGTGTTGAAAAGAAAGAAAGAGAAGGGAAGGAAGAAAGGAAGGAAGGAAGACAGAAGGGAGAGGGGAGGGAAGGAGAGAGGAAGGAAGGGGGGAGAGGGAGGGAAGAGAGGAAAAGGGAACGCAAGGGAGGGAGGGACTGACAAGCAGATCAAAGGTCTCCCAGGAAGCCACCCCAAGCCCCAAGATCTGTGATCCTTCCTTCCTTGACTCCATCCCTTTGGTCCCAGGAAATGCGGCTGGACAGGGCTGCCCTGCTCTGCCCAGGCCCTGCCTGTGGAAGAGGCAGAGAGGAGTGAAGGACTTGGCGCTGGGATCTTGGGGGTCCTGGCCACAAGGAACCCTTCAAGCTAGATGCCCCAGGAACGGAGAATGAGACCGGGGAGCTGGGCCCAGGCGGTGGCAGGGAAGAAGCGGGTGGGAGGGCCGGTCTGAGGAGGCACTTGCGGAAGAGAGCCAGCGCCTCTTGCCCGCCGCAGCGGAGGATGCTTCCTGCCGCTGAGAAAAGCGTTCTGCTTATTATTATCATGATTTTTAAATAACTGGCTGTGGCCCGCATCATTGATTTTAGGACGGTGTCCACTCCCGGCGCCCCAGCTCCGTGCAGGGCGCCCCTCCCGCCGGCCTCTCCAGCCCCACCCGGGAGCCTCGGGAGCAACCTCTGTCTCTCCGTCGGTTCCACAGCCTTGAGCCTCCTCGAACTCTGCTCTTCTCTGCGTTGCTGCCGCCGCCTGGGCCCAAGTCGCCTCTACCCTGGGCGGTCCCGGCTCTGCAGCCAGAGGGCGGAAGACCGGACCCGCCTCCTCCGGGTCGCAGCCCAGGGGCCCCGCGCGCTTCGCTTCCCCGCGGCGCCCCCGCCAGGGTTCTTCCTGGCTGCCTTGGCGCTCCTTCCTCCCCTCAGGCTCACCCACGGCGCCCTTCCCGCGAGGACCTTGCCGCCCTGGTCCGCGGACCCCACAACGCCCGCCCCATCCACCCCCGGCGATGCCCTTCCGTGCACTGCACACGCTCCTGAGGTGACCTGCGGCCGCTAGAACGGGGCTGCTGCGGCCCCAGCGTTTCTGACGCGGGCGGAGCACTGTCTGGTGAGGGCGGTGAGGGGGCGGATGGAGACGTTGTGCGGCGGCACCGCGCTCTGGGCTCCGCACCTGGACGCCGTGGGGGGTCGGGGGAGGCGCCGCGGGCAGGGAGCGGCGGCGGGGCTCCCTTCCCACCCCTGTCCTGAGGGTGGAAAAGCGTTCATTTCCTTCCACCTTGCCTTCCCTCCAACCTGGAAATCTGGGCGCTTCAGGGGAGCGCCCCCTTCCCTCAGCTCCCAGCCCTGGGGAGCATGGCGCCAGGCAACCTCCTCCAGGCCGGGGCCTCACCTGCTGCGCACAGGGAGAGCTGCAGCGCCCGGGGCAGCATGGCTGGGCGCTGGCGGGCGCTGGCGGACACTGGCGGGCACTGGCAGGCACTGGCGGGCGCTGGCGGACACTGGCGGGCACTGGCGGGGCTCTGGCGGACACTGGCGGGCACTGGCGGGGCACTGGCGGGCGCTGGCGGGGCACTGGTGGGCGCTGGCGGGGCACGGGACAGGCCCCCGGAGCCGGCGGAGCCTGTGGCCGAGGCTGCGTCTGACCTTCTGGCGTTTTCTTCCTTGCTCTCTGCTCTCCTCCTCTTTGCTACCCAAACTGCGGGATTTTACTAAACGAACACCCAGCGCCTGCTGCTGCCAGCTGCAGTGTGAAGTGCTGGGGATGCCACGTGGAGGGCGCGGAAGAGGTCCCTGTGTGGGGCCTCAGAAGGCGAAGTTTTTCTCCGACCTCCTGCCCTCCTGTCTCTCACCCACGCTCTCCCCAAGGCCAGCCACGGGAACCAGAAGCCGGTTTCCCCAAAGCCAGCCATAAAGCCTAAAAATACTACTCCAACTCTCCCCTGCCTTGCCGTGTAAAAACTAAGACATGATCTGAAGGGATCATTGTTTGACTGCGGGTCATGAGACCCCCCATTCCAGAGAGGGCCCTGCCCCACACCCAGAGGAAGGACTTCATGCTCAGAGGAGCCAAGAAGCCAGACCCACAGGCCTGGCTGGGTCTCCCCACTCAGTCCATTAGGTCAGACACTTTGAGTCCACTCATATTTCTGCACAGCTGCCCACAGTTTGTTGAACCTAAGCATAAAAATGGACGATTTCCCCCTGTATCTTTGGATCTTCATTCTGAAGGCTCCCAGGGACACGGGTTAAATAAATTTGTATGCCTTTCCTCCAATTAATCTGCCTTTTTCGAGTTGATTTTTCAGGGCATCTTCAGAGGTCTTCCTGCAACTTAGGAGGAAGGCAACATGGATCCTGTAATGAATAACCAGATCAGGGAGGGAAGGAACCCAACTTGGGGCTGGCTGCTGGGAGAGAAAGGCAGTTAGGGGAGCAGAGGGCAGGGTGAGGCTAGACCCCAGGAGTTCTCAGGGTCAGAGGGGCAAGGGCAGAAAGGAAGGAGGGGGAAGAAGGGGGTGAGGAGGGAGAAGGAGCTGGAAATTGTGGACCAGGCTTTGCCAGACTCACCCCTGCCCCTCCTCACAGCAACCACACCCAGGAGACAGCTATCATTTTCCCTGTTTCACAAGGGAGAAACCAGCTAGAAGTGAAACAGCCTGCTCAAGACTACACGGCAGGCAGTGGTGAGACAGCAATTCAAGCTTAGGACACTGAAAAGCATGAGCTCTGCTTCCACACGGTCGGAGGCCCCCACGCGCAGTCTAGGCTCTGGTGCCAAAATGAAGCACGGAACTGGACTGGACACCGTGGCATGCACCTGTAGTCCCAGCCGAGGCAGTAGGATTGCCTGTGCCCAGGAATTTGAGACCAGCCTGGGCAACATAGTGAGACTCCATCTCTGCAAAAATTAAACATTAGCAGAGCATGGTGATGCATGCCTGGAGTCTCAGCTACTACTCAGGAGGCTGAGGTGGGAGGATTGCTTGAGCTGGGAGGTTGAGGCTGCGGTGAGTTGTGATTGTACCATTGCACTCCAGCCTGGGAGACAGGGCAAGACCCTGTCTCTAAAATTAAATAAATAAATAAATAAATAAAACAAAATAAAGCACAGGCACTTTCTCTGGGGAACCAAAACCAGCTTGCTTGTGTTCTCTCTTCCACAACATCCAATATGCTGTTTAGGCCCAGAGCCCTCTCTGCTGCCCTAAGGGCAAAGCTTTCAGAAACACAGTCTGAAGGCTCTCTTTTTTCTTAACCTCCACTCCTTCTCAGCCTTCCCTGATGGAAGGGCAAACAGCCCCTCTGAATGGGCAAAAGGGAAAGGGGAAAACTGTTAATGCATCCACAAAAATGTCCTGCCACAGAATCATCTTGTGCAGCGATGACCTCGGATGATTTCCTCCCAGAAGTGTGTGCCAGGGCCTCTCAGGACCACCCTCTGGGGACAGAAGAGAACCTGACAGTCCTGACCTAGAGGATGCCATCCTGCCAGTGACCTAGTCATTTAACCATTCCCCCAGGCATCTCCCTCAAGTCTCTCCAGGAAGGGCTCTGCAGCCTCAGCCCAGCTCAGGCCCAGCATCTCCCTGAGGGCAGCACTTGGAACTCCAGGCTGAAATTCCATCTGTGTTTCTTTCCTTTCTAACTGTGAGCTCCTTGAGAGCAGGGACTTTGCCAGTTACAAAGCTCTCAGCCCGTCACAAGCTCAATAAAACCTTTCAATAAATGGTAAGCATTAACTTATCATTAGTAACTGTGACGGTTAATACGGAGTGTCAACTCGATTGGATTAAAGGATGCAAAGTATTGATCCCGGGTGTGTCGTGAGGGTATTGCCAGAGGAGATGAACATTTGAGTCAGCAGAACTGGGAAAGGCAGAGCCACCCTTCACCTGGGTGGGCACAATCTAATCAGCTGCCAGTACAGCCAGAATAAAAACAAGCAGAAGAACAAGGAAAAACTAGACGGGCTTAGCCTCAAGCTACATCCTTCTCCCATGCTGGATGCTGCCTGCCTTCAAACAGTGGACTCCAAGTTCTTCAGCTTTGGGATTTGGACTGGCCTCCTTCTTCCTCAGCTTGCAGACAGCCTATTGTGGGACCTCACCTTGTGATCGTGTGAGTCAGTACTCCTTAATAAACTCCTCTTTATATATACATTTATTCTATTAGCTCTGTCCCTCTGGAGAACCCTGACGAATACAGTAGTGTTTGCTATTATTTTTTCTCTCTGGATTGCAGCTCCTAGGCAGTGTTCTGTTAGGTACATAGAGACCTTAAATGCATGGATGAAGAGATGCCTTGGACAAGACACAGAGGTGAGGGTCGGCGGGGACAGCTCTGGCTGTCACTGGTGGCTGTGCCAGGAAATCAGATCAAAGGAACCAAGAGTGAGGGTGGAACAGGAATAAACACTTGGTTTGCATGAGGTACAGGAAGCCAAATGGTTCAGGGAAACTCCCTGCAGCCTCTTTTCCTATCCCCTAGAGTGGGAATGCCATTTTCACCCAGGTTCAGTGAACCTTTATTTATAGACAGACAACTTTCACCTTCCCTCAATCCACACCTTTTCTCCCGAACAACCCAATCTGCATTTCCACAGTGGGAACTTCATTCCCCACATGGCTTTTGCTAAAGGTGTGAGCTGTGGCCGCAGCACCCCTGCCAACCATCCAAGCAGGCCCGGTGGAAAGATCCCTGAGGCCAGCTTGAGTGATTCTCTGCCCCTTGATTCTTCGTCTACAAGATGAGACTATAATAGCTATTTGACAATGGCGGTTCGGTATGGTGAGGATTCCTTGTTATGAATATGATGCACTTTGCAAACGCCAGTGTGCAGGAAACACTTTCTCTTCTAGAATGTCTGTCTCATTTTCTACTCTCATATGCCAAGGTATGAGAATCCCAGTGACTCTGCTACCTTGATGACAAGTAAAGCAATTTAGCTTTCACTCTGAGCACTCACCCTGCCAAGTAAGGAAGAAATTTAAGACCCTCTTTTTTCAGGGCTGTTTTCACAACACACACACACAGGCACACACACACTCACACACGGTAGAGAAAGAACACGAGCCTGGGTCTTGACTCCGGCCTGTCTGCACTGCTCACCACTGAGACGCCCCTGTTTCCAGTCCCTAGGGTCACTTCAGGTCAGCCAGCTCTGCCATGGCGTGACTGAGGATGTTCTGAGAATCTGGGACCCCCACACGGCTGTTCCTCTCTGAGGCCCTACTCCTGCCTAGGGCTCTGGGGAAAAAACACGCATTACCAGCTACAAAGCTTACCCTGCCTCGGATGTATAAAGCACCCAACCTCATCCAGACCCGCAGAAGAGGCTCAGCTAGCATTTGTTCCATTTCTTCAGAGAAAAGTGAGGGAATGTGTTCTTTTGCCCGGTCCACAAGGGGGCGTAGTTTTAAGGGCAAGAACTTCCCAGGGCCATGCCCCCCCCCCCAATCTCTCTCCATCCGGGAGATTTAACGGTTTATGTTTAAATTTCGTGGGCGTGGGAAGAAACTAAGAGTCAATCACTCCAGCGGAAGTTCTAAGGAACTCCTTTCATTGGCCTGGGGTCTTGGAGAAGGTGGGGCTCCTCCCAGGTTAAGTGTCCCCTTCTTCCACACCCCTTCAGACTCCATGTTTGGGTCCCCTTCCACGACACTCTCATGGAAGCCGACTTTCTCTCTCCTGGATTTCCCCTCTGGGGTCCCCTTCCACACTCTCTCGTGGAAGCCCATCTTCCCTCCTGAACTCCATCTCTCTGTTCCATTCCACTCAGTGTGGAAGCTGCTTTCCTCTCCTGGATTCCATCTGTCTGGATTCTCTCACATATTAGGTGTTAGCTGTTTCCTTCTCTCTCCTTCTCCTGTTTCTCTCTTTAAATAAATTACTTTCTTTAAACACTTGTGAGTCTGGCATTTACTTTTATGAGGATAGACCAAGAACCTGGAGAAACGTCCTCAGGCGAACTGAGGGGGCTCCCCGGAACCCCAATATAACAAAAGGAAGGTTTCCTCCTCGCCCCTGTGGACAGGCGCTACGCACTGGAGACCAGCACTGTGCTCTGAGGGCAGTACAGGGACATCACCTGTGTCCTCAGAAGGCTCTGTCAGCTGTGTGGGCTGAGATCGCCCTCAAGCACCGCCTGACCCCAAGCTCAGCTGCACTTCGTTCATTTTACCGACGCTGCAGAGCCGCAAGGTGTATCCCGTTTGACGGAGGGGCAGCTCTCAGGAGCAGCTGCCCACCCTGAAAGGTAGGGCGTCTGGGGTGAGGAGCTCATGCCCTTTATTCCTGCCCCCTGCTCTGAACTCTTGTAACCTAAGCCTGCTTCCGCATGCTCTGTTGTAAGCGTGGGTTGCCGTGCTTGGCCGGCAGGGGCAGGCAGTACCCCTGGGCTGAATGAACGGTTGGATAAAAAGGATTTACTGCTGATGGTTGTGTGGATGTGGACATGCCCTGTGAAGTCACATGTGCCTCGTGGGGCCGCTTCTGCCTGAGGGAAGAGTTCTGCTGTGAATCCCTATGCTGCTGGGGAGAGCAGGGGGCAGCCCGGGCAGGTGGCGGGGGTGTTTCTGGGATCCGTGGATCCCTTGGCGTGCGCCTCTGCTCTTGGGCGCCCCCTAGGGGCAAGCACGCAGTACTGGGCAGCCAGGCCCGCTTCCTTCAACCGGAAGAGCCATTTTTGCTGGGGCGGGAGAGGAAGGGTGAATCCTTGCATTCTAAGCTACTGCTGCTTGTCTCTCTCGTTATTCCACCCCTTTCTCATGTTTAAGTGCTGTTTTAACAACTAGTCTTACATAGAAACAATTCTACTTGATTCATTTGCAAGTAAATATTGGGTTAACATTATTTGCCTAGTTTGACTATTTTTCTTCCCATTAACCTCGTATGTCTATTACCTCTGATTCTGATCCTCTTACGTTTCAAATTACTAAATTCCTTTTGTTTTATGTAACTGCTTTGGTCTTTTCTGTTCTGCTTCATATAATTTTCTTCAGCAATTATTTCATACCAATAGCCTGGTAGATACATTATGAATTTCCTCTCAATATTTAATGTGTTTCAAGTATTCACGGAGGGGGGTTCTAGAGGAGGGAGTGGTTTGGGCACACAGCACATGTGATGGGTGCATCTGAAAAAGCTGGCCTCAGGGACAGTGCAGGGACTGCCACATGAGCACCTGTCCCTGAAGCCTCCTCCACCACCCACTCCCTCCCCAGCATACTCCTCAGCTGGGTCCAGGGCCCTGGGGGTGGGGGTGGAGCTATTTTAAAAAGGGAATCACTGCTATTTCCACTAAGTGGAACTTCCTACGCTGAGAGATCCTGGCACAGGAGTAAAGACTGGAGGGTAACGTCTCCAAGCACTAGGGGCCTTTG
Organism: Cebus imitator; assembly: GCF_001604975.1. NCBI lineage: Eukaryota > Metazoa > Chordata > Mammalia > Primates > Cebidae > Cebus > Cebus imitator. The sequence goes on from NW_016107526.1 coordinate 3,458,402, forward strand.
GGGGCAGTTTCTGTTCACAAGGCGTAAGCATCACACCCTTTACATAATTTGCCTTATTTAATTCTTAGAAATAAAACGTGGAAAACCTATGAGGTAGGTACTTTATGATATCCCATTTTACAAGTGAGGAAACAAGTTCAGAGAGGTTCAGAGAAACGTGCCCAAGGCCATGTAACTGGCAGGGCAAGGACCTGGAGTTTAGAGCAGGCTCACTTCCCAGGGCTGCTAGTCCAGGCCCCGCCTCAGGTGCACTGAGTCATCAGCGGGAAAGGTTGGAGTCCCTCCGTCTGCACTATGCAGCCTACCCTCCTGCAGCCGGGCATGGCCTGGCAAGGCAGGGCTCATGTCTATTTACTCATGTTTTAAACCACAATTTTACAAATGTCAAGTGGGAAATGCCATCGTAGGGTGCAGAGGTCAACCCAGCCCACCCCTCTACTCCCCTGGTAAGGAAGGTGGCGGGTGTGTGCCCCTCGGCGGGCAGCCTGGGGTGCAGGTCACATGTGTTGGCTCTGTAGCCATGGCTCCCCCATTCAGCTGTGTGACATCAGAAAAATTAACCTCTGAATTAAACAGTTTCCTCACCTGCAAAACGGGAATAGCAGCAGGGCCTACTTCTTAGGGTAGTCATGTGGGCTAAATAAACACACACAAGGCCAGGTGTGATGGCTCAGGCCTGTAATCCCAGGACCTTGGGAGGCCAAGGGAGGCAGGCAGATTGTCTGAGCTCAGAAGTTCGAGACCAGCCTGGCCAGCATAGTGAAACCCCATCTCTAGTAAAATACAAAAAACTAGCCGGGTGCGGCAGTGTGTGCCTGTAGTCCTAGCTACTCGGGAAGCTGGGGCAGGAGAATTGCTTGAACCTGGGAGGAAGAGGTTTCAGTGAGCTGAGATCATGTGACCACACTCCAGCCCGGGCAGCAGAGTGAGACTCCATCTCCAAGAAACACACACACACACTGCTTGCTCAAGCCACTAGCTAGTTTATAACAGTGGTTCCCTATATACCAGCAGGCAAACCATTGACTCGAGGGACCTGCAAGGAAGATTGGCAGGGCCACCAGAAACACACTGGTGCAGAGGGTGTGGGCCCCAAGCTCCTCTTCAGGGTAACCAAAAATCCTTCTTTAGCAGTGGGACAGATCAACGTCTCCTTAAGCCTGAGCCATCCACCCTTCCCCGAGGAAATGGTGCCATCTGTGCCCGGCTCCTAAGCTGCCCTCCCATTAGGTGTGAGCCAAGCTATGGAAACGGGCTGAGGGCCCACAGGAGGCTACAGAGGTGGGAACAGGGACTCCCCCAGGAGGGACCGGACACGCAGCTGGGGTTTGCACTCTTGAGAGGATGTCTGGAGCTCAGAAGGGGCTGTGGCAGGTGCAGCTGTGGCTGAGGGCTGCTCAAGGGAATCTGAAAAATGGGATATTCTGTCCTGGAAAAAAGGTGGGGTGGGGGTTTGGACAAATGCTCTCATATTAGCCAGGTGCCAGGGGAGGAAACGCTGTGAATGACAGCAGGACGGGTGGGGCCTTTAGAATGCGCCCATTCCTATCGCTGAGCCGGGAGAGAAATGTCCTTGGGCTAGGAGACTTTGCCTTGGTATCAGGAACCATGGGGTTGGGTGAACTGCAGGTCTCCAGCAGGACGAAGGGAGGAGGGAGGAGCTGGCATCCCGACAGCCAGGGCCCAAGGTCTTGGGGGAGGGGCCTGGGAGCCTGGGGTCTCCTGCCGGGACTGCCCCGGAAGGAAGGTCAGGAGAGGCGGATCCTGCAGTCCACCTAGTGGTCAGCTACCCTGCGGCCGGGCCGTGAGTGCCACAGCTGAGGGAGGAGATGCGCTCTGCTCAGGAGATGAAGCGGCGGGTCAAGTGGAGGCACAGTGGGGCGTCCAGAGGAGCAGCAGGAAGGCCAGGTAAGGTTACTGTGTCAGTGAGAGGAGTCTCACGGTCGCCAGGCGGGCTCTGCACAGTGTCCTTCATGTGGACTTCTGCGGCTCTCATTTTTCTTTTTTCTTTTTTTTGAGATGGAGTCTCGCTCTGCCGCCAGGTGGGAGCGCAGTGGCGCAATCTCAGCTCACTGCAACCTCTGCCTCCCTGGTTCAAGCGATTCTCCTGCCTCAGCCTCCCAAGTAGCTGGGATTACAGGTGCCCACCACCACGCTCAGCTAATTTTTGTATTTTTAGTAGAGATGGGGTTTTGCCATGTTGGCCAGGCTGGTCTCAAACTCCTGACCTCACGTGATCCACCCGCTTTGGCCTCCCAAAGTGCTGGGATTACAGGTGTGAGCCGCCGCGCCTAGCCAGCTGCCATTTTTCTAATTCTCTGAGCACTGAAAGCTGAAGGAAACAATACTCAGAACCCAAGGGTTGCCGTGTTTATGAATAGCACATTATTTCCTGAGGCAGGAATGACAGGACCTCCAAGAACAAGAATATGTTAGCTGCCCAGACCCCCATGTTGTGAAATATCAGTCTGACACACACACAGCTCAGAGAACACCTTCTTGTTCATCGGTCTTAGAGGATGTGTAGATTTAAGTCCAGTAAACTGCTGTGTGCAGTAACAAGGCCAGGTAAAGGCGAGCGTGGGCCAGTGGAGCAGACAGGTAGGGCTGATTTGGTATGCAGCACTCCTGCTGGGACAGGCTAGCTCAGTCTCTGATGGAAGGAAGGGCCATTTGATATGACAGGTGCGCACACTGCCCCTCAGGGCTCAGCATGCATGGGAACTCCCCCTTATGAGCAGAGGGAGTATGCTGTCTTCAGAGGCTCAGGCAGGTGCCGGCACTGGCAAAGCCTGGCATTCAGTGGCCCTGCCTGGCTCCTGCTGTGGATTCAGAGAAGCTAGGATTTAGAGGGCTAGGATTTAGGGGAGGTAGGATTTAAGGGAGCTAGGATTTAGGGAGCTGGGATTTAGAGGAGCTAGGCTTTAGGAAGCTAGGATTTAGGGGAGCTAGGATTTAGGGAGCTAGGATTTAGGGGAACCAGGGTATTGGGGAGCTCACCAGGCCAGGAATGAGATCCAGATGAACATGGCGGAAACCTAGCCCCAGTAGCTGGGCTGTGCTCCTCCTCTGGGCTCCGTCAGCTCCCTGGGTCTACCGCAAGTATCACATTTACCATCTTGTGCTAAAATGGTCAATTGCCTCTGTAAGCCTGATGGATAGTGAGTTCCTGGGAGCCAGCACCATGTCTTAATTTTCTGTGTGCCTCTGGTGCCTCGCAGAGTGCTGGACACACGGTAAATGCTCAGGAAGCCTGAGCTGAGTGAACAGGGGAATCGGTGTGGTGTCACTGCATGTTGAACTAGAGCTGCTTGCTAAGAGCCAGCCTGGCCCAGAGCTTGCGCCTGCCAGCGAGCTGTGGGGCTGAGAGCCGGGTGGGCCCCGGGATCCATGTTTCTCTGGCTGGGTCTCTCTGGATGATCATCATGGTCTTTAGAGCGACAGGGGCACAAGAAGGGGATCAATGGGGTTTAATCAATAAGTAGATAAAAAATTAACATGTGTTTAGGGGATTTGGCAAATGAGTGCAGCTTGCTCTAGTGTTTGATTCAATCCAAGTTGTCTTTCCCTTGAGGGCAATTTTCATACATGTTGCCACCCAGGGGAGTAATGTCACTTATGCCTCTTCCTCAGCTTCAAGTTGGAGCCCAGGGCCCCAGAGGATTCTTTTCGAGGTGTTGGTTTGTCACGCGGCTCAAGAACACCTGAGAGCCACATGTGGGGAGGAGTGGGAAGCCTCAGGAAGAAGGCTCTGGCGGCTCCCCATTTAGTCTCCCGTGGGCTGCTCTGTGCGAGCCGGGCGGCTGGTGAGAGTGCACGCTGGGTGAGCAGACAGGGTGAGGAGGCTCCACCCTCTGTTCGGAAAAGGCTGTCCCAGGTGTCTGGATGCAATAAAAGGTCTGATGTTTGGCTGCAGAAAACCAGCCAAGTGAGAGCACCTGGGGAAAAAAAAATCGTGAGAGACTTAAATAGAAACATGTCAGGGCTCCTTTGGCTCATGGTCCCGAGTTGAAATGATCTACCCTGAGAATTCACGATATGGCACGAAGGAGACACCCTTGATGTTTCCATAGGAAGTATCCTCATGGGCCACCAGCCAGGAGTTACCTCTGCACACCTGGATGTTCCCAAAGATCTACAGTGACCGGGAACGTGCAGCCAGCTCTGTCGATTAGGTTCTCAGTTGCAATGAGAATCCACATTCAGCGGATTTAATTGTTGCAGGGACTAGAGAATGAGGCTGGACTCTAAGCTTCCAGCAGTGATGTTCGGAGCCAGCCTGGAGATGGGCTGATCAGGGAGCGGCTCCCTCGCTCCGCTCACAGATGCAAACAGGATGCCCCTCGGGGAGTTTCTTCAGTGTGTGACTTGGAGCCAAACACAACCCAATGTTATGTCCAGCATATCAACATGAGTCTGGATGTATACTGTTTAACTTTGTTAAACCTAAACTAAATTAGAGAAGAAAAATATTTTGCCATGAAATGTGAGAGGAACATAAAATTTATTGAATCTAAGTTGTAGAAAATGATACAGCCTGTTTATGAGCATTCTACCAATGCTCTTTGCCAACAAGAGAAAAAATCCATAGCCCTGCATAGAGCTCAGTGATGTAACAAGAAGAAAGGAGTAAACACCTTGGAAGTTACCTAATTCTTAGTCTTTAAATGCACCCAGATTCTCCCTACTCACCATCAGTCACCCCTGAGGACCTCCCAGGCTGGCCATGTCTGTGCTAGGACCAGTTCCCTGACTTCTGTTCTCTCCCCCGGGTCTCTCCAACAGAGCTCTCAGGATCTGCCTTCGGCTCCTCTGTTTGGAGACCCATTTAACCAGCTGTCTTGAGCACATTGACCTCAGCTCTCTCTGAGACTCTTGGCTTTACAAGTTCCCTCACTTTAATCACCACCCCACAGCTCCAGGTAAGAGATGCTCTAGGCCGGGCACGCTGGCTCACGCCTGTAATCCCAGCACTTTGGGAGGCCGAGGTGGGCGGATCAGCTGAGGTCAGGAGTTGGAGACCAGCCTGGTCAACATGGCAAAACCCCATCTCTACTAAAAATACAAAAAATTAGCCAGGTGTGATGGCTGGCTCCTGTAATCCCAGCTACTTGGGAGGCTGAGGCAGAATTGCTTGAACCTGGGAGGTGGAGGTTGCAGAGAGCCAAGATCTTCCCATTGCACTTCAGCCTGGGTGAAAAGAGTGAAACTCCATCTCATAAATAAATAAATAAATAAATAAATAAATAAATAAATAAAATAAGAGAGATGCTGTGTCTCCAGCCCAGGCCTGAAGCCCTAGCAAGAGAGGAAGATTCAAACCTTCTGAGCCAATGTTCACATGGACTCAGCTCTGAGGTCCTAAGGACCTCGGGGGCAGAACGTTCAAGGGAAGGAGGTAAACCTGTTGTAGAAGAGTCAGTGGCCAGGCTTACCCCCCACCAGGTGCCAACCAGCAGTCAGTATCTCCAGGTTCTGAAAAACTTTGTCTCAATCTGAGTTGTTGCCAAGTCTGGTGGGTGGGGCCCGGTATTTGGCAACTCCAGACAGGAATCAAGTTCAGGTGGACACAAAGGTTCAGCTGAAACAAGTTACGGATTCTCACCCAAGAGGACAGCAGCAGGGCCCACACCCCAGGAAGGGGCTGGCAAAGCCAGGGCAACCTGGTTGGGCCCCAGTCCTACTCAGAGGGCTTAGGACAGCAAGAGAAGCTGTAGACCAGCCCCACATTCTGGTACCGCGGGAGGGGGGAAGCCTGTGGTGGGAGGAGGTTTGCAAAGCCTTGCACAGAACGGGACTGGGATAGACGGAACGCTTGCACTGGAAAGCCCTGGACAGTTATACAAACGTATAACAAACCGCTGTTACGGTCTCCGTCTCAGTGCTCCAGCCCACTGGCCATTCAGGTGACACAGAGGTGAGTCGCTAACCCTAATCCTAACTCTTCCAGTTCACATTTGCTAGGACATTTCATTCCGTTTGAGTCTCCAGTGCAGGTTTCTTTTTTTTTTTTTTTTTTTTTTTTTTTTTTTTTTTTTTTTTTTTTTTTTTTTTTTTTTTTTTTTTTTTTTTTTTTTTTAAATTAGACAGGGTCTCATTCTGTTGCCCAGGCTGGAGTGCAGTGGTGTGATCCTAGTTCACTTCAGCCTTGGCCTCCTGGGCTCAAGCGATCCTTCCACCTCAGCCTCTAAAGTCGCTGGGACCACAGGCGTGCACCACCACACCCAGCCACTGGCTTCCCTTTGGGACCTAGTAAGCTACTTCCCTTTTACACTAAGAGCAGAACTCTAAATCAAGTTTTCTTATGAGGAGACTTGCTAGAGCGGAATAAAGAAGATGAAATGTGTCAGGGAAGCGTGGCGGAGATTAGGCCCTTCAGCCTGTCTCCCCTTAGTCCTGGGAGAAACCTGGCCGCGTTTCCCAGCCTCTTTTGCAGGGAGGTACAGCCTTGCGATTATGTTCCAGCCAAAGAAATGTGAGTGGGAGCGACGAGGGCTGTTCCCAGGACTAACCCAAGGAGCCCCTCCCGTCTGAGACGCTCCACCCTCCATGGACCCCATATGAAGCATAGCCCCCAACAAGGCCAGTCCCAAGAGTCTACTACTGTGCCACTCGGTTTGATTGTTTCAGTGATGGATGGGAATTTGAAGCTGTCAGAGGTGGAAAGGAGGATTTTAGGGGCAGAAATTGCAACCGCAGAGCACCTTCCAGCAGGGAGGCTGAGAGAGGCAGGTGTGAAATCATCACTGTACTCTATTTGGGTTCCGTCCAAAGAGGGTAAAGGGAATGGGCTAAGTAAGGAGGCCTCAGGGGCCGTGTTTGGCAGGAGCAGGGAGAGCTCTGCTGGCTGGCGGCGTTGGCTTTATCTCACACGCCAGGTGCCCTGTGATGGTTGGTTGTGGGAATAGTAACGGGTTCCCCTGGTTCTCGGGAGGCCCTGGCAAGCATGTGCCTGCCATGGTGAACTTACAGGAGAAGATCCTCCCACAGTACGTTTGTTCTGACTTTTCACTTGTCATTAGCTGTATTGAAAAAGCCAGAGATTTACAATGATCTGTTCCAATTGTTATGTTTAGTTCCTGAAACAGAGGTACCAGGAAGTACATGTGATAAAAACTGGATATAAGTTTTCCACAGAAACAACTTAATAGGATTATGATTCTAGCCAAGGTCTGATCACTATGATAAAAATGATCAGAAATTGCCTAGTGCTCAGTGTGTCAATGATCAAAGATATTTGTACCCTGCACAGAGTAAAGCTTTCCAAGGTGTCTAGAAATCAGTCAAGCAGGACAACACAGGAATGAATCATATGCGATCTCTAAAAATTTTATGTAAGAGGTTCTCTTGGGGCTGTGAGTCAGAGATCGTCTCTGGCTGAGGGCACCCACCCAGAAACTCCAGTCTGTCGGGATGTAAACAGCGAGGCATCCTAAGTGTGAATCGTCTAGGTCACATGTACTGAGCTATGTCTGTTTGAATTCTGGGTCTTTGTGAAACATTCCGCCCTAATCAAAGGGCTTTAGAACACCGGTCCCCCAGTGGTCAATAGGCCCCTTGGTACACATGACATTCTCTTAATGTTCTTTGGGCATTGATGTGGGGAGTGGCTGAGCCTGGACCTCATCATGGGCTGGACCCCAGATCACAAGAGGACAAACTCAGGGGCCTAAGACCATTTTAAAACTCCCCCAACCCCAGCCTCCCCACACAACACTGTATTCCTTCCCAGTTACTGCCCTTCTGCCTGTGAGGAAAATGCAATCATGTTGTTTCCAAGTCCCTATTTTATCTTCGTCCAGTACACTCTGAAAAAAAAAAAAAAAAAAAAAAAAAAAAAAAAAAAAAAAAAAAAAAAAAAAAAAAAAAAAAAGCAGGACGCTTGTAAAGAAAATGATATCAACTTGGAAAACAAAGACAGGTGGCTTCTTCGTTCTGTCTGTTGTGAATATTCCTTTTTCCCCAAACTCCGATGGAACAGCAGTGGGCTCTATGCTGCTTGCCCTGGTACAAATGGATTTTGCTCTGAAGGGGGATTAGGAAAAGCATGTCTGGCATTCTTCGGGTAAGAACATCCTATGGCTTATCTAGAACAAAGTTATACCACAGCAATACCAACCCTGCAACACCGCTTCAACCTAGCTTCTCATGCGGGAGCAAAGCTTCTTAAAAGAATATGAAAATCATTATGCAGACTGGGCATGATGGCTCACGTTTGCAATCCTAGCACTCTGGGAGGCCAAGGCAGGAGGATCCCTTGAGCTCAGGAGTTCGAGACCAGCCTGGGCAACATAGTGAGACCTTGTCTCTACAAAAAATTTTAAAAATTAGCAGGGCAGGTGACGCATGTCTGTGGTCCCAGCTACACAGAATGCTGAGGAAGGAAAATCACTTAAGCCCTGGAGTTCAAGACTGCAATGAGCCATGATCACACCACTGCACTCCAGCCTGGGTAAAAGAGCAAGATCCTGTCCCTTAATAGATAAATAATCATTCAGGTTCACCACATGCACTCCGCCAGCCCCTCCAGAGCATATTAATAAAACAATGGTGTACAATATTTGAGAACGTGAATAGTAAATGCTGTGAGAAGGCACAAGCCCAGAGCTCTAGGTCTGTAGTTAAGGTTCTGCCCAAATGATGGTACCATGTGCACAGGTGTATATATACATAGATAATTTTTTATTTTATAAAGTGGTTTTGCATTCAGACCTTGATTTCTCTTAGACCTTCTTTCCTAAAAGACACACCAGTGGGCTCATGTGCTATGCCTGGCTAGAAGGCAGCTCATTTAACAACTGCTCAGTCAGGCAAGGGAAGTTCTGCTGCAGGTCCGCGAGGCCCCTAAGCCAAAACTAGCAGAAGGAGATGGGGCCCATTTTCATGGGGCTGGTGGAGGTTGAGATGGAGTCAGTCATTTTCCCTGTCATTTCCTTGGAGAAAGGGCATTTCTACCAGGAGGCCATCAGATCTGGGAGGGCTGAAATGAATGGTCCAAGGAAATTTAAAAGTTCCAGCGTCTCATTTACAAATGGGGAAAGAGGCCTGGGAAGCTGGTGATCATCCCCAACTCCTTCTCCTTCCCATGATGCAGGGACAGACACATTCTCCTCGGGCTGTGATGGAGTAAAACCCACAGCTGTCACCAGTGTTGGGGCTGGGAAATCACCACCAAGGAAATGCATCTGAAGTGCTGCAGGTAGCTCTAGGGTTCCAGTGGCCTGCGGGAAGGATATGCCCCAGCAGATGCATGAAACGGGAGGATGTGTGTGATCAGAAGTGGCATGTGTGGGCATGTCATTCACATGCAATTTGCATGAGTTCCTGTACTCCTGTGCTGTCTGTCCTCAGACATCCGCGCTGGCCTTTTCTGTGCAACTGGCAGTTGAAAAGAGAGGGAAGAAGGAAGTGGAATGCCCAGTGATCAAAGGAAAAGAGAAATCAAGTTCACCAACCCGGATTCCCAGTGACTTTTGATCCCATGGGATGCCATGTTCCTCTGTCTACTTTAGCACAAACTATGGCCACCCTCAGAACGGACTTTTCTTTAGCATTCTTTTTTATTCACCCCCAAAGCTTCTTGTCTTTAGCTTCATGTCCCAACCCTCTTCCAGGAAGATAGAAGAGCTAGGCAAAGAGGCTTTTTAGGTGGGCGGGGAGTGGTTGTGGGACAGGGGCATTGTGCGGCCAGAGACATGAGAGACCATCCTACTGAGATTGGCTACCCCACCTCACACAGAGTAACCCAGGCTAGGTAAGATGGCACATGTACATTGAACCAGAGACTTCAGGCCATCCCCTAACCCCAGGTGGCTTCTGGCCTGAGGTGGGGTCCATTCGCGTGAGGAACGCACAGCAGAGGACATGGGCTGCGCGCTCAGAGGAGAAGCTGACTGTCCCTGGAGTGTATCCTCTGAGTCCGTATGTGAGTCCTGCTGCAGAAGGAGCCGCTGCTTCTCACGTGTGCCTCGTGCCTCAGCCGTAGCAGGCCATGGTCCTCCTGAGTGTGGACTTTCCTTCTGCTGTGAGAGGGAGGCCTGGTGGCTCTGAAACCTGTCCTGAGGCCTGTCCTTCAGGCCAAGGCCCCCCAGGCCTGAAGCTGTGGTGACACTCTGGACCAGCGTGTGGGACCTGGCATTGTGACCTCAGCTGTTCTGTACACAAAGAGGTGGTCACCTTGCCCATACCTGGACCTGTAAGTTGCATAGGTCAGTGGCCTGGTCCTGGGGGCTGTTGTGGGGAGTTGAAGAACACCCTGGCCTCCTCCATCATGTCGGCCAAGAGGGCAGAATTGAAGAAAACAAATCTGGTAAAAGAGGGACATTGCTGGACAGGTTGGGGCCTCTCTGAGCTCCTACTGAATGGAGATGGTGGCAGGGTCAGGGGACACAGAGAACACTCCATGAACCTCTGGTATTTCTTTCTCTGTTCTGAGCATAAAGCAGTCTCTCAGCCTGAAAGAGGTGTGAGAGTAATCCCTGGGCTTGGGGTGGGAAGAAAGAGGCCTCTGCTGCCTCCCTCTGGGGATGAGGAGCACTGCCGAGGGAGCACTCCTCCCTCCAAGACCACTCATGGTTCCATGACCCATACCAGACCTGCCAGCATCTAACCAGCAGGTCTAAGGCTCAAAATAACATTATTAGATAAATATCATTATCACCACGATTTTACAGATGAGGAAATGGGGGCTCAGAAAGGCTAAGCAATGCACCCAAATTGACCAAGCTAGTAGAGAGGACAGCTGCGATTAGAGCCCAAATCTGCCTATGGCCAAAGCCCTTGCCCTGGAAACACTTCCGGGCTCGCTTCTAGTTATTTTAAAGTGCTTTCTCCACACTGGCCCCTCCAGCAGGGAGAGGGCTGCCTGCTGCATGGGCAGGCACACGCCCACAGGAAGAGGACAGCACACCAAGATTTGAGTTGCCAGGAATCAGATCCGGGTGCCGCGGGGTCTGCGAGCCTGAGCCCATCAGCTGGGCAGGCAGGGTTGCATGGGGGTAGCAGGGGGAGGGGCGGGATCCCCTTGCAAGGACCGGATGTTCTCCTCCTCAATCCTGATGGCTGCCGGCCTGAATCCCAGCCTCCTCTTTGTGCAGAGCAAGAACTACAAGGCAGTTTGCCTGGAATTGAAGCCAGAGCCGACCAAAGTAAGAAGCTCTTTTGAGGACATGCCAGCAGCCAGGCCTGAGATCCGTGGGGAAGTGACCTGGAGTCAGGGGTCATTCGCTGATCTTAGGGGTCAAGACCTGTCCCAGGTGCCGGGGGATGCACTGAGGGTTCTTGCTCTCATAGAACTTCACACTGTAACCGATCAGTTACATACATGAACAAGGACTGATTCAGTAGTGTTACCTGCTCTGCTGGGAATCAAGACAGGGAGACATGGCTGGGTGACTGCTGTAGAGTGGGTGGTGGGGAAAGGCCTTCCTTTGAGCTGCTGAGAGTTGACAGACAAGGTGCTGGCCTTGCACAGGCAGAGTAGGAGCCTTCTAGGCAGAGGAGGCAGCATGCACTGAGGCCCGAGGTGGGAATGGGCTTGGCTGTCCAAGGGACAAAAGGAGCCAGGAGGAGGGTGGAACGAGAGGAGCTGAAAGAGGAAGGATAGAGGAATCTTCTGCACACGTAGGGCCACCAGCTTCCCCCTGCCCTAGCCCTAAGGGAGGAACAGAAGCACAGGGGGATCTCTCCTTCTGCAGTTCCCAATAGTCTCTGTTCCTGTTTCAATCCACAGATGTTGGATTACAAAGCAGTCAAACAAGAAGGGCCGTTTACCAAAGCAGGAGTGACACAGGACCTAAAGGTGAGTGCGTGAACTTGGAGGCATGTCTATATTCCGAATCCCTGGAGAGTAAGTTTTCCCCAAATCCTCCATGCCTGTTTCCTAAATACAAGAATATCCTCTTACATAGGCACAGTACATTTATTTAAACCCAGAAGTTAAAATCCGGAAGTTAACACAGAGACAACACTCATCTATAGCCCTTGCTCTAATTTCACCAATTGTCCCACACATGTATTTTGTAACAATGGAAAGGAGGCGTTTTCTGGTCCAGGGTCTGATCCAGGATTACATGTTGCCTCTAATTGCCATGTGTCTTTTCTATAATCTGGAACAGAACAGTTCTTTGTCTTTGGGGACACTGACAGTGACATTAATTTATTTTAATTTTATTTTCTGAGACAGGGTCTCCCTCTGTCACCCAGGTTGGAGTCCAGTGGTGCAAGCTTGGCTCACTGCAACCTCCGCCTCCCAGGTTCAAACCATTCTCCTGCCTCAGCCTCCTGAGTACCTGGGACTATAGGCACGTGCCACCACACCCGGCTAATTTTTGTATTTTTAGTAGAGACGAGGTTTCACCATGTTGGTTTTGAACTCCTGACCTCAGGTGATCCGCCCGCCTCAGCCTCCTGAAGTGTTGGGATTACAGGCGTGAGCCACCACACCCGGCCTGGGAACATTGACACTTGTACAGGTTACAGATCACTTATGTTGTGGGATAACCCTCCATTGGGCCTTGTCTGGTGGATTCCTTGTGATAAGGCTCAGGCTGTGCATTTTTTGGCAGAGACACATGATCCCTATAGGTCTTACTATCTTATAGTCTTTTTAAAACATTAATTAATGTTGAGATGGGAGGGTCTGGTTATGTTGCCCGGGCTGGTCTCAAACTCCTTGGTTCAAGCAATCCTCCCGCCTTGGCCTCCCAAAGTGCTGGGATCACAGGTGTGAGCCCATGTGCCTGGTCTCTCCCATTCTTTCCTCCCTCTTGGAAGTTTTTCTCTGAAAATGCCCCAACATCTTTCCTTTCCTCCTGTTGCCATTTTCCCCTCCATCCTAGATGCTCCTTTCCTCCCCTTCATTTTATTTCCTCAGAATGAACTCAGGGAAGTGAGAGAAGAGCTCAAGGAGAAAATGGAGGAGATAAAACAGGTAACAAGATGAGGCCTTCCCTATGGAGGAAAAGTGTAGCTTCGGGAAAAATGCAATCCTTACCGTTGGATACAGCTAGTGCTCGACTTACGACCATGATTGGTTCCGACAGACCGGCTGTAACATGATTTTGTTGTAAATTGAGTAGGCTGTATGCACGCGGAGATGGTAGTGCTGCCGGAAGCTGGTCCGCACTGTCGTACGCCCAGCTGGGCAACGTTTGTGCTGCCAGACATGGAGCAGTCGTGGCTAGCGATTGTGGTCGTGAAGTCAAATGGTCATAAGTTGCATAGGTCGTAAGTCGATCAATACCTGTAGTGAAGGAAAGCAGGAATCGCATGGAAAAATGTAACTCAGTCCCAAACCCCAGAGCGCTTCAGTGTTAGCTTGCTCACTTCTTACTTGTTTGATGCCTAAACCCAATTTTTGAGTGACTGAGAACCCCCTAAAGTGTCTCTTTGATAAGGGTGGGTGATGTCACGTTAGTGATGAAGCTGAGTGAGTGGGGCTGATTTGGAATTTAAATTTAGGGGCAGCCAGGGACCAACCCCATCGTTCTTATGCATCTCCCCTGAGCAAGCTGCAGAGCAGAAACCCTCTCATTTCTGTGATACAACCAACCACCTGTAGCATCCTTAGGAAAACAGGTGAATAATCAATCAAGAAAGTGTAATTGAAGCTGTGGTCTGCACCCAACATGCAGCCTTGCAGTAGCCAGATCTAAGCCGTGCCAAGGCTGGTGGCAGTGGTGGCTTCATGGTGCTCGCACCCTAGTTCGGTCACAGACTCCTTGAGAGGAAAGTGGCTCTCACAGACCATTATTAGTCCGTGCCAGAGGAGCAGCTGCTGCCGTTTGCTTAAAATGCCCCGAAGACGCCGCAAATAACGTCAATAATATGCTTTGTGCTTTGTCAATCCTATGCCTTTTTTCCTCGCCAGATAAAGGACATACTGGACAAAGATTTTGATAAACTTCATGAATTCGTGGAAATTATGAAGGTAAGCATTACTGAGTGCCTTCCATGGGCCAGTGCCGTACTGGAAACTGTGGAAGAGACGCCACATCCTGCCCTCCTGGAGCATATTATCTGCTAGTAGTCCCAAATTCCATTGCAAGAGAGAATTGCAAGCCAATTAATTGGTTGTTTGCTAGTTAAAGGCTTAGAGACGTGAGCAATGAATATGGGTTGCAGTAAGCAGCAAAGTCCTTGCAGAGAAAGTGAGTCTCAAGTTGAGCCTTGCACACTGCATTGGAAGCTTAATGCAAATCTCATCGAGAGCCCAATAAGATTCTATTCTAACTCGAAAAATTACTAGGATGATCTAGATTCTAGAGCAGTGATTGACAAAATGTGGTATGTTTCAGAATTGCCTGGAACACTGATAAAACAGGGCCTAGCCTCATGTTCAGGCGGTCCTGGGTCCTTGTATCTTAGACAAGTTCCCAGGGGAAAGCTTGAGCAGCACAGATGTAGCAGCATAGACAGGCAAAAGCTAATACGCACCCATTTTTCAAGAGTCGTAAGTGGACACTGCCTTACCAGATAGTGAAATTCATGATAAAAACAAAGTTATTAAATCAGCCCAAGGATAATCAAACACATGAACGAAATGGGATAGATAACACCTCAACAGTCTCTCTGCCTGGGATGTAACGAGAATCACTTGTGAGGATTTTAAAACTCCTTTGACTCAGACCCTTTCCCAGAGGAACTGAATAAAAATCTCCAGGGTGGGCCGGAGGTGTTTAAAACTCCATTTCAATTTGGATGCTTGCCATGGATGAGAACCAGTTCCTAAACATGTTAGCCACAGTTAGCTGCACGGTAGAATCACCTGGGAAGCCTTACCCTACACCCTCCGCGTGTCCAGGCTGCATGTCATAACGATGAAGTCAGAGGCTCTTGGAATGAGGTCCAGGCACCAGTGGTTTTTAGTTGCCCAGGTGATTCCAGTGTATATTCGAGGTTGAGAACCATAGCGCTGTAGAATTTACAATATGATAAAGGTGATTTTTTTGATGTCAGTGAGAAGGAAAGGATTTGGTATTAAAAGCATTGCTTGACTATATGAGGAAAAAACTTAATCTGGTTACCACTGTAAAGTAAAATAGCCTAGAAGTGATTTTAAATAATAAAAACCAATAAGAAATTTTAAGTAAATATGTAAATGGAAGTTCTAAATATAAATACAATGGAAGAAATTACAAAGGAAATATTGATATATTTGAGTATGTAAGATTTTGGGGTTTTCTTGAGACAGAGTCTTGCTGTTTCCCAGGCTGGAGTGCAGTGGCACAATCTTGGCTCACTGCAACCTCCGCCTCCTGGGTTCAAGTGATTCTCCTGCCTCAGCCTCCCGAGTAGCTGGGATTACAGGCATGCACCACCACATCCAGCTAATTTTTTTGTATTTTTAGTAGAGATGTGGTTTTACCATTTTGGCCAGGATGGTCTCGATCTCTTGACCTTGTGATCCACCCTCATCAGCCTCCCAAAGTGCTGGGATTACAGGCGTGAGACATCATGCCCTGCCCTATGTAAGATTTTTAAAAAGAATTATGACAGAAAAATCCCTTACATTTACAGAATTAAAAAACAGTTTGGGGGAACATTTTTCCACAAATATAAGCACAGGAAAAGGGTTTTTATCCATAACATATAAAGTTCACATAAACCAATAAGAACTAAGTAGGAAAACAGACAAGCATGTGAACAGACAATTCACAGAAGAGAATATAACTGAAAAGCAATAGACATATTTTAAAAAGGTGTACCCTCATGAATAATTAAATACATGCAAATGAACAATCAATTATTGTTTCATTCAAACAAAATTTTAATATCCAACAATTATAGTACAAGTCATAAATGCTCTTATACTGTTACAGTGCAGATTTATACAAAACTGGAACATTATTAGACAGTAGCTATAAAAAATCAACCTCTTGATTTATCAATTCCTCTTCTCAAAATTTAACCTATGAGAATAATCAGAAACACCATCATGGGTATACATAAAAAGATGTTCGTCACAGGATTATTTATAAAAATAAAAATTTGGAAACCTCAATTTTCAACAGTAAGGGAATAGCCAAATTATGGAATATTCGGCCGGGTGCAATGGTTCATGCCTATAATCCCAGCACTTTGGGAGGCCAAGGCAGGTGGATCACCTGAGGTCAGGAGTTCAAGACCAGCCTGGCCAACATGGTGAAATCCCATCTCTATTAAAAATACAAAAATTAGCAGGGCATGGTGGCAGGTGCCTGTAATCCCAGCTACTCAGGAAGCTGAGGCAGCAGAATTGCTTCAACCTGAGAGGTAGAGGTTGCAGTGAGCCAAGGTAGCACCACTGCACTCCAGCCTGGGTGACATTAAGACTCTACCTCAAAAAAAAAATTATGGAATATTCATATAATAAAAGTTAGGAACTATTAAAGATAATATTTAGAAAGAATGTTTATAACGAGAACTAAAAAAGCAAGATACAAGTAATATACATAGGCTGATCTCAGCTAGGTTAAAATATATATATATATACAGAAAAAAGACTGGAAAGAAACTTACCAAAGGGGTTCATAGCAGTTATTTCTGGATCAGAATATTCATACTTTTATATTCCCTCTGTATTGTCCAAATTTTCTATAAAGGGCATGCATTAATTATTTCTCTATTAATCCAAACAAAGCAAGTGTTTTGTTGAGGGGGGTGGCTGGTATGGAAAGGCACAAAGGAGGCGATTTCAGGCAGGGGAACAGCTTGAGCAGGGCAGGAGGCAGCAGGAACGCGTTGTATACGGTGGTCGGCAGGGAGGTCAGTCATGAAGTGGGACCACTGGGGGAAACTGAGGAAGAAAAAAATGAATGGGCACAAAGGCTGTGGGTAATGAAGGACATGCATTTGAAAGACATGCAGACAAGCTGGGACTTGGTTCTGTGAGCATCACGCGGCCTCTGGAGATTCTTGATTAAAGAACATGCTGGGAGCAGCACTTCAGAAAGCTTAGCCCGGCAGGTGTTTGTTTGCAAGGCGGCCTGGGGGGGCCCTGGGAGCAGGTGGAGATGTCTGGCAGCAAGGACAACAGAGCAGGACCAGGTGTAGGGGAAAAAGAAAAAGAGTGAATCTGAAAGATGCAGTGAAAGAAAAAATAACAGTTTTTGTTGACTGATTGAATATAGAGGCTGAAGTCTCGAGAGGCAAGCATCCGTGTGACATCAAATTTTAATCTGGATGATTAGAAGAAAGTGGTGACCATGACAAAGACAGTGGGGGAGATAGAGCTAGCTTGGGAAAACAAAATCAATTTGGAACATGATGACTTTGAAGGGGTACGTGTTGGTGAAACGTGTAAGAATATGGGATATCTCCACTCTGATGTTTTGGACCTACGGGACATTGACCTCAAGGATATTTTGACTCTATAAACACAAATATTTTATTCAAATTTGTACTAACATTTAAAAATCCTTTTCAAGAAGATATTTTATGAAATCATCTCTATGCAGACAGTGTAATTTCTTGATCAGTTTTCTACAGTAGATCAATTAAACTGTTAGCAAACCTTTCATTTTTAATGAAAATTATTTTATTGGAACAAATTGTTTTTATTTCCATTTTATGACAACCCAAACCTGTTTTTGTCTGTAACAAATATTGTCAATTATAGCTTCTATCAGCTTAGAATTTCTCTCATGTCCACTATTTCCATTCAATTTACCCAGGTCAAATTTTATAGATCAAAACTTTGTCCAGATTTCATTATTCTCTCTGTTCTGAGTGAGTAATACATGTGATGTGTGTCTGCTGTCAGTTTTACTTGTTACTGACCATCTTTGCCAGGAATTAGGTAAAAGATGAAGCAAACACAAATACACAGGCTCTGGTGCATGGCAAGGGTCAGAACATTGCAGTCAAAGTGTCTTTGGGGTCACAAGATTGGTCTTCTTGGTTCCATCATTTTATAGGCGTCAAACCAAGGCGAGCACTGGTTTTATCCAAAGTGTGACATTAGGTAAAACAGGGGCTGGTCTCTGGCTCACCTAGAGACTTCAGAAAAGTCCCCTAATATCTCTGCCTGTGCCTTAGTCTCATCGGGGAATGGGGAAAGGAAGGGGAGAAGCTGTACATGTCATGGACACTCCAAAAGCCACCTCACCCAAGTCTAGTGAGGATTCTTGAGGAAGTAAGAAGCAGAGTGGTTTGCAGAGATGCAGGAAGAAGGTATTTCCAAAGCTCTTCAAAATGAAGATGCTAGTTCTGAACTCTCTCTTGAAGGAAATGCAGAAAGATATGGATGAGAAGATGGACATTTTAATAAATACACAGAAGAACACTAAGCCGTAAGTGTAACCGGTACCTGTCTCTCCTCATCCCTGAAGCATCTCCTCCCTTCCCTTTGCTGAATGGCTTTGGGGTTTGGAGGATACCCAGACTCTTGAAGTTGTTTTGGCTCCTACCGCCCCCAGGAGTCAGGGCCTTCCATGGCGACCCGTGTACTGGTTATTTCCTTGTCATGTTGGAAAATGTCTCCCCAACTTTCTGCCCTCCCTGGCCCTCCTCCCCACGTCCCCTTAGAAGAGGGCCAAAAGAGCAGCAGGAACTGAGGCTGATGGCAAAGACTCACAGAGACCCGCAGCTCAGGCTCCAGAAAGTGGACGGAGCCGGTGGAGCCAATGGAGCACCCTTTGCCCTTCACAAGAAGACGGTGGCACCTCAGAAAGCAAAACCGGGCTCCCTGGATCCCCTGCATCAGTGTGGGACCTGCTGCGTAAGTGAGGCCCTGCCCAAGCCCAGCACTGGGGCCAGACCCCTGGCTCCTTCTCCCTGGTGACTTCCGAGAGCTTGTGCCGTTATCATAGTGAAGGGACAGGTCCGTGCCCTGCTGACCTCTGGACACCACCCAAGCCTGGACCCTCCCTGGCCTCCCTTGCCTTCTAGGCCTGTGGAGCCTCCTTAACCGTGACCATGCAGGACTTGACCTTGGATGCGCCTGCCCCCCAGCTCCACCCTCTTATTCTGTCCTTCCCTGCAGCAAGGTCAGATGAGGTGCCTAGCAGGCTGCCCTTGACCAGGGGAAATTGATCTTTCTTGTGCCGTTTCTGTCCTCTGCAGGAGAAATGTTTGTTGTGTGTCCTAAAGAACAACTACAATCAGGGGTAGGTAGCTCCATACAAGATGTGCCTTGTCTCAGTTGGGCGCCTTGTTGTCCCCAGGGGCATGTGCTCCAGCCGCATTCACATCACACCCCTCCTGAGGTTGTGCAGGGAGTAGGGACTGTTAGCAGACACTGCCACCCAGCACAGCCACTCGGGCGTAGAGGACGTGGCACCAGGAAGGAGGATTTGGGTCGCCCAGCCTAGAGGCAGCTTCCCGGGGCTCCCACGGTGGGGAGGGTGCGCCATCAGCGGCGGAACTGACCTTGCCTCAGGTCCTGCCCTTTCTCCCCATCCAGCGGGAAATACTCACACCAGGTCTGGGCACCCTTTTCACCCTTGGCTTCTGGAGCTGCCTTCTGATTTATCTGTACCTCAGCCCCGCTGACATCGAATATGTGATTCCAACCTAGTGCAGCTGCAGAGGCACTCAGCAGTTCCGGTTCCTCACCTCCCCCTCCTGAAGCTGCGTAGTCAGGGCTTTTGTCCTCTGAAATATCACCCCTACCCCAGGCCTCCACTGGAGATTAAAAACCTTCATTGAAAGCCAAAGGGGATGTCATAGTTTTGAGTACCAGTCTAAAACTTGAGTGTGTGGAGGTCACTTCTTTTTGGTTCTATAACAGTGTACTTCAGACTCCAGCCCCTCCCCCTGCTTCCTGATCACTGGTGGGAAATTCCATCTTAGTCATTTTAGGGTCCTCCCAAACACCACCTTCCTCCATTCCACCTGGGTCTGCAAAGGTCCCAGGTCCAAGCATGGGGAGGGCCCCTGATGGCAGCGGACGTCAGTCTGTATGGTCTCAGGAGAGACCTCGCTTCCTGGCCCGCCTGCTCCCTCCATGTAATCAGCTCTCACCTGTGCATGGGGCCCAGGTGTCTTGGGTGACACAGGGAACCCCTGGGCTGCGAGTCCTGCCTGCCCCCCTCCCCTGAGTTCTTGTCACCAAGCAGGACTCAGGCCCTGCTGCTCATAGGAACTGGGTGGCTTTCTTGGGTTATGGGGATCCATCCTTCTTGCCCCCTTGAAGGTTTCTTCTCCCTCCCTCCACCCCCAAAGGGAACATTCCTTCAGAGGCCTCAGGTTTTTACAAAGGTGGAGAGGAGCCAGTGACCACCCAACCTCCTGTGGGCCATGCTGTGCCTGCCCCAAAGTCCCAGACTGAGGGAAGGTGAAGCTTGACTGTCAGCTTGAACGACAGTTAAGAAGATACAGAGCAGCGTTCCACAAACTGTCCTGCCCTGGGTGTGATTCTTTGTCTTCAATTTGAAGGAGGAGTAATTCATACGTGTTCATATTTTATTTCACACCAGTTCCTTCTTATTTCATCTCTTTGCTAAGCTGGCTGCTTCTACAGTCTAATAAATAATTGGCCAAGTTCTCTTTTTTGGAATTTCATTTTATTATGTTTAATTTTGTGGGTAGGTGTTATGAAATATACATTTAATAGTAGTTGTCTATATTTATGGGGTACATGAGATGTTTTGACAAAGGCATGCAAGGTGAAATAAGCAGACCATAGAGAATGGGGTATCCATCCCTTCAAGCATTTAACCTTTGAGTTGCAAATAATCCGTTTACACTCGAAGTTATTCAAAAATGTACGGTTGTGACTGTAGTCACCCGTCTTATTTATTCTACTTTGTGTACCCCTTAACCATCGCTACCTGCCCCCCAAGTCCCGCACTACCCTTCCCAGTCTCTGGTAACCATCCTTCTATTCTCTGTCTCCATGAGTTCCATTGTTTTCATTTTTAGATCCCACAAATAAGTGAGAACATGTGATGTGTGTCTTTCTGTGCCTGGCTTATTTCACTGAACATAATAATTTCCAGTTCCATCCACGCCGTTGCAAATGACAAAAGTTCATTCTTCTTATGGCTGAATAGTGCTCCCTTGTGTATGTGTACGATGTTTTCTTCATTCTTCTGCTGATGGACACCGAGGTTGGAGATTGCTTCCAAGTCTTGGCTATTGTGAACAGTGCCGCAGTGCAGCTCTGTCGGCGATGATTAATTTCCTTTCTTGTAGGTATGTACTCAGCATGGGGCTGCAGGAGCTACGGTAGCTCAATATTTAGTTTTTTGAGGAACAACCTCCAAACTGTTCTCCATAGTGGCTATGCTAATTTACATTCCCACCAACAGTGTACAGAGATTCCCTTTTCTCCGGGTCAAGTTCTTAGTGGCTGCAAAGTAATGAGCAATGTATTTGGTGCTTCAGATAAACACGAAAAAGCAAAACTCAAAACACACGTAGGCCTTATATGCAAGGAACTCATAGCTTTAAAGGCAAGATGGCAAACATGCAGAATAACAATATGGACCGTGTGGAAGTAAGTGCAGTCGTCATCAGCATGTGATGGAAGCAGGATGGATCTGAGATGGGACAAAGGCGAAGGGTGGGCAGAGCTCTGTATTAGTTCCCTATTGCCGCTGCCACAGATCACCATGCATTTCATGGCTTAAAACAACAAGAAATGGACCTAACATGTGTCTTCTTAGACTCACATCAAGGTGCTAGCACAACTGCATCCCTTCTGGAAGCTCTAGGGAAAAACCTGCTTCCTGGTCTTTCCTGGCTTCTGGAGGCCACCTGCCTTCCTTGGCTGACGGTCCCTCCCATCTCCAAGGCAAACAATGGCTCTGGGGCCCTTCTTGTGTCTCTTCACTCTGACACTGACTCTTCTGCCTCTTGCTTTCCTGTTTAAGCACCCTTGTGATTACACTGAGCCCACCTGGATAATCCGGAATAATTTTTATATTAAGGTTAGCCAATTAGCAACCCTAATTCCCCTTTGCCGTGTAACATAACGTATTCACAGGTCCAGGGAATTAGAACACGGACATCTTCGCAGGACATTGTTCTGCTCACCATCTTTGCAGGATTTCCCAGACTCTGTCCCTTGGCCACCAAGCCTCCAGACACTTGGGAACACTGCATAGTCACTTCTGTGCTGTGTTGGTTTTAAACTAGGCCTGCAAATTCTTTGATGCTCCTTTCATACTCTTTCCTTCAAGAGGAACCCAGTTCTCAGAAGTCCCCTTAAGTGTGGGCTGGACAGAGTGACTTGCTTCTGATGGATGGAACATGGCGAAAGAGATGTGTATTCTGAGGTTAAGTCATAGATGTGGTGGCTTCCGTCTCGCTCTCTCCTGGACACTCCTTCTGGGTGAAGCCAGCTGCCGTGTTGCAGGACACCCGAGCAATCCTATAGGGTTGTCAACTTCAGCACAGCCGAAACCAAACTACCCACTGCGTCCCCAAACCCTTCTCTGCCTGACTTGCTGACAGGAGTCCTTGTCCTTCCAGTTCGCTGACAGCTGGAGCACAGGCTGATCTCCGGCCAAAGGCTGGACCTCATCCCCCACAGGGCTTTCACCAGCCTGTCCACCTGGTGCCCTGGACAGGACGTTCCTGGAGGAAACCTGGAGTGCGGTGGGGCTCAGAGCCCGCTGCCCTGAGCAGCTGGCCCCAGAGCTCCTCTGGTTATTTTGAGGACTTCTGAGAATGTAGGTAAAGTACCTTTTGCAAAGCTTCCCCGTTTCACTTCAATCACTTCCTCTATGACATATTTTTAATGGCTTCTTAGGGCCTTTTCCTAAGAGACGAGGGTGAAAAAAGAGGATGTGAGGTCCTTAAGGGCAGAGATTGTGTAGAATTCATCAATGATGCCCTGCCCCTGCCAATTGGTGGCTGTGTGGCTGCGTGGCTGCGTGGCTGTGGAGAGCATGCCCTTTTTCTGCCCTTGGCACCACGTTAATCATTAAAGCTTCACATCTTCTCGGCCTCCCATACATAGCAAATGAGCGACCAGGTCCCATGGAGTCTTTAACCACTTCAAATGCTTTTTCCTGAATTCCCCCCTCTCCCATACACACTCTAATCCAAGCTCTTGGTGTCTGGGTCCTGAGCTGTATCCAGTAGCTTCTGACCCAGTCCCCTCGACTCCAGGAGTTTGTTCTCACAGCCTGGAACCCCTTGTCCAGGCCACTTCCAGAGATTTCCTCCCTCACTACTACTTTATGCTCCAACTCACCCTCTTGCTCAGACACCATCCCCACAGCCGATCACTTACGGGATTACAGACATAGCTTTTTAACCTGCCGTTCGAGGCCTTGCATTTCCGACCTTAACTTATTTTTCACCTTTTCTCCCCCGTTCCTATCTGTAAACACCACATTCTAGGGGCCCAAATGTGCCCTTCACATTCCCACGTCTTTGCCTTCGCCCCCTTCTTCTCTGAGCTCCAGGCAGCTCCCGTCATCCCCGTGCACTGCCCTCTGCTCTCACAGCTCCCCAGGGACCCAAGGACCAGGTCACTCGGCCATGCAGAGGTGTTTCCCACCTTACTGTTCCAGCCTGCATATGCCTTTCCTCTCCATGCAGATGGCGGTTTCCAGAGGCAGAGCTTATGCTGTCTTCATCTTCATCCTCAGCATGGAGGTCAGAACCCTGCACTTGGCAGGGGCCGAGGAAGTATTTTTTGGTGGAACTTGTGCCGCCTAGCCTGAGGGATTCACATGTTGGCCCTCCTGACCCACTCCTGCCCTCCTGGCTCTTGGCCTTGGGACTGTGGACATACCTGAGGGTCCCGGGTGCCAACAGGGGTCTCCTGTCACATGGAGCCCTCTGGGACTGAGCAGGTTTGGGGGAAATCCCAAAAAAATTCTCCTTACTATCCAGTTTCCATCCCAAATCATGTCTGGAAATACACATCCATCACCATGTCTGTGCCAGGCTGGCTGACTTGATGAGTGAGGCTGCTTCCAGCCTATGTAGGTGCCAGTTTTAAGAACGGAAGCAAGGTCATCAGGGAACCCAAGCTGCCACGATCTGCTGAGGCGCTATCCTCCTTATGTAAATGATGCTGCAGCTCTAATTCAGCGCCGAGGACTGGTGGCAGTGATCTCTGCCGTCCCCATCCCTTGACCTTTCCTACGCTCCCTCATGCCCCAGTCCCACATCGCCCAACTCATGGGCGACAGGACAGCTGTGTGTGTTTCGGGGCAGGCTTGCCTGGCTGTCAAAAAGCTGTTTTGTGTGCCCCTGGGGAGGGACCCGCAGGGAGCCACCGCCAGGCGTTCCCGCTGACGCTGCGCACGGGCCAGCTTTCCTGGCAAGCTTGTGCTTTTTCCGTAGGTCTCAATGTCACCTCCTCTGGAGCAAAATGAAACTTGACTTTGTCTCTTCTCCTACAACTGCTATTCCTGTCCTGTGGACAGAGCAGTGGGGGGCATCTCCCTGACCCAGCCCCTACTTCTGTGCTATGGGACCCTGCCCTCCTGGACGTAATCAGGCGCCAGTTGGCTGGGCCAGGGTGGGTGCCCGACCGAGCTCAACCAGTTGGATTCCTCTCCCTGGGGATTTGGAATTGGAATTTGGTGAGAGCTCAGTTGGCCCCACAAATGAAGATGTGTAACTGGGAGCTGGGTTGCCATCTGCCACCATTAGCTGAAGATGCAGAAAAAGCCAGTCTGTAGGAAAGGAAAACCAGTTAGCAGAAGGAGAAGAATGAATCGGAGGAGGGGAGGGAAAGGTCCTGCAGTGCAGAGGGGTCTGCAAGAGCCAAAACTCTCCGGGTCCCAGGCCCTCTTGGTCCAGCTGTAGGTCCTGCCTGAGCTCTGAGGGCCTCCTGGCCTCTTGAACTGTATCACCCATTCCTGTTTAGGCAGAATGGGCTTCTGTTACCACCAAACAAGGCTTCACTAAGGCCACACAGAAGAAGTCTTGGGAGATGGTCCGATCAGGCTCTCCCATTTACAGGCGAGGGGTCTGAGGTCCACAGGCGTGAGCGAGGCGCCCTGTGCGGTGGTCAGGCCGAGACTGTAGTGCAGGTGATCTGACTCCTGGCCAGGCACTTGGCTCCCTCTGCCCTGTTGGGGCCGGCAGCACTTTCAAGGACAGGCAGGTGAGGCCGGGGGAGCTCAGAGGTCACAGCCAGCCGGATCTGGATGCAAATCGGTGGGTGCTGCAGATAAGTCACTTGGCCTCTCTGAGACTCAGCATTTTCCTCTAGAATGTGGGGGTGATGACATCTAATTAAGAGGAGTGTTGTGAGAATTAAATGAGTATATATGGAGGAATTCGATTTTTTAAATCACTGCTGTGTCAACGGTAACCATGAAGTCAGAGTGGCCTTTACAGGATCAAAGGCCTTCAATTCACAGACTGTTTCCTGACACATTGACTAACACTCGTCATGGCCAGGCCTGAAATGAAATGAATTTTTATCTACCTCAAAAAATAAACAAATGACCTACAGCTGTTTTGAGAGGAGGTAGGAAGTTAAACAATAGGAACATGTGAGTGGTGTGGGGGTCAGGACTGGCTGTTCCAGAGGACAGGGTGGGTCCCTTGTGACACAGCATCTCACTCCTGTCACCCTGGGGACCAGTGGCAACAGAGTGAGGTGTAGTTGCCTCGCCCCAGCCCTCCCACAGGTAACAGGTGCGGCGGCCCCAGGCCCTGACTCAGGCGTCATCAGAGAGATATGAGGGTGAGTCACCTGGGAGCAATTAAGAGGGAGACTCAGGAGGAGACCAGGCTGTCATCCACCCCTTCACTGCCAGGGCCCTGGCACAGTGCCCACTCACAGTGTCCCTTCTCCCAGGTCACAAGCCACAGGCCAGCCCAGAAGGTGGCTGAGGTTGGGCTCAGGCATCCAACCCTTCTGACTGGAGCCCAGATCCATCTTTATAGACTCAGCATCTCTCAGGATCCCCTAATCCCATGGCAACGGGCTGCCCGCCCACCTTCCCAAGGGCTGCTACCCTGACTCCCCACAGCCTAGTCTCAGCAAGCTGAAGCTGTCCTTTAAAAACATAAGTTAGAATGTGTCACTCTTCAGCTCAGAACTTTCCAGAGTTTTCCCATTTTTCCCAGAGCACAATGCAAAGTCAATGGCTCACAGAGCTCTATAGGATCTGCCCTGCTGCCTTCCCCACTGCTAACCCCAGACAACATTTCACTTCCACTTTCTAGCCATGCTGGTTTCCCTGTTTTTCTTCAAATGCAACACAAATCCTCTTGCCTCGGGACCTCTGCACTTACAAATACACCCCCACCCTCCCCCCACCACTAGAATTCCCAGTCCTCCAGCTGGCCAGCTCCCTCGCCTCAAAGTTACCTTCTCAGTGGCCCTTTCCCTACGGTCGCATGCAAATCACCATGGCCCCAGCCCCAGCATTCCTTGTCTTTCTTACTGTCCTTTATTTTTCTGTCCAGCACACTCACCACCAATTCACATACTATGTAGTTCACTCATTTGTTTGCTGTCTTTTTCTATGAGAATCTAAGCTTTCTGAGCATGGAGATTTTGTTTCTGTCACTGCTATATCCCAGGGCCCAGAACAGTGGCGGGATCTCTAAGCACCTGTCAAAAGGCCACAGGACATCAAGAGACTGGACATGGCAGGTTCTGCGCTGAGAGCTTTTCCAACATTATTTCATTTGATACTTATAACAACCCTGTGAAGTCGCTCTGTCATTCTATGAAGCCATTCGAACTGCCATTGTTGCCATTTTATACAGGATGAAATAGACTCAGAGAGAAGGTGATGAAAGAAATCTGTCCAAGGTCACGGGATAAGTGGCAGAGCTGAAATTCGAACCCTAGCATTCTGACTTCAGAACCTGTTCCTTCAACAGTCCGGCTTCTCTCAATGTGGTCCCCGGCCTGGCAGCATCAGCACTGTCTGGGAGCTGGTGGGAGACGCAGCACCTCAGGCTCCATCCCAGACCTACTGAATCCGAACCTGCATTTTCACAACACTTCCCAGCTGAGCAAGGGCACACTGAAGTCACCACTGTAAGCATGGGGTCTGCTGCATGGAAAACAGGGGCCGCCCACAGCCTGGGGGTCATTCTCCTGCTATTACCCACCCCACCATTCCCGCCTGCTCCCTTATCTGCTGTTGCAATCCTGAAGGAAGCTGAAAAGGGTCTAGTGCAGGCAGTGAGGCTTTAGGCTTCCACTCCAGCTGCCCGCGGGCCTCTGCGGGAGGCCCAGATTTCCTGCTGATCAGTGAAGGCTCAGCCCCTGCCTCTGTGCTGTTGGAGAAAACCCTCCCTGTTCATGTAGGGAGCAGCAGGCTGCACCTCTTAAAAGCACGCAGAGAGCCCATTTGACATCAGAGGGACAGCGCTGGGCCTGGATGAGAAGCCATTTCCACTTGACACTTTTAGGCACTTAGACTAGGAAGGCTGTGAAAACAGAAACAAAACCTACTCTCATTTGGGTTATTTATGCCCGGGAGCCCACCCTGACGCTCATTTTATCACCAGGAGCCACCTTCGGTCTTGACATTCACTGAGGAGTGGACCTGGAATAAGACCAGACATCCCCATTCCCAGCCTGCCCCAAGCCCTGCAAACACAAGCCTGCTTATGTGTAAGCCCGGGCAGGCGAACGGCGACTGTGCGAACACGCCAGCAGAGGGCGCTGGGGCCCCAGCGGTCCCTGCCCACTGAACTCTCCACCAGGAAAAGCGGCAAGGAAGCAAAAAGGACAATCAGACCAGACTGGAAGTCTAGACCTGGGTCCCACGCGGTGCCACCACGACTTCCTCTTTGGAATTTTCAGGGGGCCTCAGGAAGACTGACACCGCTGATCTGTGCCTACAGGAAAGCCAGTGGCCCCTCGCAGAGGGATCAGTTCCAAAAGGCCACCCCAAATCCAGTATTTGGAACTCACGATAAAGAGACTTCCATTCATTCCTTTATTTTCTTAATTTGAGCCCCCTTGTGGGCTCAAGTGATCCTCCCGCCTGGGCCTCCCTAAGGGCTGGGATTATAGGTGTGAGCCGTTATACCCAGCCTGTTTGCATCTTTCAATGAATATCCAAATTAACCTCTAATTGGCAAGTTCCCAGGCAGTGGGCTGGAGGGGAGTGACAATTTCAGGCTGTACTGAGGATGGTACTGGAAAGCCTTGCCTTCAGTACCGAGCGGGTAGGGGGTGGCACTCTCTCAGTCTCTTAAAGGTGCTGACAGGAGCAACTTCTGAGAGTTAAGGGCTGGGATGGAAAGATCATTGGCTTACAGGTCAGGGGTAAGTATCTCTAGCAGTTTTGAGTGACTTCAGTGTTATTCTGCATGTGTGCTTGGGTGAGGCTTGAGAGAGCAGGTCAGTTCAGGGAAAAGGCTGGAAGCCAGAGAACTGCTGAGCCAGGAGAAAGTCCTCAAGGTAATGGGGCCATGGCAGGCCCGGCTCTCCAGGAGCCCCCACCTGACAGTCCTCCCCGTGCAGCATGGGTCTCCAGCATTTGGCACCGCGGAACAGATGGCCGTGCTGCCCAATTGCCCGCACAGCAGTTCCCTGCAGTCAGGAGACTTGTCAAAGTCCTGTCTCACCGGCTGTGGGCGGGGCTCTGGGGGCCTGGGTCTTTCCTAAAGAGAAAAGGTGAGTAGGCAGGAGGTGAGCAGAGCCTCACAGGCCTGCGGAGGACAGTTGTGCCCAGGCCATGCAAGGACAGACTCCGTTCCCACCACAAGCCAGGATTCCCCATGGCACTTGCTGCTACAGACCTCCATTAGGATGAAACTGAGTCGTCCTGCACATGGTCCCCCTGCTCTGCCTCCCAGGGGATCCCAATTCAGAAGCCCCCCTGCTTGCTGTTCCTTTGAAAAGTTGTGCTGGCTGTGCAGGAATCGGGGCAGGGGACGGGGAGACCAGCTTGCTCACCAGGCCTCGGAGGGACAGCAGGAGAATCTGGGTCCTTGTCATGCAGAATGTAAAGCTGGGGTTGCCCTGCCTCGGCCATTGTGCCTTTGCTAACGCTGCGTTCCCCAGAGGAAGCATTCCTCGGGTCACCTCTCAAGTCCTGGCCACCAAAACTAATCCAGCATGACAGAGGTAAAAATAGGGTCATCTTTAGAGTGTGAGGATGGCAGGGAGGATTCTAGAGTGCTGATGTCCTATTCCTGATCTGGCGGGGAGGATATGGGTGTGTACTATGTGTAAAAATTCATCAAACTGAATATGTGAAATGATGCCGCTGCTTTGGAAAACAGTTTGGCAGCTCCTCAAAAATGTAACACGGAGGCCGGGCGCAGTGGCGCATGCCTGTAATCGTAGCACTTTGGGAGGCCAAGGTGGGTGGGTCACCTGAGGTCAGGAGTTCGAGATCAGCCTGGCCAACACTGTGAAACCCTGTCTCCGCTAAAAATACAAAAATTACCTGGGATTGGTTGTGCGCGCCTGTGGTCTCAGCTACTTGGGAGGCTGAGGCAGGAGAATCACTTGAACCCAGAAGGCAGAGGTTGCTGTAAGCCGAGATCACACCACTGCACTCCAACCTGGGAGACAGAGTGAAACTCTGTCTCAAAAAAAATAAAATAAAATAACATGGAGTTACCGTAGGACCAAAAAATTCCACTCCTATATAAACTCAAAAAAACTGAAAATACGTGTCCACACAAAAACGTGTGCCTGAATGTTCAAAGCAGCATTATTTATAACAGCCAAAATGTGGAAACAGCTCAAATGTCCATCAGCTGACGATGAACGGACACCTGAAATGTGGCATATCCACGCAATAAATGGAGTGCTGATGCATGCTACAGCATGCATGAACCTTGAAAACAGGTCATGATAGAGGAACTAAAATTTGAGGACACTTTTGTCAGATAAAAGGAAGGAAAGCTCCTGACATCAGAGTGAGGTCTGCAAATGCCATTTCTCGTTAGAGGAATCAGAGCCCAGTGGGGAAATAAATGATTCTAAATTTGGGCAGAAAGTGTACAAAATAGCTTGTTTGTTATTTTCCTCCCTTATTCCTTCCTGTCTCCATTGTTAAGCACAATTATTGGCATAAAAGAGGTTTTTAATACCCATTTTTAGACTGGATTCTAGCCTGGGCAATAAAGCAAGACTCTCGTTCTCTCTCCCTCTTTTTCTCTTCCTCTTTCTTTCTCTCTTTCAT
This sequence comes from Cebus imitator, assembly GCF_001604975.1. Taxonomy (NCBI): domain Eukaryota; kingdom Metazoa; phylum Chordata; class Mammalia; order Primates; family Cebidae; genus Cebus; species Cebus imitator. The sequence goes on from NW_016107526.1 coordinate 3,488,413, forward strand.
TCTTTTTTTCTTTCCTTCTCTCTTTCTTTCTTTTTCTTTTCTTTTTTTCAAAAAAAAAAAAAAGAAATGTACAAAATAAGGGTGAGTCTAAAGGATTCTGAAGCCAACTGGCCAAAATGGAGCCGCTTGGGCAGTAATGCAACAAACTGAAACACATGAAATGTGTTAAAATCCATGCATTCATAATGACACTAAAACCAGAGCTCTCCTTGTTTACTGTTGGAGGATGCTTGGACACCAATTCATTATTCTGAAAATGGTAAATAAAGGGAAGTAATCAAGCAGTTATCTTGGGTGTCAACTAATAGGTAAATAACAATATCTGATTCTAGTATTCTTCCTTCACTTACAAACTGGAACACATCTATGAAAGAGGAATGCTGGAATCACATATCACTAATTTGAAATGTTTAGTGAGCCGAAAGGTTCAAGCATCGATCATCTGTAGCATCTAATACTGTGGAAAAAGACAACGAGACATCTTTTGCTTCCTGTTTGAAGAATATCCCACCACCAAAATCAAACTTGAATCTGATTAGGCTCTACATCCAAGTACCAATTTATAGGGAAGGAAGGGACGGACAGCATGTTAAACTACATGGCATGGAGGTAGCCAGCAATATTTAGATGGTGAATAAATTTGCAGGATAAACAAAAGTATCTTCAACAAATAAATTGCAAAATAAAAAAGACGGAGGAGGCCAGGCACGGTGGCTCACAACTGTAATCCTAGCACTTTGGGAGGCCGAGGCGGGTGGATTACCTGAGGTCAAGAGTTCGAGACCAGCCTGGCCAACAGGGTGAGACCCCCCGTCTCTACTAAAAATA
>NW_016107526.1:3489690-3539610 GCF_001604975.1 Cebus imitator
TGATCTGCCCACCTCGGCCTCCTAAAGTGCTGGGATTACAGGCACGAGCCACCTTGCCCAGCTCAAATTCCTTTTAAAAATTCACATAGGACAGTTTTGAGACAATTGGGAAATTTAAATTCTAGGAATTATTGCTAATTAGTTTTGGTGTGTAACAGAATAGTGGTTATGATACACAAGGAGTTCTTTTTGAGTGATTTGCTAAAACATTCACAGATGAAATAGTGTGATATCTGGTATCTGATTCAAAATAATAGAAGATGAACTAAACTGATGGGTGTGGGGATGGGGCCATTGTTGGGGCAGGAGAGTGGGTAAGTTTGTAGTAACTCATGTACTATTCTGTCTACTTTTGTGTATGTTCAAGTGTCCAAAGTTAATAAAGCTAAAACAAAAATACACAGAGATCAAAAAACATATATGATGTATAACAAAGTATTTCTCCAGGGAAACAAATAGAAACAAAATGAAACAGATTGAGAATCCATAATTATGTAAGAACAAGATCTTTCTCACCTCATCTCAGCCAATTTTTCCATAACTAGGTTTTTTGGTAATGTGTGTTTCATAAACTGAGACTCTCAACTCATAGTCCAGAGAATTAAGCAAAAACTTAAAAATTACTAAAACCCAAAGAGAAATAGTTGGATGCAGAAAAAAATATGGAAGATTTTGGGTCAGAAATGAGCAAGCGTTCACACCAGAAAGTCCTCTGCTGAAGGCACGAGCCAGGCTGCAGATGTGCTGGTGACTGAGTTGAACATGAAAACAGCATGTCTGTCCAGCATCCTCCTCCCTCACAGAATTGGATGGCAGTGCCCTGGTTCTCAGGACCACTGAACATTAAAACCACCTGGGGGCTGGGCACAGTGGCGCATGCCTGTGATCCCAGCACTTTGGGAGGCCAACTCGGGTGGATTGCTTGAATTCAGGAGTTCAAGACCAGCCTGGGCAAGATGGGGAAAACCCTATCTCTACAAAACAAACAAACACCCCACCTGGGGAGCTCTGAAAGCATACGGATGCCCAGGCCCATCCTGGACCAATTAAATCAAGATATTTGCAGGAAGGAGGCCTGGGGCTTCTGTGGTGATTCTCCCCAGGTGATTCTAACCTGTAGCCAGAGTTGAGACTCGCGGTGTTAGGGCAGGCAAGGTTGGGATTAAGCTAGTGTGCCCACATTTAAAACAGCTGGGTGAATAAGCTGGGAAAGGTGGCAGCCATGGTTGGGTAAATGACAAATTGAGTTGATAGGTGAGACACTGGGTGTCACCTTCAGTCTGTTTGCTGTGAGTCACCTGAGGTCATTTGGAGCCACTGTTTCCAATCTCAGTCACTTCTCTCTAGGACTCTGGGGTGTGGCTGAGATCCTAGCAGGGCAAAGGTTGAATGCTTTGGACTGAGCTGTGGGGTCCTATGGCTTGCAGGCTTTGGCAAGTGCACATCAAATAAAAGGGTGAACAGCTGGTCAGCAGAAGCCACTGTCTGGATAAAGCTGGAGAAGGACAAGTCGTGGGGTGCACAAAGATTGGCCACCTGCTTTATGCTGGGCTGTGAGTCAACCCAAAGTAACACCCAGCGGCTGAAGGGGCAGTGCCAAGCCCGGATTCCATCTCCACGGCAATGAGATTCCTCCCCCAGGATCCGCGTCTGGCGCTCAATAGTGACTTTCATCCCTGCCACGGCAGAAAGTCAAACTGGCTAATTGGCAGGGAACAGGGAGATTTAAAGCAAACGCTCCAGGAGCCACTGATCCCTGGCAACCAGGGGGAGGGGGAGGCACGCAGTTTCTAAGCAATTACGACACGTTATAGGAAACTGATTCAAGTTTCCCAAATTCTATTCTCAGGTATTAGCTGTGGCACAGAGCAGGGCCCCCTTCCCGCAACTTCCTTGCCAGTCGGGTGGGTGGGAGGGACAGCTCCTTAGCTGGGATGAGTACTGCTTAACCTTTTATCTATTCAGCTGGAGCCGATCACTTCCAGGCCATCTTAGCCCAGAGGGAAGGCACCTGCCCTCAACACGGGGTTTGTGACTGAGCTGGCGTTGCGTCATGCCTTCCTTCTGCTCCAGGTGTGACCCACCCTTTCACCTCTTTGCCTGAGCCCCACCAGCTTTACCAGTTCTGCCCACTGACCAGCCCACCACTGCGCACAGCACCCCAGCACTGGGGCTCCTCTTGCTTGGCCTCTCTCAGGAACTTCCCTTCTCAGGTGTGGCCTGGGACCTCTGCTTCTCTGGCTCTGGCCCCATAGATCCCAGCCGCACTTATCTGCTGCCAGAAAATGAGAAGGCAAGGCTCTGTAACCAATCAATTGGTCATCTGGCCAAGGAGATACTGAAGACTCACAAAGAGCTTTGAGAGAGACATATTTAGGAAGCAGGATCTGTAGGAGGCAGAGTGCTCCGGGTGTGATGGGGAAATCCAGGGGCTATGGACTCAGGACTGTTTCCTCAAAGAGGTGGGGCTAGGATGAGGTGAGAAGGACGAGCATGATGTTAATTTGGTGGCGGGAAGTGGTAGGACAGGGTGGCTGGGTGTATGGGGACCTGAAAAGAGGCAGGAGTGAGTGTGTGCTGAGAACACTCATGGGTGGGGTGATACCCCAAATACTTAACCCCGGACCCTCACCAGAACCTGTGCAAGGTAGAACCCTTAGCTGCTGGGTTGTGGGGACACCTGGCCAGTCCTGGGAAAGGACCAGAGAATGATGGGCAGGTAGCCACGGGCTTGGGGGTCGGGGCTCAGGGCAGCAGCTGTTTACCAACCAGTATGGAAGTGGTTCAATATTTTATTAACCATAAAGGACCCTAGAGTGTGCACTAATGCAAACTCAGCACGCCACTGCAGTGAGAGCTCTTGGTGGAGGCGACAGAGCTGACCTGGCTGATTTGTGCAGGAAATGGCCATGGGGACGAGTGCAGAACTTAGCAGTCGGAAGGCTGGAGAACCGCACTGGGGAAATGGGCAGGTATCAAGGCAGGTTGGCAGCAGGAGATGTAGATGTGGCCAAGTCGTAGCCATGCTGTGGTTAGGATGCCGCCGCCGGGACTGCTGCCACAGGACGTGGGATGCTGCTCTCACACGTGGCCTCCTGGCCTAGCTGCCATGGCCAAAAATAAGTTCTCTTCTGTTCCTGCACCTTAGCCTTCAAAGCCCCACTGGGCTGGGTGGGATAGGAAGTCTGCAAGCTCTGCAGGGGTAGGAGACAAGGGGGACACCTGGTTCCTTCCATTCTGGAGGGGCTGATGGATTCCTGCCAAGAGGCACCAAGGATTCCTCCCAAATAGAGTGGGTGCTGGAAGCTGGACAGCCAAAACAAAGCAATAGCAACAAATGCCCATTTGATATTGGGGAAGCAATTGTGTTGATGGAAACAGTGGAATGAGCTAGTTTTCTCTTTAAACCTAGGAGATAAGGCCAGGTGCGGTGGCTCACACCTGTAATCCCAGCACTTTAGGGGGCTGAGGCGGGTGGATCACTTAAGTTCAGGAGTTCAAGACCAGCCTGGCCAACATGGTGAAACCCGGTCTCTACTAAAAACCCCAAAATTAGCTGGGTGTGGTGGTGGGCGCCTGTAATCCCAGCTACTCAGGAGGCTGAGGCTGAGGCTGAGGCAGGAGAATCGCTTGAACCCGGGAAGCAGAGGTTGCAGTGAGCTGAGATCACACCACTGCACTCCAGCCTGGGAAGAGGGAGACTCCATTTCAAAACAGAAACAAAAACAAACAAAAAAACACCAAAAAAAAAGAAAGAAAGAAAAGAAAAAATAAATCTAGGAAATAGATGAATAACATCACCTCCCAGGTGAATGAGAGAGCAAAAGACCTAGTGGGTTCATCCTCCTATTCCTCAGGGGAACCATATCCAAATGAGACATGTACACAGGCAACACCTGCAGGGGTGGGGGTGGGGAGCTGCATTCTACATAGACATCCAAAATTGTCTCAGTTCAGACCCTCCAGAGGAGGGCAGCTCCTATCTCATGCAGACAGAGAGGGTGGGGTGACTGCATCAGAGGTCCGGTCAGAACTTGTGAGATGTAGTGAAATTTGACTGTGGCTAGTGGGTGAAGGGAGATTTGACAAACAGCAGAATGGCCCATGCATACATATCCTCTGGGTACTCACAAACACCCTGAAATTGTATGCAAAAAGTTGCATGTGTGCGCATGTATTTTTTCTGGAACAAGGTGAGAGCTTTTACTGAATCCTCAAACGAAAACAAGCACTGCTGCAGAACATTTCCTGAACACTCTCATTACCTGACACCCCAAGGCTCAACAGCATGCTCTAAAGTATCCATTTCTGTCCTCATCCGTTCACGTGCAGCTCTTAATCCTACTTCCCAGCCTTCTGCCCTCTTCTCCTGTCTCCTCTCCATGGTTAACACTCAAGCCCCAAACGCTCCTCCTTGCCACCCAGGGTCTGAGTCATACGTCTATCTGCTGAACTAAATATCTCTACTTGGATGTATAAAAGGCACCTCAGCCTGAATTCATTCCAACCAGAACTCTTGATTCACACCCCCACAGAAAAACCCCATTCCTCCCACCGGCTCTTCTATCTCCGTTCATGGCATTCTTCTTTCTGTAAAGCTGGGGGAGTGTGCAGTGGTGAAGCGCTGGGCCCAAATCCTAGCTTTTCCATTTGTTAAAGGTGCAAACTGACTCAACTCTCTGGGGCTCAATTACCTCTTCTGTAAAATGTGGGACATACTAATGCCTAGTTCACAGGAGTGTTATGTAATCTAAACAGCTTAAAATATATGAAAGGTAGGCCAGGTGCAGTGGTTCACCCCTATAATCCCAGTACTTTGGGAGGCTGAGGTGGGGGGAATCATGAGGTCAGGAGATCGAGACCATCCTGAATAACATGGTGAAACTCTGTCTCTACTAAAAACACAAACAATTAGCTGAGCATGGTGGCGTGCACCTGTGGTCCCAGCTACTTGGGAGGCTGAGGCAGGAGAATCATTTGAACCCAGGATGCGAAGGTTGCAGTGAGCCAAAATTGTGCCACTGCACTCCAGCCTGGGTGACAGAGTGAGACTCCATCTCAAAAGTAAATAAATAAATAGATAAGTAAATAAATGGTTTAGAGGAGTGTCTGGCTAACTGTATTAGCCACCGTTGTTCTTATTCTTCCAGTTGCTCAGACAAATCCTAAGAATGATGCTTATTTCTCTCTTTCTCATGCACCACGCCCAAGCCCATCATCAATTCCTGTCCATTCCACCTTCAGATACAGATCCCAAATCTGACCTCCTCTCCCCATTTCTACTGCCACCAGACTCGCCTGGGCAGCACGGTCACTTGTGGTGGTCTTCTGTCTCCCTGTTTCCACCATGGCCATCTTCCCCACACCAGCTCTCCAGGTGGCCACCAGTGAGATCTTTCAAAACTGTAGGTCAGGTCATTGCCCTCCTGTCAGACTCAAGCCCATCATAGCCTTTGCTATGCTGAGAGGCCGGTGCCCTCCACCTGTGCCCTCCAAATGCCTCTCCCACCCCTTCCCTCCCTCCCTTTACTCTGGCCACTCTGAATGTCTCTGGTCCTCCTTCAGCCCTCTTGAGCCCTCTGCCCAGAGTAAGGCCAGAGCGGAGGCCACAGCTGGAGACAGAGGCTGTTGGCCTGGGCTGGAGAGGGGAAATTCCTCTGGGTGGGAGGGGACACTGGGCAGCCTTGAAGTGAATACCTTGTGTAGGGAAGTAAAAATAAATAGAAAACAAATAAATGGATTAATTTTGCTTCTTTCCAGGGACCTGATTTTCTTTCTTTCTGAGACAGAGTCTCCCTCTGTCACCCAGGCTGGAGTGCAGTGGCGTGATCTCTGCTCCAGCCTGGGTGACAGAGGGAGATCACTGCAACTTCTGCCTCCCAGGTTGAAGCGATTCTCCTACTTCAGCCTCCCGAGTAGCTGGGACTACAGGCGCGCGCCACCACGCCCGGCTAAATTTTTGTATTTTTGGTAGAGATGGGTTTCACCATGTTAGCTAGGCTGGTCTCGAACTCTTGACCTCAGGCAATCCGCCAGCCTCGGCCTCCCAAAGTGCTGGGATTACAGGTGTGAGCCACCACGCCTGGCCCAGGGACCTGATTTTACAAGAGGTGCTCCAAGAGGCTTCTACACCCCCGCAGGGAGGCAAGCCGCGTTTTGAGGCGGCCGGGCAGGGTGGAGGCGCAGACCGGGCCAGCTGGAGGGGCTCTGCCCTGATGGCGTTCCCACTCCCACCGCATGAGCAGGGCGCCGGGGAGGGCTGGAGGGCTGCAGGTGTTCTATTCCCACCCGGCTTGCAGCTCAAGGCGGGGAAACGCCTCACACCCTCCCCTTCTTCCCAGCCCCACTTCCTTTTCCTGCTCCCACAGGTGGAAGTCACCAGCAGAAATAACCCTTCACCGTTTGGAGGGCTGGGAGAGAGGGGCCACGAGGGCCCCGGGAGACACCCCGGCGGCAGGTAGGGGACGGGGACAGTCTCCCTTCCGGCTTCAGGGGCCAGAGGGTGAAGGGCAAGGGGAGCCCAGGGAATGAATGGGTGCTGCCAAGTATTAACCCCGGGCTCCGAGACTCCAACCGGTCACGGTCCTGCAGACCCCCAGGTCCTGCACACCAGGGGGAATAGAAAGTGCCATTGAAATGTCAGATGTCACCGTCTTCATCAGCACTCGTGGAATTACGACCGAGGCGGTGAGACTTGACTCACTCCCGGCAGAGGGACGATAGCGGCCTCGCCCCGAGCGTTTATCTGGTTACAGGCGTTGTTCTCGGTTTCCTGTGTGTCCGGCGCCCCCGAGCAGGGAGGGAGCGCAGTTCCCGCCAAGCCCGCTGGGTGGCGCTGGCGCCGCGCCGTGTCCCGGGCTGAGGGGACACCGTGGTGCCCGGTCCGCGGCCGGACGCCCCCGCGCTCCCGCCCGGCCCCGCGCGCTGCCATCGCCGCCTCTCCTTGGCTTCCTCTGGCTTTCCAGTAACTCTCCTTCTGGGGGAAACGCTTCTAGGGAGCAGGCTCGGAGCCCAAGGGGCTGGCCTCGGACTGGATGGGGGTAAGGACGGGTGGTGGCGCTCGCGCCGAGCGAGCGGGCTGCGTCGGGTGAGCGGCACGGCCTCGGCGCCCTGGAGCAGACGCTGGGCGGGGAGGGGTGGGGAGGGGCTTCCGGGCGGGGCCTCAGGAGGGAATGCAGTGTGCAGCGGGGAGGGGAGGCGGGGGCGCGCCTGGGGGGCGGGGGCGGGGCCTGCAGGCTCTGGGCGGGGGCGGGGCGCGCCTGGCGGGCGGGGGCGGGGCCTGCAGGCTCCGGGCGGGGGCGGGGCCTGCAGGCTCCGGGCGGGGGCGGGGCCTGCAGGCTCCGGGCGGGGGCGGGGCCTGCAGGCTCCGGGCGGGGGCGGGGCCTGCAGGCTCCGGGCGGGGGCGGGGCCTGCAGGCTCCGGGCGGGGGCGGGGCCTGCAGGCTCTGGGCGGCGCCCTGCCGCCGCCTCCTCTGGCGTCAGGTGCCGGGCCTGGCTCTGCCTCCCCTCCCGAGCTCCGCTGATCCTGGCTGGAGCCGCCCCTTTCTCCAGACTTGGAACTTGACCCTTCTCCCACACCCGGGCAGGGAATCATTTGCCCAGTTCGAATTTGATTTTCTGCTTGTCAGAGGGGACACTGGTGACAGTGTCGCATGGACACTGTCGGGGAAGCCGAGACGTAGACCTGGAAGCCTTGTGTACAGCTGTGGAGCGTGCATCTTCAGGCACACCACCGGTTTCTGCTGCTTTGGCGCAGCCACAGGGCACCTGGGATGCTGCTCTGCATGCAGTAGGGACCTAATCTGTGCACCCTCTGATGGTGTTGGAGGGAGGAGGCCCAGGAATCTGCAATCTGCATTTTGCTTTTGTTTTGCTTTGTTTTGTTTTTCTGAGATAGAGTCTCGCTTTGTCTCCCAGGCTGGTGTTTAGTGGCCCGATCTGTGTTCACTGCAACCTCCCTCTCCCAGGTTCAAGCGATTCTCCTGCCTCACCCTCCCAAGTAGCTGGGATTACAGGTGCGCGATACCAGGCCTGGCTAAGTTTTGCATTTTTAGTAGAGACGGGTTTCTCCATGTTGGCCAGGTTGGTCTTGAACTCCTGACCTCAAGTGATCTGCCCACCTTGGCCTCCCAAAGTGCTGGGATTACAGGTATGAGCCACTGCGCCCAGCCTGTTTTGTTTTCTTAAATCCGGAAGTTCTGATTCGAGCCTAAACCTTCCATTCAAAGTGATACTTCCATTCCCAATCCTGTGAGCTTCATGAGCTCCACATATAGGGCTGTTAATCACAAATTCTTTATACTTTTCATGGAATTAGAGCGGCAGATGTTCTTTTTGGAAAAATGTTAGAAAAGGCCTACATGTCTTTATCTATTGGAAGAACTTAAAAACAATATTTCTCTAGGGTTTATTTTCCCTCGCGACTCTCAACCTTCTCAAAATAAAAGATTGGCAAATAAATTATACTGAAAGTCTTCAGTTTGATATTTTATTTTTGCATTCTTTAAAGTCGTGTTTATTAATTGCCCTGACAATGTAAGGAATGATATTTGTGAGGGTGAGTCAACAACACCTTCCCTGTTGGAGTCTGCCCTGTAATAACCCCGTGGGCCGGATCCCAGCATCGGGAAGGAGTCATCACGGAACGTTAATAAGGAGGAAGGCTGGTGCTGGCGCCTGGAACGCTTCAGAGACAGAAAGCAGTGACTAGGCCAGACAGGCCCGTTGTTTTTGCTCTTTGAGAGAGAAGTGAGAAATAGAAAATAGTCTCTCTGTCTTCTCAGCAAATACAGCCTATGCTCAGAATTTCTCTGACTTCCCATCCCTGAGATGCCGGCTGCCCAGGTCCATAGAGTCAGAGCAAGTGACAAACTGTTGTTCGTAAGAGTTGAAGAAAATGAATGTTCTCTCAATTCTGTGAGGGCCAGTGGGTTCCATGCGAGATGAGACAACTTGGTGAGGGTCCTAACTGAGTTCCTGATGCGTTTAGAAGCCTCTGGATGGCTGAGGGATGCACTCCAGCCATGCTGGAAAAATTGTATTTTGAAGTTAAATCTAGTAGTGTTTTTTCCAATGTTTACTAGGCCTCAGGAAAAAGATAACACATTTCCTTCTTTGTTTAGAGGGTGCTCAACTTGCTGGAATCATCTCTGCGATGGCTTTATTTGCCAACAGAGAACTTGTTCTGTGGCAGCCCCGGGCTCTCCGGGGACCCCTCTCTTGGGGGCTGGGCAGATCTCCCATCCCAGAACCATACAAGGGGAAGGCAGAAGCACACTCACTCTTCCAGGTCTGGGACAGCTGCTGAGCTCCAGGACACTGACTCTTCATGGTTGATTTTGACTACCTACTAAGTGCCAGCTGACCCAGTTCCACTTCTTAAACTTTCCCATGATTGCCTTGAGGGGTCTGCAGTATTGCTATTTACAGGTAAAGAAGGTGAGATTGAGGGAGGCTGAAAGACTTGGCCCCAAGTCACAGTACCCTGCAGAATGTGGTGCTGCCCACCTGGATATCCTGGGTGCTTCGACATCAACAGCTCTCGGCAAGTGAGTGGGCAATGAAGGATGGACAAAGGACATGGGGGAGCAAGCCCAGCTGTCGCGACTCACAGTCCCAACTCTGCCACATCACAGCTTGTGCAGTTGGAAACCCACAACAGTGGTCTTTAGTTTTTTCATCAAAAGGCCAAGAAATCTATGTCCCCACCTTCTCTGCGTCAATTCTGGTGCTGCTTAAGCCAATGATCATTTCATACCCTAAATCAAAAAATAAACTCTACAGTTGCAAACATCAACATTACACAGGACAGGATCTGGTCCACAGGTAAGAGAAGTACCTACAGGAGAGCTGCATGGAGCCATGGGTGCGTTTCCTGTTACCACTGGGGCATCCCAGAATGGTGACAAAGACAGAGAAAACTAAGACCTTCCCACTGTGATTTGTTACTTGTCGTAAAACCAAGCAAGTGACTGGGGGGACAATTACAGGGCAAATGTGGAAGGCCTGGAGGAAAGTGCCTATATTGTGTAGACAAAATCCAAAGCAGCTTGTTTCAGACAAAACGTTTTGCTTTGGAAACTTCTGTAATTTCCATGGCCTTTGAATATGAGAGAGATGATCTAAAAATTTTAGAGGCCATTAAAGTACCCGTGGCAGAGGCAAGGCATGGGAGTGGTGATCTTTAAGGGGCTTGTCTTTAGTTTGAGGGCCACACAAAAAGGAGGTGGGCAGAAAACTGAGGTCTCCCCAGAGCAGCTTTCCGACAAAAAGTTTAAAAAAATGACCAAGAAAATACATGATATAATTGACAATACCATAAAATGAAAAGTTTATCATAAATTCTAATAAAAACTACAATGGGCTGGGCACAGTGGCTCATCTCTGTCATGGCAGCAGTTTGGGAGGAGGAGGCAGGAGGATTGCTTGAGGCCCGAAGTTTAACACCAGCCTGGACAACAAAGTGAGACCCTATCTGTATTTTTAAAATATACTTTAGAAGGAGGGTAAACTGAGGCAGGGCAGGGCACTGCCTCACCTGGGAAGTGCAACTGACCAGAGGATCAGGGACTTTACCCCTTCAGCACCCAGTTCAATAAATTTGTCAAAAACCCCATGACCTTTGCAACCCACAGTCCAGAAGAACACTGCTAGGCTGAAAAGTGCCATGAGTTATCAACACAGATCTGAGTGACAGCTCTGGCCAGCCTGGTACCACGAGTTGTTGGCACGGTGGAAGTTTTGACTAGCACAGAGAATGCCTGCAGGACGGATCTACCTGACCCAAAGAAAGAGGGAGAGCTGAAAGCAGGGAGACAGGTAATACGGCTTGGCAGGTCCCACCCTCACAAAGACCAGCAAACTGAAGCCCCGCTTGAGAGTTTTGCAGCCAGCACATCAGTTCAAGCTTGGCCCGGGATGATTGAGTTTGATGGGGGGAAGGGTGTCCGCCATTGCAAAGGCGGGTCTAATCTCACCTTCGTAAATAAAAGCCAGGGGAAGCCTACATGGCAGCTGGGCAGAGTCCGAGGCAGCCAAGCAGCACCTCTGCAGGCAGGCAAGGGACAGACTACCTCCTCAAGTGACTCCCTGACCCTTGTATAGCCAAAAAAAATGCCTCATACAGGAGAGCTCTGGGTGACACCTGGTGGGTACCCTTCTGGGACGAAGCTACCAGAGGAAAGATCAGATAGCAATCCTAACTGCTCTGCAGCCCTGACAGGTGATTCCCAGGCAAGCAAGGTCTGGAGTTGACTTCTAGCAGTCCTACAGCAGAGGGGCCTGACTGTTAGAAGGAAAACTATAAAACAAAAAGAAATAGCTTCAAGAGCAACAGAAAGGACATTCACTCAGAGACCCCATCCGAAATCACCAATTTCAAAGATCAAGGGTAGATAAATCCATGAAGATGGGAAGAAACCAGTGCAAAAAGGATAAAATCATCAAAGACCAGGGTGCATCTCCTCCTCCAAGGGATCACAACTCCTCACCAACAAGGGAACAAAGCTGGATGGAGAATGAGTCTGATAAATTGACAGAAGCAGGCTTTAGAAGGTGGGTAATAACAAACTTCTCTGAGCTAGAAGAATATGTTCTAGCCCAATGCAAAGAAACTAAGAACCTTGAAAAAAGGTTAGACGAAATGCTAACTAGAATAACCAGCTTAGAGAAGAACATAAACAACCTGATGGAGCTGAAAAAAACAGCACAAGAACTTCACGAAGCATACACAAGTTTCAATAGCCAAATCAATCAAGCAGAAGAAAGGATATCAGAGTTTGAAGATCAGCTCAATGAAATAAAATGAGAAGGCAAGAATAGAGAAAAAAGTGAAAAGAAATGAGCAAGGCCTCCAAGAAATATGGGATTATGTGGAAAGACCTAATCTACGCATCATCAGTGTACCTGAATGTGATGGGAACAATGAACCAAAGCTGGAAAACACTCTTCAGGATATTATCCAGGAGAACTTCCCCATCCCAGCAAGGTAGGCCAACATTCAAATCCAGGAAATACAGAGAACACCACAAAGATACTCCTTAAGAAGAGCAACCCACAGCACATAATTGTCAGATTCACCAGCGTTGAAATGAAGGAAAAAATGCTAAGGGCAGCCAGAGAGAAAGGTTGGGTCACTCACAAAGGGAAGTTCATCAGACTCACAGCGGATCTCTGCAGAAACCCTACTAGCCAGAAGAGAGTGGGGGCCAATATTCAACATCCTTAAAGAAAAGAACTTTCAACCCAGAATTTCATATCCAGCCAAACTAAGCTTCATAAGTGAAGGAGAAATAAAATCCTTTATGGACAAGCAAATGCTGAGAGATTTTGTCACCACCAGACCTGCCTTACAAGAGCTCCTGAAGGAAGCACTAAACATGGAAAGGAATAACCACTACCAGCCATTGCAAAAACATAACAAATGGTAAAGACCAACGATGCAATGAAGAAACTGTGTCAACTAATGGGCAAAACAACCAGCCAGTAACAAAATGTCAGGATCAAATTCACACATAACGATGTTAAACTTAAAAGTAAATGGCTTAAATGCCCCAATCAAAAGACACAGACTGGCCAACTGGATAAAAAGTCAAGACCCATCGGTGTGCTATATTCAGGAGACCCATCTCACATGCAAAGACTTACACAGACTCAAAATAAAGGGATGGAAGAAGATTTACCAAGCAAATGGAGAGCAAAAAAAAGCAGGACTTGCAATCCTAGTCTCTGATAAAATGGACTTTAAACCAACAAAGATCAAAAGAACTAACTATCCTAAATATATATGCACCCAATACAGGAGCACCCAGATACATAAAACAAGTTCTTAATGACCTACAAAGAGACTTAGACTACTGCACAATAATAGTGGGAGACTTTAACACTCCACTGTCAATATTAGACAGATCAACAAGACAGAAAATCAACAAGGACATCCAGGACTTGAATGAAGGTCTGGGCCAAGCAGACCTAATAGACATCTATAGAACTCTCCACCCCAAATCTACAGAATATACATTCTTCTTGGCACCACATTGCATTTACTTTAAAATTGACCACATAATTGGAAGTAAATCATTCCTCAGCAAATGTATAATTACGGAAATTTTAATAGTCTCTCAGACCACAGTGCAATCAAATTAGAACTCAGGATTAATAAACTCACTCAAAACTGCACAACTACATGGTAACTGAACAACTTGCTCCTGAATGATGACTGGATAAACAATGAAATGAAGGCAGAAATAAAGATGTTCTTCGAAACCAATGAGAATTAAGACACAATGTAGCAGAATCTCTGGGACACATTTAAAGCAGTGTCTAGAGGAAATATATAGCAGGAAATGCCCATATGAGAAGCAAGGAAAGATCAAAATTGACACCCTATTGTCAAAATTGAATGAGCTAGAGGAGCAATATAAAAAAAAATCAAAAGCTAGCAGAAGACAAGAAATAACAAAGATCAGAGCAAAACTGAAGGAGATAGAGATACAAAAAACCCTTCAAAAAATCAATAAATCCAGGAGCTGGTTTTTTGAAAAGATCAACAGAATAGACTGCTAGCCAGACTAAAGAAAAGAGAGAAGAATCAAATAGATGCAATAAAAAACAATAAAGGGGATATCACCACCAATTCCACAGAAATACAAACTACCATCAGAAATTACTACAAACAACTCTATGCAAATAAACCAGTAAATCTGGAAGAAATGGATAAATGCCTGGACACTTGCACCCTCCCAAGACTAAACCAGGAAGAAACTGAAACCCTGAATAGACCAATGACAAGGTCTGAAGTTGAGGGTGCAATTAATACCCTACCAACCAAAAAAAAATCCAGGTCCAGACGGGTTCACAGTGAAATTCTACCAGACATACAAAGAGGAACTGGTACCATTTCTTTTGAAACTATTCCAAACAATACAAAAAGAGGGAAACCTCTCTAACTCATTTTGTGAGACCAACATCATCCTGATACCAAAACCTGGCAGACACACAACTAAAAAAGAAAACTTCAGGCCAATATCCACGATGAACATCAATGCAAAAATCTTCAATAAAATACTGGCAAGCCAAATGCAACAGCTCATCAAAAACTTATCCATCACGGTCAAGTAGGCTTCATCCCAGGGATGCAAGGCTGGTTCAACATATGCAAATCTATAAACATAATCCATCACATAAACAGAACCAAAGACAAAAACCACATGATTATCTCAATAGATGCAGAGAAGGCCTTTAACAAAATTCAACAGCCCTTTATGCTAAAAACACTCAATAAACTAGGTATCGATGGAACATATCTCAAAATAATAAAAGCTATTTACGACAAACCCCACAGCCAATATCATATTGAATGGGCAAAAACTGGAAGCACTTTCTTTGAAAACTGGTACTAGACAAGGATGCCCTCTCTCACCATTCCTGTTCAATATAGTATTGGAAGTTCTAGCCAGAGCAATCAGGCAAGAAAAGAAATAAAGTTTATTCAGTTAGGAAAAGAGAAATTCAATTATCTCTATTTGCAGATGACATGATTGTATATTTAGAAGACCATATCATCTCAGCCCCAAATCTCCTTAAGCTGATAAGCAAATTCAGCAAAGTCTCAGGATACAAAATCAATTTGCAGAAATCACAGGCATTCCTATACACCAATAACAGAAAAACAGAGAGCCAAATCATGAGTGAGCTCCCATTCACAATTGCTACAAAGAGAATAAAATACTTAGGAATACAACTAACAAAGGATGTAAAGGACCTCTTCAAGGAGAACTACAAACCACTGCTCAAGGAAATAAGAGGACACAAACAGATGGAAAGACATTCCATGCTCATGGTTAGGAAGAGTCAATATTGTGAAAATGGCCATACTACCCAAAGTAATTTATAGATTCAGTGCTATCCCCATCAAGCTACCATTGACCTTCTTCACAGAATTGGAAAAAACCACTTTAAACTTTATATGGAACCAAAAGAGAGCCCTCATAACCAAGACAATCCTAAACAAAAAGAGCAAAGCCGGAGGCATCATGACTTCAAACTATACTACAAGGCTACAGTAATCAAAACAGCATGGTACTAGCACCAAAACAGATAGACCAATGGAACATAACAGAGGCCTCGGAAGCAACACCACACATCTACAACCATCTGATCTTTGACAAACCTGACAAAAACAAGCAATAGGGAAAGGATTCCCTGTTTAATAAATGGTGTTGGAAAAACTGGTTAGTGGTGTGCAGAAAGCTGAAACTGGACCCCTTCCTTACACCTTACACTAAAATTAACTCCAGATGGATTAAAGATTTAAACATAAGACATAACACCATAAAAATCCTGGAAGAAAACCTAGGCAATACCATTCAGGACATAGGCATAGGCAAGGACTTCAGGACTAAAACACCAAAAGCAATGGCAACAAAAGTCAAAATAGACCAATGGGATCTAATTAAACTTAAGAGTTTCTGTATAGCAAAAGAATCAATCATTGGAGTGAACCAGCAACCAACAGAATGGGAAAAATTTTTGCAATCTGCTCATCTGACAAAGGGCTAATATCCAGAATCTACAAAGAACTAAAGCAGATTTACAAGAAAAAAACCAAACAAACCCATTCCAAAGTAGGCAAAGGATATGAACAGATACTTTTCAAAAGAAGACATTAATGAGGCCAACAAACATATGAAAAAATGCTCATCATCACTGGTAATTAGAGAAATGCAAATCAAAACCACATTGAGATAGCATCTCACACCAGTCAGAATGGCGATCATTAAAAAATCTGGAGACAACAGATGCTGGAGAGGATGTGGAGAAATAGGAACACTTTTACACTATTGGTGAGAGTATAAATTAGTTTATGTTGAGTATGCTAAAGAAATAATTAATTAAAAACATATCCCTTTAAAAAAATAGTTCAACCATTGTGGAAGACAGCGTGGTGATTCCTCAAGGATCTACAAATAGAAATTCCATTTGACCCAGCAATCCCATTACTGGGTATATACCCAAAGGATTATAAATAATTCTATTATAAAGACACATGCACATGTATGTTCATTGCAGCACTGTTTGCAATAGCAAAGACCTGGAACTGACTCAAATGCCCATCAGTGATAGACTGGACAAAGAAAATGTGGCACATATACACCATGGAATACTATGCAGCCATGAAAAACAATGAGTTCGTGTCCTTTGTAGGGACATGGGTGAATCTGGAAACTATCATTCTCAGCAAACTGACACAAGAACAGAAAATCAAACAGCACATGTTCTTACTCATAGGCGGGTGTTGCAATGAGAACACATGGGCACAGAGAGGGGAACATCACACACTGGAGTCTGTTGGGGGGTGGGGGGCTAGGGGAGGGACAGCAGAGGTGGGGAGGTTGGGGAGGGATAACTCTGGGAGAAATGCCTGATGTAAGCGATGGGGGGATGGAGACAGCAAACCGCCATGGTATGTGGGTACCTATGCAACAATTCTGCAAGATCTGTACATGTACCCCAGAACCTAAAGTACAATAAATATATATATATACGTATATATAAGTATATATATACTTTAAAAACATATTTTTTAAAAACAAAAGATGGATATCCCTGCTGCATTTGAGACCTGGTTTCAGTCCGGCCTCCTCTAGGAAAGCTCATGAGCAACACTAGAATCTCAGCTCTCTCTGTTCTCTGATGTCATCTGAGGTTTTGTGTTTTTTGGGGGTGTGTCGGAGGACAGAGCCTTGTTGCAACGCCCAGGCTGGAATGCGCAATGGCGCGATCTTGGCTCACTGCAACCTCTGCTTCCCTGATTCAAGCAATTCTTCTGCCTCAGCCTCCTGAGAAGCTGGGACTACAGGTGCATGCCACCACGCTGGGCTAATTTTTGTATTTTTAGTAGAGATAGGGTTTCACCCTGTTGACCAGGCTGATCTTGAACTCCTGACCTCAAGTCATCCACCTTCCTCAGCCTTCTGAAATGCTGGGATTACTGACGTAAGCCACCTTGCCCAGCCCATCAGAGGTTTTTCTAATGTAGAGAATATACGGCAGTGTTTTAAATAACCCACCCTCTAATATTTGACTGCACTCCCTTCTTCAACACACAGGTTGGGGGCAGGAGCTGCTTCTTCAATTAGAAGAATGAACAGACCTCATAGTCATTGCCTTTAGACCCAGGTAAGAGGAATCCCAGCCTTGGGACAGCACTTCTAGAACATTCTCTGGGTAGCTGGGTCGTCATAGGTCACTTGCTGAGTTTGTCCTCCCTGAGTGGACTGTGTTGTTGGTGCGCACATTGTATTTCCATGGAATGGTATTTTAGTCCTGCTGCTATAACAGAATACCTGAGACCAGACAATAGACATTTACTTCTCAGAGTTCTGGAGGGTGGAAAATCCAAGATCAAGACATCAGCAGGTTCAGTGTCTGGCGAGGGTTGCTGTCTGCTTCCAAAATGGTGCCTTGGGGCTGGGTGCGGTAGTTCATGCCTATAATCCCAGCACTTGGGGAGGCTGAGGCAGGTAGATCACCTGAGGTCAGGAGCTTGAGACCAGCCTGGCTGACATGGCAAAACCCCATCTCTACTAAAAATACATAAAATTAGCTGGGTGTAGTGATACATGCCTGTAATTTCAGCTACTTGGGAGGCTGAGCCGGGAAAAGTGCTTGAACCCGGGAGGCAGAGGTTGCAGTAAGCCAAGACTGCGCCGTTGCGCTCCAGCTTGGGCGACAGAGTGAGACTGTCTCAAAAGACAAACAAAAAACCAACATGGTGCCTTGTTACTGGATCTTCCAAAAGGGATGAACGTATGTCCTCGAATGACAGGACAGAAGGGCAGAAAGTATGTAAACTCACTCCCTCGGTCCCTTTTAGAAGGTGCCAATCACTCCCTAAAGGCCCCACCTCTTAATACTATTGCACTGGGGATTGAGCCTCAGTGTGAGTTTTGGAGAGACACAGACATTCAAACACGGCGTTGTGCACACTCCTATTTCTGTGGAATGGCCAAGGTGCAGCTATTTGTAGGGGCTCTGACAGAGCTCCACTGTGGAGCTGGGGTGCCCACATGCCTGTATGGAAGAGCTTTCATGGCACTGGAGCCTGGTGGGAAGAGAATGGGGCTGGATTCCAGGGACTACCACCTTGTGCCACCACATTCTAGTGTGGAGTTCCAGAGAGGCCACAAATTCTTCATTTGAGATGGACTCCCCAGCCTCATGTTCTTCTGCAGGATGTAAAAGGCAATGCCAGCAGAGGGTGGCAGTGCTGGAGGTGCCTGGTGGGCAGAGGTTACCTGGCTGGACTGGCCGGGGTGAGGATATGCTTCCCAGCAAAGGAATGTGGGCTTCTGTTGGGTCTCTTGTTCCAGGCCTCACACATTTTCTAGGCAGCCTGGGTATGTCTTGGCCCGCTCAATCCCTCAAAGGCCTGTTTCATTCTCATCTTGCTGTCACCTATGTGGTGCCAAGAAACAAGTCACCGAAATAATGAAATGCCTAGCTAAGCTTAAAAACAAAACCATGAGGACTTTCTAAATAAATTACGAAAACAAAGTGCAAACTGCAGGTCCCTGTAATGAATTCGAAGTCTCTGTTCCAAGAATGCATTAATTTAAACAAGGAAGTCTAAGGCAAAGGGGGGTGATTAGGAGAGGAAGGCAGCTGACATGGAACTGAACAGACCAAGGTTCCACCTCAAAAACAAGTGTGCATTATTTGTGGTGACCATTCTTGTTATTGTTCTATTGCTTTAAAACACAGCATAGCATCATTCTTGTAGATGCCAGTTGTTTAAAATATGGGTAAATGTATATGGTTTGCTCAGCTAGACTGGAGCGCTCATCTACACTGCTTAAGAGAAAAGATTTACTGAGAAAATTCAAAGGACAAACAGAGTGCAAGGGGAATGTTAGCTTTAATTAAGAAATCAGCTCTTTAAAGGGCTTAAGCAGAATAATTGTTGGTATGCAAATGGGGCTGTGAATTATAAATGAATCATCCATTCTTTGAAGGCGGCTGAATAGGATCTCTTCTTGGAAAGACTTGGGGAGTATTTTAAGTTGTTAAAGGCCAGGCGCAATGGCTCACACCTGCAATCCCAGCACTTTGTGGGGCCAAGGTGGGCGGATCACCTGAGGTCAGGAGTTCAAGACCAGCCTGGCCAGCATGGTGAAACCTCATCTCTACTAAAAATACAAAACTTATCTGGGTGTGGTGGCATGTGCCTATAATCTCAGCTACTCAGGAGACTGAGGCAGGAGAATCACTTGAACCTGGGAGGCAGAGGTTGCAGTGAGCCGAGATCATGCCACTGCACTCCAGCCTGGGTGATAGTTAATAATTACTGAGTCCTTTACAGCCAAACAACAATAGCTAACATTTATTAAGTGTTTATTACATGCTAGTTCCTCAGTTCCAAGCATTTAGTCTTCACAACATAGGATTATGACCATATTATAGAGGAGGAAAATGAAGGCTTCCAAGTACCTTGCTCAAATTACCTAGCTAAATGCTAGAAAAGCAAAGACAGGTACAACAGGCTGTCCACCTTTAAGTTTACTACCTAGTATTTTTTAATGTAAATTCTCTAACACGTTCAGGCCAGCGTCCTCTTTCAGCTGATCTGAATTTGATACGTTTCTTTTCTTTTTCTTTTTTCTTTTTTTTAAATAATTTTTGCCACTTCTACCTAGAGTGAGTTTCACAGCTGATCTGAATTCGGTGAATTTCTTTTCTTTTCTTTCTTTCTTTCTTTTTTTTTTTTTTTTTTAAAATAATTTTTGCTACCTCTACCTAGAGTAAGTTTCAATAAAATAAAACAATATGTAAAACATTTCTAACCAATTAACTATTGTCATGTATTATAAGAAGAATGATGGGGAAAGCTGTCTTATGGAATATTGAGTCCGTTCTTGGGAAGCAATTGCCTGAAGAACATTCTTATTTCCAAATTGTAGCATGGTCTTTTTGTGCCTGAATAATGACGGAAAGAGTGAAGATTTTGTAACAAAACCTCAGGGACACAATTAACAAGTTGGCATTTCTAATTCATGTGGAAACGCTATTTTATTTATCAGAGAATTGTAGCAGTGCTGTTCATTTAATTAAGAATCTGATGTTGCGGAAGGGCAATTGAATGAAGTTTATAATATTGCAGACAGACAGGTATGCAAACACAAAGAAAATTAGTTAAGGATCTAAGTGCTTATTTTCCCTTGAACAGCTCATTTTGACATGATTTGTGAGCTGTTTCATAAAGGAATTACAGAAGTATTTTTTATCCTTTTAAACATTTTTTACGGTAAATTCATCTATCTAGTAATTGTACATGGCTCATAAATAGCCAGAAAGAAAAGTGCACTGTCTCTCTGTATTAGAAGGCCGTTTAGGATCTAGTAGCTTTCCCAACTGCAAGTAAAGTAATGGCATATTCTAATTTATATGAACGACATCGTAAAACCAAAAAGGTAAAGAAAACAAGTTCGAACGAGAAAGTAATCTGAGAAAGGCCAAGAATGGGCGTCAGGTATGGATTGGAAGGAGACAAGAGACTGGAAAGGTGACAGAGGGGAGCCCCCACGATTGATGGCTACCATCTGCACCTTCTCCAGGAAGTGTTGCTCACCTGTCCAAGCCACAAGTTCTGGTCATCTCATAGATCCAAGTGCCTCCAGGTGAGTGTGCCACTTCCAAAGCTCAGCCTTCCTAAACCACCTCACCTCAAAATCTGGATACATTTGTTCACAGTATGTACTTGTTGAGTGCTAGTTATGTGCCAGGCACTGGTCTGGGTGCTGGGGGCACACCCATGAACAAGGACAACACGCTCCTGGTGTCTTGGAGCTGACATTCTAGTCAGAGGAGACAGTCTGTAAACACATAGATAAATAATTGCAAGAGTTGCAGAGGCAATTTTTGCTGAGAAAATAAAGCAAAATAAAGAGATGAAGTGTAAGTGAAGAAAAGGGACTGTTTAAAGAGGTGGTTAGGGAAGGCATCTCTGAGGTCAGGACATCTGAGCAGGGAAGGAGCCAGCAATGGCAAGCACCAGGGGGAGTACGCTCCAGATGGAGCATGTACAAAGGCCCTGGGGCAGGAAGGAGCCTGATTTGCTGGATGAGGAGCAGGAAGGTGCCAGTATCGCTGAGCTGGAGAAGAGGAAGAAAAGTGGGGGAGGAAGATGAAGTCACAGAGGTCAGGCCATGTGGGCCTCTTAGGTATGACCAAATGCTTGGATTCTCTTCCAAGCAGAATGGGAAGTCACTGGAAGATCTTAAGTAGGGACGTGATAAGACCGATTTATACTTTCCAAATATTACTCTGACTTCTCTGTGTGGACTGCATTATAGGAAGATGAGAGTAAGGTGAGTGAAAAGGGTGACCAGTCGTGAATCCGCCTCCTTCCACAGAGATGAGTGCAGGCTGAAGTCTTGTCCATGAGATGCTTCTGTGGAAGCTACAGGGAGCTGACCGTGGCCTTAGAACTGACGGTGGTGGGATCAGAGAGAGGGGAAGCAGAGATGATTCAAGCTTTGGCCCAAAGATCAGAAGCAGAAAGGACTCTGCGCCTCTGGCAAGAGGACAACGGAATGTTTTCTGTGCAAACAT
This sequence comes from Cebus imitator, assembly GCF_001604975.1. Lineage (NCBI taxonomy): Eukaryota > Metazoa > Chordata > Mammalia > Primates > Cebidae > Cebus > Cebus imitator. The sequence continues at coordinate 3,511,299 of NW_016107526.1, forward strand.
CCAAGTCACCATTTTCCTAGGTGACACTGCAGCTGTGGGGCCTGTGAACAGGACAACAGCTAACCATTCCGAGTTTAAAAATCAGGGACAGTACCTTCATGTGTATAACATAGGGGGACAAAGCAAAATTCATTGGCAAGCATTTCCTTTAAAATTCAGGGAAGGAAGATTCCATTGTCTACAAATTCTTAATGGAAATTAATAAAGATGAGCAAATATCACAAACACTGCCTTTATTCTGTGTGGTGTCCTGGTTACATGAGTGTTTACAGAAGTTTTTCTAGCTTCTTTCTTGTCTCAGCCCCCAACTGTCTGTTTTTCCCCGTAAGGGTTTAAGTTCCTCAGCCACAAATTGTCCTGCCACTGAAGTTTGCAGCCTAATCCTATGCGGGGGGTAGAAGGGAATCATCTGGTTTGGAATGACTGGAAATCAGGGTGCCAGCTTCGGGAGGGCGTTGATGAATCCAAAACGACAGGTAGGGGTTCGCTGTGGAAGGGGAGGAAACTTTCATTTTAAAATGGTGAGGTCCTGGTGTCCCTTGGCAGGCATTGCTGCCCTTTCGCGCAGGTCTTCACCTTCTCCAGCCAGGCATCCCAACACAGAGTCCTCGCGGGGCCAGAGTTATCCTGTGTGGAAGACTGGAGAAACACTCTAAAAAGTGCTGCTGTGTGTGTGCATGGGTGTGCTGAGTGTGTTAAGCAATGTTTAGTGCAGTCATACGTCCAGATTTTACTTACGACTCCCTCTGTCCTTGGGAGTAGTAAGTTAGGGCCAGGAATCAATTTGGTCCTAAGCAACGGCCAAGTTAGTGCCAAGCACTGGCCTTTCCTGGGGCTGTGTGATCACATCCTCCTCATGTGATCCAGCCTGCCCTGATCTTAAGACGAGTTCTTTCTCAGGTCAGGCAGCATCTCTGGCTCTCAGTAAAGAGACTTTAGGTGGCTCAATCCCATCAGTCCACCTGGCACATTTAGACACACGCACCCCATCCCATCCCCACCCTAGCTACCTAAAGCAAGGGGTGATATGAGCCGATCTGTTTTCATAAAATTAGATGGCAGCCAAGAAAAGGACGATTACCCTGCAGCAGAATCTCTTAGACAGCTGGTTGGAGGTAAAGCTTCCTGCACCCTACCTGGAAATTCTCATTCACTAGGCCAGGGCAGGGCCTGGGAATTTGCATTTTGAGCATGTGTACTCGCCCCTCATCTCATGATTCTGATGGTTGATAGACCATATGAAACACTGGATAGAGGGAAGCTAAGCTGGTGGCCAGATCAGTATGGGGCTTAGACTGTGGGTGAGGGTTGGCAAAGGCCTGACTGAACCAGGGGCCACCATAGAAAGGAAGAGAAGCCAGATTCCAGGGAGAGAACAGGGAGCAAGTGTAAGAGGATGGGTCCTGGCTGGGTGGGGAGAAAAGGAGGAGGGCAGGGAAGAGGCCGCCAGCCTCCTGAGCAGCACCTGCTTTTCCGGGAACTGGCGTCTGTGGGATCTGCAACTCCTCACACATGTAGGGGAGAGGTCCTGGGCTCCTTCTTTTACTGCTGGCGCCAGCTGGCTCTGCTCTCCTGATAGCAGCTCTCATCTTGGGGACAAGCCAGGGCCACTCCCTGGGAATGTTCAGGTTACAGATACACCCTAGCCCCAAACACAGCCTCTCCGTGGCCCAGCTGATAAAGTTACCAAATGTCAGGTGTGACAGGTTCCTGGAGGAGGACAGAGAGTGGAAATGAGGCTGATCCCAAAGGGCTGCCTTTTAAACCCCAGCCCTGTTTAGTGGCAACGACACCTGACATTTCCAGAGCCCCCCACTTTAGGAAAGTTTTAAATGCCTGGACTCTACATGGGCATTTTTCTTCTTCCTGTGGGCTTTTTTTTTTCCTTTTTGAATGCAGAGTCTCATTCTCACTCCATCGCTGAGCCTGGAATGCAGTGTTGTGATCATGGATCACTGCAGCCTCAACCTTCCAGGCTCAAGCGGTCCTCCCACCTCAGCCTCCCAAGTAGCTAGGACTACAGGCACACGCCACCATAATTTTTGTATGTTTTGTAGAGATGGGGTTTCACCATATTGTCCAGGCTGGTCTTAAACTCCTGGGCTTAAGCAATGCTCATGCCTCTAATCCTAGCACTTTGGGAGGCCCAGGAGACAGCAAAGGGCCAGCAGACAAATTCCTCTCCTGCTCTCAGGTGTGGTGGTAGAAGAGAGGCAGCTAGCCTGTTCTTCTTTTAAAATGATTTACACAATGGACTGTCACGTACCATGTAGAAGTTATTTTTCTTTTTTTTATCTATTTGTTATTAAGAAGGGGTAGCATTCATCTTTATAGATGTATATAATTTCTGGATATAAATGGCTCCCTACTTTTAGAAATTTTGATTTGAAGTTGCTGTTTTCTTACAGAGTTTTTCCTTTTGTGTTAAAGAAGTCCATATCATTGTGAGTGGCACCCCTGGGCCTGAGAAAATCATTTTGCCCAGAGAACCTCACTTGAGAAATTTTTCTTCTCCTGCCTCTGTCTTCGGCCAGAGCACCTGGTTTGGAGCTTTGCTCAGAATGGCAACCTTGCAAATGTCATCCATCCATCCTCACCATGGCTGCAGGCCTCACCAAGGGACGGGGTCCTATGCCTTGAGTCCAAAGACTTCATGGAGATGACAGATCTTTCCACACAGCGGGTAGGAAATGGGAATTTGCGTCAAAGTGATTGTCTCAACCTAGACTCTCTAGAAAAAAAAAGTCCCTGAGGCAAAGTTTGTGTGTTAAGGCTTATCTGGGAGGGGCAATACCAGGGCCAAAAGAGGGAAGGAAGAGGAGAGCTAAGGCAGGGAAGGAAGGAGTATTACTGAGCTGGGAACAGCTTCACAAGAAAATATGCCCTGTCTACGGCCATACCACTCTGAATGCACCAAATCTCATCTGATCTCAGAAGCTAAGCAGGGTCAGGCCTGGTTAGTACTTGGATGAGAGAAAATGGACACCCTGCAGCCTTCCAGATGGGCCACGTGAACCATCACACCTCCGCGTGGGAGGTGTGATGGGCCCATGTGGCCCACCTGTCACTGGTCACAGGTCTCTGTGCAGGTCATTCATTCCCCTGCGGTTCTGCTGCTTGTCTCCCCGAGTAGACATACCTCGTCCCTGTCTCATTCAGGGTTGGCCTGGCATTGGGCACAAAAGAAACATACAGAAGCCCAGTGTCCTCCCAGGAGTGAGGGGCAGGGGCAATGGTAGCCGTGGCCAAGGCCGGAGGACATGTGGGGCCAAGGAGGCCTGGATGGTGTCTGTGGTGACATGAAGAGAGAGGGAATCGTAATCTCACCTTGTAGAGCACAGCAGAGTTTTAAAAATGTGTGTACACTTGTTATTTCCTTGAATTTTCACAAGAATCCTGTTTTGTGCATATGTTGGCTCTCATGAAATTGCCATATGGGCTCAGAGAGGTCTCCCACAAGGAGACAAACTGGCTCCTAAACTTGCTAATCAACTGGGTTTGGTTCAGTGATAAATAAGGAGTTAGGGGTTAGTTAACTTTTTGCCATCGCACTGAAACCCCAGGCCCCTAGACCTCTAAACGCCATTTACAACTTACTTCTTTCTCTAGGCTGGCATCTGTACTCAGCAACATATGACAGTAAAAAGAAACGTCTTTGAGAAGTTGTGGCGGAAAAACTTGAAATTTCTTCACTTCACAAACTACCGCACCTCATCTCTCTGCCATTCTCTTAATACCTACTGTGTGTGACCTTGTGAAAGTCACGTAACTCTGACTTTCTGAGTCTGGAAGGCTGCAGGGTGTCCATTTGCTCCCATACAAGTACTAACCAGGCCTGACCCTGCTCTGAGCCAATATGGCAATTTCATGAGGATCAAGGTAATACAACACAGGATTCACATGAGAATTCAAGCAAATAACCAACACACAAGCACCTTTCAAACTCTGCTGTGCTCTGCAGGGAGAGCCTGTTAGTTACTCCCCCTGCCCTCCTGCTGCCCCGTCCACCAGCCCTCTTGAGATACTTTTGGCTTCTTTCTTGGCCCCTCTTGGGCTCTGACCTTCAGGTGTCTTTCCAGAAAGTTTCCCTCCAGTTTTCTGGCCCCAAATTCAAATCCAGTTCTGACCCATTTTGCTCCTTGAAGCTCGTCTGTTTCTTGAACTACCTAGCCTTGGGGCAATACTAGGGAGAATTTTAACATACCAGGAATTCTACTCTTTTTTTTATTTTTTCTTTTGAGAGAGTCTTGCTTTGCCACCCAGGCTGGAGTGCAATGGCGCAATCTTGGCTCACTGCAACCTCCTCCTCTTGGGTTCAAGCGATTCTCCTGCCTCAGCCTCCCAAGTAGCTGGGGTTACAGGTGCCTGCCACTACACCTACCTAATTTTTGTATTTTCAGTAGCGACAGATTTTCACCATGTTGGTCAGGCTGGTCTCAAACTCATGACCTCAGGTGATCCACCTGCCTCAGTCTCCCAAGGTCCTGGGTTTATAGGCATAAGCCACCATGCCCGGCCTCTACTCTTAGCTATAATGATTTGCAAGGGCAAAAATTGCACAATTAGAGGAGCTTTCTTTTGAAACAGTGAATAAGCTCTTCACAAGTACCAACATGTCAGGAACTGTGAACACTTGTTGCAGGGGAAAAGCTGGTCTAGCTGCATCCTAGAGGCTCTGGATTCAGGCTGAACAGGAGTGCATGCTGGCTCCCTCACGTTGCTGAGCCCCGGTTCCCCTTATCCCCCTCATCCTCCTTTCCTAGGCAGCACCTCATGTTAGACTCATAGTGACCCCATGAGGTAGGAGGGGCATCTCCATTTTAAAATTGGAAGCAAAAGTTCACAAAGCCTGAGTGATTTGCTCCGGGCCCAGTACAGCCAGTCCGAGGCCAGCCGCAACAAGAAATTGTGTCTTCTAGTTCCAAGTATTTTCTGTTCAACGCCGCTGCCATTCTTTTTGGCTTGTCCTTGTTCCCTTTACTCTTGGTTTTCATAAGAACTTTAATCTCCGGAGAAAGTGGCCTGCCTTCTGACAGATGCTTGTGTTCTTGGTAACACAATTTGTGTAACTCACCAAGAAAGTCAGTCACAGAACCATGCAGCCATCAGGGGCTACCCTGAGGCCGTGAGCCCAGTGGAGGCCCAGCCCGATGTTTCCAAGCTGGTTGAAGGAGCCTTGGGGTGCGGAGGGCCTGCTCCAGAGCTCAGAGCAGAAGAAAGGCCCAGGGTAGCTCCTCACCTGACCTCCTATTTTGGAGGTCCCCTTGTGGTGGGGGTACCTGCATCCCCTGGGATGCAAGGGCTGCACTCAGCAGCCACAGGCCTTTCATTGGTGAATGCTGTTCAGGGGTTTCTGGTTGTCTGAGGGGCATGTGAATTGATGAGATTTTGAGAGGGGAACAGGGGGATGGGAGTGGAGTGAGCAGGGGCTGGAGAGGCAGAAAGGGGATTGTGGAGGGGAACTTTGAGGAGGAGATGATGAACAGGATGGAAGGTGGCTGTGTGATGTGCATTCCTTCACCCTTCCTCGACCCTGTTTCCAATGCAAGCTTTGGTCAAATTTATGTTACTGATGGGTGAATTAGGAGCTAACGGGGTAGCAGTGGGAGGTACCTGGTTGGGTTTGGGTTTGAGGTGAAGGCAGGGAGCAGCTGAGTGCTCCCAGTCATATGCAGGTCACACACTGCAGATTTCACTGGGGAGGAGGCACCAATCTGCTAATCTTAAGATAACTGTTTATCAAGAAGTCCTCCTTCTGGCTGGGTGCCATGGCTCACGCCTGTAATCCCAACACTTTGGGAGGCTGAGGCGGGCGGATCACTTGAGATCAGGAGTTCAAGCCCAGCCTGGCCAACATGATAAAACCCCATCTCTACTAAAAATACAAAAAGTAGCCGGCTGTGGTGGTGGGTGCCTGTAATCCCAGCTAGTTGGAGGGCTGAGACAGGAGAATCACTTGAACCCAGGAGGCAGAGGCTGCAGTGAGCTGAGATCACACCACTATATTCCAGCCTGAGTGACAGAATGAAACTCCATCTCAAAAAAAAAAAAAAAAGTCCTCCTTCACATACTTTAAATCACTCCTCTTTTAATTCAGATTCAAATCCATTTCTTCCGGTCTGGCTCAAGTTGAGTCCTTGTCTGTGTCCCAAATTGTGACCCACGAAATCCAGAATTGTAGAAAAAGGAGTAGCTGGGGAAGGGAAAAGTCTGTGAGCACAGTCAATGGAAATTGTGGACCAAGCAGTTCTGGAAAATGAATTACACTGTTACAGAGGCTTGGACTGCAGCCATAGGAAGGGAGCTATTGTTCTGCAGAAAAGATCATCAACAATTCCCACCTGGCAACATGAATTAGAAGGAAAGTCAGAAATACCTGGGTCTTCCAGTGGTGTAAATTCTAATGCTGACTGACACCAGTCTGAAGCAACTGAGAATACTGACAGCAATGTGAAACCATAATGCCATTCACCATGAGCCCAAATGGTACTGAAGCTGCTAAGCGTTATTTAACCTCCTCAGACCTGTCAGGTTACACATATAAATCTGCCTTCTGTCTCTATATGTGCCAAGGGTGCACTTCCATCTTTGACAGCAAGACCAAAGTCCATGCCTGTTTTCTCAGCAAAGATCTCCCTGTTTGTGTTAAATCAGCCCTGTGTTGTTAAACTAAGGACATCCTGTGTAGAAACATCTCAAGCATTAGAATTTGTAAAACCTAACTAGCGTCTGCCCTTTTGCTGGGCCCTGTCTGTAGAAGTACGTAGGTTTTTTTTGTTTGTTTTTTTTTTTTAGTAAGTATCATTAGGAAATTTTCATTTTTATCTGCTACCATTTAGGTCTCAGGACACATTTACTTCTCATTTCATTTGACATATGAGAAAATTGTTGCATGCCAGTTGAGCTGTAAGGTGAACTTGACTGTGATAATGGGACATGGCTCAGCAAAGACAGCAAGGTCAGCTGACTGGCGTTCTGTTTTCTGCATGCTATATCCACTGACCTGATTCAGGATCACCTCTTTGTTCTGCAAGGGACCATCAGATTATCACCAGGGTGGTCCAAGAGCATGTTCTGTACAATTAACCAGTAAGGACACCAACAAATGTATGTGGAATGAATGGATTCAAAGAGGCAGATGAATATTTGTAATTAATCCCAGACACCCAGCTTGGCATTGACCTGTCAGCCTACATTCAAGCATTTTTTTTTCCTTTTTCCAGATAGGTCTAGAAATTCTTTTGTGGGTAGGAAAAAAGCTTAGTACAGGAAATGTCTATTAGGCCGGGTGCGGTGGTTCATGCCTATAATCCCAGCACTCTGGGAGGCTGAGATAGGAAGATCATTTGAGGCCAGGAGTTTCAGAGGAGCCTGGCCAACACAGTAAAACACCGTCTGTACTGAAAACACACAAATGAGCCAGCCATGGTGGCGTGCACCTGTAGTCCCAGCTACCTGGGAGTCTGAGGTGGGAGAATTCCTTGAACCCAGGAAGTGGAGGTTGCAATAAGCCAAGATTGCACCACTGCACTGCAGCCTGAGTGACAATGCAAGACCCTGTCTCAAAAAAAAAAAAAAAAAAAAAAAAAAAAAAAAAAAAAACCATTAAAAAAAAAAAAAAAAAAAAAAAAAAAGCAAGAAAATGTGTATTAAAATCTCCAGTTCTGCTAGTCAAAATAGGCTACATATGCCATAGTAACAAACATCTCCCAAATCTTAGGATTTATACAACAGTTCATTTATAGCTCACACTGGTCTGCTTTTGGGTTTGGGTGCTGCTATCCAGGGCAACTGTCCTTGTGTAGTGGTTCAGCATGCCATTCGATCTCACAGCTTTTCTTTATCAACATACCCTTCCCTGATTGCCACAGTAGGGGAAGAGCATTTGAATGCTTCCACCTAGAAGTGACATGTGTCATGTTTAATTTGCAAAAGCAAGTCCCATAGCCACACTGAACTCCAAGCAGGTAGGTATACTTGTTATTGATTCCTGTAAAACAAACCACCCCAAAACAACATAATTTATTACTTCTTATGGTTCTGTGATTCAGCTGGGCGCTTTTTCTTCCATTTCCCTCTGGATCTTCTACTTCATTTTTATAGTCATCATTGAAAATGAAATATTGACATCTTTACTATTGTTGAATTGTTTAGCTTTTCAATTCTGTCATTTTTTTTCATATATTTTGGAACTCTGTTGAGAGGTGCATATGTATTTGAAATTGTTCTTTTTTGATAGTTTGACTCTTTTATCATTATAAAATTTCCTTCTTTTTCTCTAGGAAAAAGTTTGTCATATATTAGCATAATATAGTATAATTTATTCATGTATTTTGTCTGATAGTTATTAGTATTTCTATTCCAGCTCTCTTTTGGTTATTGTTTACATGGTAGATCTTTTTCCCTTGCTTTGCTTTCAGGCTGTTTGTGTCTTTGGATCTACACTGTGTCACTTACAAAGAATATATAGTTGTATGATTTTAAAAATCCATTCTGCCAATATCTGTCTTGTAATTGGAGTGTTTAAGTGTTAATCTTCAGGATGCTATGTATATGATGAGTTACTTCTTTTTGCTATTTTCAAGGTTCTTTGTCCATGGCTTTTGACAGTTTGGTTTTGACGTTTCTAGGTGTGGATATTTTGAATTTATTCCACTTGGAGTTTGTTGAGCTTTGTGGATGTGTAAATTCATGTTTTTCATTGAATCTGTTAAGTATTGAGCCCTTATGTCTTCAAGTCCTTTTTTCCCTCTTTCTCTTTATTGTTTCCTTCTGGTCCTTCAATTATGTATATGGCATAATTGGTCCCTCACACACGTCTTTGAGGCTCTGTTCATTTTCCTTCGTTCTTTTTCTGTTTCTGAGACTGGATAGCCACAATTGGCCTATCTTCAAGTTTGCTAATTCTCTCTTCTGCCTGCTCACACCTTTTCTGGTGCTTCTTTTGTGAATTTTTCATGAGAGAATTTCTATTTGATTTTTAAAAATAAATTATATCTCTTTATTAATATTTTCTATCTGGTGAGATGTTTCTCTTTATTTTTGTTTTTTTTCTTTTATAATAGAGACATGGTCTTGCCATGTTGCCCAGGCTGGGCTCAAATCCCTGGGCTCAGGCAGTTCTCCCACCTCAACCTCCCAAAGTGCTGGGATCACAGACCTGAGCCACCATACCCAGCTGAGATGTAATTCTCATACTCTGCTTTAGTTCTTTTTTTTTTTTTTTTTTGAGGGGGGGTCTCATTCTGTCATCCAGGCTGGAGTGCAGTCTCGAGTACTGCAACCTCCACCTCCTGGATTCAAGTGATTCTCCTGCCTCAGCTTCCTGCTAGCTGGGACTACAGGCCACTGCACCTGGCTAATTTTTTTTTTTTTTTTTTTTTTTTTGAGATGGAGCGTGGCTCTGTTGCCCAGGCTGGAGTGCAGTGGCATGGTCTCGGCTCACTGCAACCTCCACCTCCTGGGTTCAAGAAATTCTCTTGCCTCAGCCTCCTGAATAGTGGGGACTACAGGTGCCCAGCAACATGCCTGGCTAGTTTTTGTATTTTTAGTAGAGATGGGGTTTCACCATAGTGGCCAGGCTGGTCTCGAACTCCTGACCTTGTGATTCACCCACCTTGGCTACCCAAAGTGCTGGGATTATGGGTGTGAGCCACCACACCTGGCCAGTTTTTGTATTTTTAGTAGAGACAGTGTTCCACCACACTGGCCAGGTTGGTCTTGAACTCCTGACCTCAAGTGATCTGCCTGCCCCAGTCTCTCAAAGTGCTGGGATTACAGCCGTGAGCCATTGCATCTGGCCAAGTTCTTTAGAGATGGTTTCCTTCAGTTTTTTAGGCATGATTTTCAAAGATCTATTTGAATATATTTAAAATAACTGGGCCAGCACAGTGGCTTATCCCTGTAATCCCAGTACTTTGGGAGGCTGAGGCAGGAGGATCACCTGAGGTCAGGAGTTTGAGACCAGCCTGGCCAACATGGTGAAACCCTGTCTCCACTAAAAAATACAAAAGTTAGTGGGCACAGTTGTGGGCACCTATTATCCCATCTACTCGGGAAGCTGAGGTGCAAGAATTGCTTGAACCCAGGACATAAATGTTGCAGTGAGCCAAGATCACACCACTGCACTCCAGCCTGAGTGACAGAGTGAGACTCTGTGTCAAAAAATAAAAGAAAAAATAACTGATTTAGGGCCAGGTATGGTAGCTTATACCTGTAATCCCAGTACTTTGGGAGGCCAAGGTGGAAGGATTGCTTGAGTACAGGAGTTTGAGACCAGCTTGGGCAACGTACTGGGCCCCTAGCTCTACAAAAAATAAGAAAAACTAGCTGGACGTAGTGGCATGTGCCTGTAGTCCCAGCTACTCGGGAGGCTGATGCTGGAGGATCCCTTGAGCTCAGGAGTTGGAGGCTGCAATGAGCTATGGTCATGCCACTGCACTCCAGCCTGGGTGACAGTGAGACCCTGTCAAATAAAACAAAATATAATAGCTGATTTAAAGTCTTTGTCTGGAAAGTCAAAAGTCTGCACTTTTTCATGAACAGTTTCAATTGATTCCTTCTTTCCCCTATATGAACCATGCATTCTTGATTATTTGCTTGTCTGATAATCTTTTGTTTAAAACTAGGCATTTTATTTTATTATTATTTTTTTTTGAGATGGAGCTTTTGCTCTGTTGCTGAGGTTGGAGTGCAATGGTGTTATTTCGGCTCACTGCAACCTTCCCCTCCCGGGTTCAAGTGATTCTCCTGCCTCACCTGCCACTATGCCTAGCTAATTTTTGTATTTTTAGTAGAGACGAGGTTTCACCATGTTGGCCAGGCTGGTCTCAAACTCTTGACCTCAGGTGATCCACCCGCCTCTGCCTCCCAAAGTGCTAGGGTTATAGGTGTGATCCACCATACCTGGTCAAAACTAGACATTTGAAATAATATAATGTGGCCACTCTGGAAATCAGTTTCTCCACCCTCCCCAGGTTTGTTTTGTTGGTGCTGTTGTTTTAGTTCGTTTGTTTATTGACTCTTCGGAACTGTTTTCTTTGTCAGGTGAGGCCACCGAAGTCCCTGCTCAGTTAGTTTAATGGTCAGCTGATGATGAGCAGAGATTTTTCTTAAACAACTGGAGCCAGTAAGTCTCCCAGTCTTTGCCAAGGGCTCCGTGTGAGTGTTGGGCATGCCTTCAACACTAAGACAAGCAGTCAACAACTCTGCCTTGGTGTTATCTTTCTGCTTTCAAGAAAGGTTGAAAAATGTGGCCTTTATTTAGGAGACCATGTGTGCAACTAAAAATGAAAGGTTTATTATAAGGAATGAGGGAAACTAGCTGCCTCTGCCGCCTTAATTTTACAGGTGAAGAAACTGAGGTTTAGAGAATCAGTAACTTACCCAAGGACATCCAAGCAGTAGGCAGTGGTGCTAGGGTTAAAATCAGGCAGCCTGACCCTAAATCCTGTACCTGACCCTAAATCACAGTAGGTAGTGGTGCTAGGGTTAAAATCAGGCAGCCTGACCCTAAATCCTGTACCTGACCCTAAATCACAGTAGGTAGTGGTGCCAGGATTAAAATCAGGCAGCCTGACCCTAAATCACTTTTTCTTACAGGATGGGAAACTGAGGTTCGGAGAAGTTAAAGAACTCTGAGGTCACGTAGCTGGCTAGTGCAGATCTGTCTGGCCCAGAGCTTATCCTTTCTCCCTTAGTTGCCCCAAATCATTTATCTTACCCTGGGGGGCCACCAAGAGGACTGACAAAATAGATCTGAATGTTTAAGCTGAAAACGGCTAGAAGAGGCCCATTAAGATACCTAAATAAAGTGCCCTCTAAACAACCAGGACAACAATAAATGTCTGATGGTCAGCAAATGAACCAAAACGCTACGTAATCAGAAAGAGAGCTATTAAGGAACAAACACTGTAGAACTTGCTTATATACTGGAGCAGGATTAAGGAACCGATTAGGTCAAGGCTGTGAATTGCCATTAAGAAATCAGTATTAAAAGTTTGCTGTCTTGAGTAGGATACTAAGTATCTTTTGTTTTGTTTTTCCCACTAATCTCCCAGACTCCCAGGCTCTTCCAACCAGTCAGTAGGTTACTATTTGCCCCTTTCACCCCCATACATCCCTGGGGTGGGGTGAGGCCCAGTTAAATCCAGGCCTCAGGTTTCCATTGAATGCACCCAAAGGTCTGAAGGAAGAGACTCCACTGCCTGTCTTGACTCACCCATTTCTTTTCTTTGTCAGCTCTTGTTTTTCTTCACCTTGCGTTATCCTGAAGCTGAGTTAATTGAGTCCTGAATAAGTAAAGGCATGTGATTACAAATTCAGGACAAGTTTGCTATTTAACCAGAGATCCTTTTCATGTTACTCACAGAGGAGACCCTCAAGAGTGGGTATCAATGGAATTGCAGTTTGATAACTAAACAGAAGCACAATTGAAACTCTGGTGACAATACAGCCCCATTCACAGATACCCAAAGACAATCCACTGCTCTGTCTGTGGTTTGAATCTATCACAAAAAACAGTTTTGCTTCCAGCAGCTAAAGTAATGTTAGCTTTATCAAATGATGTATGTTTGGGTTTCTGGAGTTAAAAAAAACTCATGGTTGGACCGTGGACACCCATAGGAAGCTGCCATCTGTTCCCGCCTTTGCTGCTAGGACTCTCCTCGCTGCTGTTAGCACACAGTGGGTTTCCAATGCTAAGAACTCCCTCCTCAACCCTGCCCTGGCACCCTAAAAATGACCCGTGCTGATACCTTCTCTCCCTCGCTCCCCATACACACCGCAGGCGCAGGAACAGCTCCAGCTCTGCCTTTGTCCTGCACGTTGAGCTTTTTTCAGGATTCCCCACTGCTCTTTCTTTGGCTTCATACCTGGGTTCTTTCTCTGTACAAGGTGGACAGATGTATCATGAGAATACTAGATTCCATTTAACTTTTTAAAATTTAATTAAATAATTTGAGATAATTATAGAGTACCATCCAGTTGTAAGAAATAAGAGAGATACAATGTATCCTTTATCCCTTTTCCTTCCAAAGGTAACATCTCACAAAAGTATAGTAGGTGATATCACAACCAGGAAATTGATGGTACAATCCACAGATCTTGATCAGATTTCCCTCCTGTCTTACATGTACTCCTGTTTGTGTGTGTGCATGCGTGTGTGTGCATGTGCATGTGTATTTAATTCTATGCTGTTTTATCACATGCGGAGGTTTGTCTATCAATCACCATCTCTCATGTTGCCTTTTTGTAACATAACCTATTTCCCTCTCCTTCCCTTCTCCACCCCCGGCCCTAACTTACCCTGCCAATCCTAAGCTATTCTCTATCACACTAATTTTGTGGTTTCAAGAACGTTATATAAATAAAATCATACGTAATTCCTTGGGATTGGCTCTTTCACTTGAAATCAGTCGAAGTTTTTGTGTGTATCATGGTTTGTTCCCTTTTTATTGCCGGATAGTAGTCCAAGGTCTAGAGGCACTACGGCTTGTTTAACCATTTGCCCACCAAGGCCCTGGGTTGTTTCCAGGGCCTATTATAAATAATGCTGATGGGGACATTTATATACAGGGTGTTGTGTGAACATAAAATATGTTTTTAATGTTTCTGGGACAAGTACCCAAGAGTGAAATTGCTGGGTTATGTGGTAATTGCAGGTTTAGTTTTATAAGAAACTACCAAAATGTTCTCTAGAGTGGCTATACCCACAAGCAATGGAAGAGTGATTCAGTTTTTCTGCATCCTTATCAGCAATTGATATGGTCACTATTTTAAATTTTAACCATTCTGATAGGTGTGTAGTAAAATTTTATTGTGGTTATTTAATTAAAAAAAAAACTATTTGGGCCAGGCGTGGTGGCTCACGCCTGTAATTCCAGCACTTTGGGAAGCTGAGGTGGGTGGATCAGCGGATCATGAGGTCAGGAGATCGAGACCATCCTGGCTAACATGGTGAAACTTCATCCCTACTAAAAATACAAAAAAAATGCCTGGCGTGGTGGCATGCACCTGTAGTCCCAGCTGCTCAGGAGGCTAAGGCAGGAGAATCGCTTGAACTCAGGAGGCGGAGACAAGAGAATCACTTGAACCCAGGAGGTGGTGGTTGTGGTGAGCCGAGATCATGCCATTGCACTCCACCCTGGGCAAAAAGGGTAAAACACCGTCTCAAAAAACAAAACAAAACAATTTGTACTTTTCAGCTTTTAATTGTTACTATTTGTGCAGCTTTTATATTTTTATTTTTCAAAAACGTTTTAATTACTGAATAACTGTGTAACATGTTAGAAAAATCCAAGTAGTATTTCACATAATTCCATTTCACTTGCCTGTTCATACTTTTTCAATATGCCAAGAATTCCATCTACACTTGCTTTTGACACGACTTGATAACAAGTTTCACTTGATGAAATCTTTTTGCTAATTGTCAACTCAAAAGTTCACATGATATTTACTTCATGAAAATAGAGTTAACTGGCTATTCTGGGCCTGTTATAAAGAGAATTGCTTCATCCACATACCAATTATGTTTCTGTATTTATAAAATATTTTTCTAATCAAAAAATTAAACTGAGTCTCACTCAGTCACCCAGGCTGGAGTACAATGGTGCCATCTCAGCCCACCACAACCTCCACCTCCTGGGTTCAAGTGATTCTCATGCCTCAGTCTCCCAAGTAGCTGGAATTACAGGCATGCACTACCATGCCTGGCTAAGTTTTCTATTTTTAGTAGAGATGGGTTTCACCATGTTGCCCAGGCTGGTCTCGAACTCCTGGCCTCAAGTGATCCACCCACCTCGACCTCCCAAAGTGTTGGGATTACAGGCGTGAGCCACTGAGCCTGGCTAACCTGGCTGTTTCTTTTCCAGCCCTTCCAGAATGAGAATTCATGTAGGCCATCTGCCCTGTGCTGATCTGCAAGCTGCCTTTCTGATTCCTTGATTCCCTGCAACCCACATCCCATTCTGTTTTCAGGACATCATACTCGCACCTGGGGGAGAAGGGGAAGTAAGAAGGGAGGCTCAGTGTCCCTGACTCTGCTTTGTCTGTGAGAGAAATCTGACATTGTTAGCAGAAAACTAACATGTCTTCTTAGAAAAAAGTAGGGACCCTGTTACCTGGATACAGTCAGGAATACATATCACTGGATCTGTAGGTGACCTGTAGTTACTTTGTCCCTGTTTGAGTTTCCTGAGTGTTAAGAGGAAAATGAGGCAGAGCTAACAAATAACTCATACCTGCTTGGGCTTTCTCTGCTGGTCCTTGTGTGTGTGTGCATCGCACACCCACACATATGCATGCAACAAATAGCTTAATGTAAAAACCCTGCAATAAACATCAATCCTTGTAGATTCCTGGGGAGTTCTAGTTGGATTCCCTAGCAAAGCAACTTGCATAAAGACTATAAATAGCAGGCATGTGCCTCTGTAAGCAGTGCAGCTATTTTTTTTTTTTTAATAGGGGATTCTCATGTTACAAGGACATCACAGATTACTGAATAATTTATTTAATGGTAGATTATATGGGCTTCACTCTTTGCCAGTGAGCTCATCCCCAAATGTCTAAAGAAGATAAGGTGAGCAAAGCTAGATGTCAGGCTTGGGTGAGCTGTTTGTTTATTTTTAGTAGATATGTTCAACTATTGTAGACATTTATATTTTACTTAATACTGTCTCAGCTGCAATGGTCATATGTACAATAATGTCACTACTTTATTATTGACATTTAGCTAACTCCTAACAATGCATATTGCACACAGCATGAGAAATACAGAATAGAATAATAGAATAGAATAATAATTAACCTTGATTATTTATTATTTTAACTTGGTTTTAACAAAGGACTGTGATATATAGGAGTATGTTTGTTCTCTATGAAAGTATAGGGAAACAAGGGGACAAAATTCAATAAAAGGATGTTAGATTTGAAAATAGAGATAAGAAAAAATGATCTAAATGTATATTTTTCTGTGAACTATTATTATAATCTTTTCAATGACTTATAGTAAAAAAAAATCACTTATAAGCTTACAGATCTTAGACATTTTTACCTTTAGCTATATACAGTTCTCAGGTGTGCAGAGGTACCCTGGAAGATAGACATACTTTTCTGTCAAATGTAATTTTAATGAATATGAAATTTATTTTAAAAGGAAATTTAAATTTGGCAATAGAAAGATGTCAAAAGATTTGAACAGGCACATAACAGGAAATCCATGTGGCCACTTAACATAGTAAAAGATACTTGGTTTTGTTTAGTAATCGGGGAAATGCAAATTAAACTCACAGTGAAATGTCACTACACAGCCACCCGATCAGTTGAAGTTTTAAAGTTTGACAATCACAAGTGCTCTTGAGGATGGAACATAATGAGAACTGCTGCTGTTGGGAGTTTGTTTCCATTTATTTTTTTTTTTTGAGTCAGGGTCTTGCTCTGTCACCCAGGCTGGAGTGCAGTGGCGTGATCACAGCTCACTGCAGCCTCCACCTTCCAAGTAGCTGGGACTATAGGCATGTACCATCACGCACAGCTATTTTTGCTTCTTTTTTTTTTTGTAGAAACGGGGTCCCACTATGTTGTTCAAACTGGCCTCAAATTCTTGGGCTTAAGTGACTCTCCCACCTCGGTCTCCCAAAGTTCTGAGATTACAGGTGTGGCCACTGCACCCAGCCTGCTTTTGGGAGTTTAAATTGAAGCAAAGTTTTGGAAAATAGTTGCCATCCTCTCCTAAGGTTAAAGAATTACACACCCTATTCACAAGTGAAGAAATTCCACTGTGGGAAAATGCCCTTGAAGTAGGCGTACATGCATATGCTGTGGACCAGGATGTGTGCAAGAATGTTTACAGAAGCATTGTTTGTAATAGCCCCAAGCTGGAACCAAACCAAATGCTGGCCTGTCACAGAAAGGATAAGAATTAGAGCCACTTACAACAGCATGGCTGGAGCTAATAAATATAATGTTGAGGAAAAGCAGCAAAACATGCATACTCAGTATCCATTGATATAAAGTTTGTAAATGAGCAAAGCTAAATGACATTGTTTAGGGATGGCTATATGGATGGTAAAACTCTAAAGAAAAGCAAGAAATTGTTATAATAAAAGTGAGGATAGTGGTTACTTTTAGAGGAGAAAAAGAATTGTGACTGAGCATACTCAAGACTTCTGTACTCTGGAAATGTTCAATTTATTGACCCAACTGTGGTTTTTACTTCATTATCATTCACTGACTGGATCTTTACATCCATAGTTTGTGGATATATGTTATGTTTCACACACACACCCATACACACACATGATGCTTTCTAGTCATACTATCAAATGCTGTAAGATCAAAGTCTAAAAAAAAGGAACTCCTGAGTTCAATTCAGTACCTTTAAAAAATGAACTTTAAGTTTTCAATTCAGCTGAATGAACGTTTAAAACAACAAGCCGAATCTATGCACGGCTGTGCATCAGAATTCTGCAATGTTGTGCTGGAATGACAGCTAAGGGAGAGGAAGGAGCACAGGCTCCCAGGCAAGGGCTCGTTCCCAGGCAAGGGCTCGCTCCCAGGCAAGGGCTCGCTCCCAGGCAAGGGCTCGCTCCCAGGCAAGGGCTCGCTCCCAGCCAGCTTTGCCATCCGCGTCTTTCCCCAGGCAGTTCTCTACGCTTGCTTTCTCATCTGTAGAGAGGCCCAGACCGGATCTGCCTTTCTGAGAGTCTCCTAATATATTCTTGGGAGTCCTCTGTGGGAACTTTGTCATTTTTAAAATACAAAATTCTCTTCATTTGGACAAGAATCTAAAGAATATGAGCACATTTGGGGTCCTCCCTGTGTCTACCTTGGAGTGTACAGTGCCAGCCTCGCACAGTGTTAATGATCACAATGCAACCTAGATGGACTATTTTAATTGCAGGTTGTCAACTGTTAATTGTCAATCAGAAGAAAACACAGGTGGCCTTAGTGATAGAGTATGTATTTGCCAAGTGAGCTCACAGAAGGCCGCAATCAGCATTTCCATAGGGGTTTGAAGAGACGGTGCCATGAGAGATTTGAGTCATGAGACAACGCAGGTGTAAGCCACGCCCAGCCCAGAGAACCGACTCGGTGCCTGAGTTACCAAGCAAGGGGCAGTTTGTCTCCACAAAACCCCACCATCTATCTCATTAAATTAATGTTAACTTGAGTTTTATTGGTTTTATATTTGATTTGTCAAAATCATGAACTTATTTTTATAGTGGTAGAAAACTTACAAGGGGTGTACACCCAATTTCATGTTTGTGTCCATCCAACTAACAATCTTTATAAAAGTAGTTTATGTCAACACTGGAAATCAGCCATTTTTTTTTTCTCTCCAGAAAGCGGTGGACATCACTCAAATTTTAGCCGTGCTGAATTCCGTGACCTCCACAGACACTCCTGGGGTTAGTTTCCATTTTAGAAGTCTAGCCCTTTCCAAATCAGGTGGCCAGTGGGCATCCCTGGTGCTGCCTGCGACTCCATCTGCTTTAATCTGTGGCAGTGACTCTCAGCTGCAGGTGATACTGCCCACGGGGAGATTTTGGGCAGCATCGGGAAGCGTTGTCAAGGGTCACAGGCAGAGGAAGTACAGAGTCACAGAGGCCGGGTGCTGCTAAGTATCCTGCAGTGCATAGGACAGTCCCCCAGAACAAAGAGCCAAGCAGGGAGCAGAACCCCTGATTCTGTTCTCCCACTTCGACTTCCCTAAGAAGAAAATCTCCTCTATATCTGTTCTCAGTTAATTAGGGAAAGGCAGAAGTTTTCTTTTACAACTTACCTTTCCCAACACCTGTTTCCTTTAACAGAATCAGACAAAGCAAAAACCATCCCTCAGGTATGAGAAGGTTCATTGCCTGACTGGCTTGATTGAAGAGTGGAGGGTGGGGTGGGTATCAGCTATTATTCTTTGGAGGCAACCTTATTCCGTCCACCACCTACACAGAGTGATTCCTCTATCCTGGCGCCTGATGTCTGTAGCTGGTCTCTGGAGATGTGCTGCAAAGTGATTCCCAGGGGAGCCAATATCTCCTCCAGAATAGATTACTGAAAACAATATTTGACCGGAAATGTTCATGAGAGCTTCAGACAGACTGAAGTGGTTTCAGATCATCTGAGAGAGCTGACCTAAGGGCCCGCGTAGCTGTGGCTATCTATGTGCCTGCCAGGGCTGCCGGGGAGCCCTTTGCTATCCATCCCCATCATTCGCGGGGGCCGTGGAGTATGTGATTCTTGTGTTTGTTCATACAGATTGCGCTGTTCATGCCTGGGTCCTGCCTTCTCTTCTACAGCAGATGTTTAACTCTCCAAGTCCCTGAGAATAGAGGCTTCTGTGTCATTTGTCGTCACTGTGTACCACCCAGTGCACTCAGCAAGGTGGCCAGCTCTGTAGGGAACCGGTTATCACTGTCAACGAACCAGGAAAAGCCACCATGTAAAAAAAATAGCCCAGGGAGGATTACAGGCAACAGTTTCCTAGACACTTCTCCGCTGCAGGCTTCAGCCCTCCTCTCTGTGATTCTAGTGACCAGAATCCAGCCACAGCCAGCCTCTGTCTCTGATTTGGAAGCATTAGAATCTAGAGCTTTCTCCCTACCAGAGAATAGCCCTTAATCTCCAGGACCAAAAAAGAGAATGCACTCTTCCTCACGGGACTGGGTGGCTGCCTGGGGTAAAGATGGGGCGGGGGTCTGACTTCTCCCTACTCCATCCTCCCCTCCCATCCCACTAGCACAAGGTCTCAGAGACCACTGAAGATTTCACCTGCCCCTAACACCCACTGACACATGGCGATTTCTGACCCTAACTGGATGCTTCACATCCTCCCATCATTCCCTTCCCATCCCTCCTCTGCAGGGTACAACCTGAACTCTTCATAAAAGAAAAAAGAAAGAGGGCAGCGTGCCATTAGCACAACGCAGACGCCCTGGAGTGTGACAAACAGGGCCCTTGTTCCTGGCCTGGACTCTAGGGGCTGCTCAGACCCCACTTCTGGGGGGAGACTGGAGCTGCTGGAGGAAGAGACAAGACCTGAGGGGCGCAGGCACAGGCAGCACAGACAGCCCACACCGCCTCTCCCCATGCCTGTCTCTGATTGACACCCTCCCCACTCCTCTGGTCTTTGAGGCCACTCCCTCCTCCAGGCCCCTGGGTCCTGTACATACGGGGACCTGGGTGAGGTCCTAGGAGCAAGTCATGTGGCTCAATTGGAATAGAAATTCAAACTGTGGCCAAAGAAGAGAGAAAAATGGAAGGCCAGAGAAGCTGAGCATCAGGTATTGGGGTGAGGCTGGGCCACAAACAGGAAGGCCCATCTAGGGGTCAGAGGCTGGAAAGGTGCCAAGAAGAGCAAGTGATGCTGTAGAAGACTGGTTAGCAGAAATAGTCCAGGCGAAGTCCGTGAGCAAAGACTGGGGCCTGCTAGGATGGAATCCTGGAGACGTTTTAGTTCTGGGATGGAGAGAATCCTTTAAGTCCTCCTTAGGTGTTAAATCGATGTTGTTCAGACTTGGTTGGGGGATGGGAAAAGAGTAGTTGTGATTACCCTAACCTTACCCCAATACAGCAATGGTCGGGGGCCCAATTCAGGACTCTTAGAGGGCAAGCCAGACCCTGTGCTAGCCAAATAATGTGGCAAGCCCCTGACTCAGTGGTGAGGAATACCTAAGTGTGGCCCCTACACCTGGGGTGAACCAGAGCCTAACTTTAGCTCCCTATGAGCAAATGCAAAACATGCGGCCAGCTTCCCCTTCAGCCTCACCCAGGGCCACTTCTCTTTTACATCCTGCACCTGTGGGGATTTGCATGCCTAGCCACCTCGCTAGTTCTGAGGCTGAGAATGTCCTAGACTCTCAAATGGGATTCCTTGTTCCCTTGGCAACCAGCTCCTCCCTCCCCTCCCACCCTACAGGCAAAGACTTGCTTTCTGCACTTGTGGGTGGGTCCCATGGAGGGGCGGGGCCTTACAGAGGAGGCCCGAAGATTTGAGCAGAATAAAGGACAGCGACAGCTTACTCATGCCTGTGAGAAGGGAAACGACCAGCTCAGGAGCCGCGGTCCCCTTTGCCAGCTCCTCGATTCCCCCTCCTCCTGGCTGCTGGCCTTTTGTTCTTGTCATGGTTCATTAGCTTCCTAAACAGAGGTTGAACAGAGAAAATAAAAGGAGAAAAATGGGGAAATTAATTGCTCTGGTGAAAGGTTTCTAATGGGGAAGGAAGTTAAAACCAATTGTCTTGAGACTTTAATTATCCCATCCGCTCTCTGGCCGGCTGATGGTGCATAATCAGAATGAAATGTTAGTGTGGGCACCAAACATATTTTACACCCACTTCCCAGTGAGTTCTCTGGTCTCCTCCTTGAAAGCTGGTGAGCCCAGGTGTTAGGACATTCCCCTGAGACCTGTGCACTGGGTGGTACCAGGCAGACGGGAGGACAGGAGGCCCTGCCTGTGAGGACTATGGAGTAGGGTCTATGAGTGGCGTGTGTGATGCTTCCTTGGCACGATGGAAAGATACAGGGTTGAGTTGCAGGAGTGAAGAGAATAGGAGAGAAAAAGAAGCCTCTCTTCCTATGTCACTCCCTGGAAGAGCGCAGAGTCCTGATGTCTGGCCTAGAGGGACTGGCACATTTTGGAGGAATATCAAGAAACAGATATGAGCAGTGGGAACAGGCCAAACGGTGAAGCCCCAAGTGGCCCTCTGGCAAGAGGAGTGGATCTTGCTGCCAGGAAACCAGAGCTAGAGTTCCCTACCAGTGGCCTCTCTCCTTTCACCTCATTTATTTTTCCTCTTCACTGGACTATGCCACTCAAAGGAAAATGCAAAGACAGGCTGCACAGTTCCAGCAAGAGTCTCTGTGGCTCCACTGAAGTCAGATGGCCTACAGGAAACATCCAAAGAGATGGGAAAAGAAGTAAATCCCTTCTGAGTAAGCAGCCACTAAATTAAGCTCTGTTAGTCTGTAGGTTGTGTGGCAGGATTATTGCCCCCATTTGAAGTGCAATTCCTGGCCAGGCATGGTGGTTCACGCCTGTAATCCCAGCACTTTGTGGTGGACCTGTAATCCCAGCACTTTGGGAGGCTGAGCCGGGAGGATCATCTGAGACCAAAAGTTTGAGACCAGCCTGGTCAACAGAGCAAGACCCCTGTCTCCATCCATCCATCAATCAGTCAGTCTAAAGAAGTCCAATCCCTGCTCTCCCCACAATGGGTCATCTAAACCATTAGCCCTTCAGGTGAGCCCACTGGCTCTCTCTTAAGGGGGGAGCTATTGATGCCACAGTCCTGAAATCATTCTACTAGTAGGTATCACATTAACACCAGTTGGGATCTTACCCAGAAATCTAAAGTCAATCCCATTTAACACAGTACCTACACCCCCATGTCTTTGTATATAGGTGGTAACTAGACATAGCTGGGAACATGGAGATACAGCTCATGCCACTCCCATCAGTTTCCCTCTCATAGTGTTGTGCAATACAGTAGTCCCACCTTATTTAAGTGGTCCTCCTTTGAATAAGGGGGGACTACGGTATGTATGACATCCAAGATCCCCAGTAGATGCCTGAAACCTTGGGTAGTACCAAACCCTATATATACCGTTTCTTCCTATGGATATATACCAGTGATAAAGTTTAATTTACAAATTAGAGGGGGAAAGAGATTAACAACAATAATAAAATAAAAATTAAAATGCTATGCTGTACCAAGTTATATGAATGGGGGCTCTTTCTGTCACAAAACATCTAATTGTATCATACTCACCTATTTTCAGGCCATGGTTGACCATGGGTAACTGAAGCCATAGAAAGTGCAACTGAAGCTAAGAGGGGACTGCTATAGAAGGCACCCTCAGCAGTGTGGGCTGCTGGCGGAGAAGCTGGGAGCAGCACAGGCACCAGATTGTACAAAAACCACCTCCACATTCAGCCCATTATTTAAGTCTGACTAGGACTGTGAGGAATTGACATGGTCCTCTCTGATGAACCCCAGCATTAAACCACTTTCCCCACCAACACCACCTTCATCCCTAACATCTCTGGCCTCAAGAGGAAGGATCTGGGGTGCGTACGCTGTCACTCTCTCGGATATTTTTTCCACGTATAATGCTGCAGCATAACGCATTGATCAATAGGAGAACCGCTAGAAATAAGTTTCCCTGATGCAACCCAGAGAAGAGAGTTGGTGTTTTTCTTTTGCATGCACCTGGGGCAAGCTTAGAGATGTAGAGGAAACTGCCTTGTTACTGTCTGCTGAGATGGATTTTCCAGAGAGTTATAAAATCTAAACGACAATCACCTGGCCCACAAGGAGCACCTCTGTGGAAGAGCTTGCGACCCAGGTGAGTGCTCTTGTCTCTGCAGATTTGAGTCTCTGAATGTGGTGGACTGACTGGCAGAGAAAAGTGGAAACGGCAATCCAAGAATAACAACATGGAGGAGGAAGAACACCCAAAGAAATACACCCTCAAATGACCATCTCTCTTTGAAACCAGAAAAACAAGTAGATCATACTGTTTGGTCCCAAATGGTATGGGTTTGTGCCCTAGGCCCTGGATGTGAAGTCACGGGGCTATGCAAACGTGGAAAAGCCAAGGAAAGGAATGCTTCACATTTAGATGGCATTTTGCAGCTGCTTTGCCCACACGGTTGGGCTTGATGTTCACAAACCACCTCCTGACGCTGACGTAGACAAGAATTATCTTCATTTCACAGATGAGAAAACAGCCTATGAGAGGCTTAATGACTTCTGGAAAGCCACACTTTTTCTACATGGCAGAGCTGGGATTAGAACCTGGGTGTTCTAACTTTACATTCTGGGCTCTTCTAGCTATGTCAGTGATTTTTCTTTTTTCTTTTTCTTTTTTGAGACAGACTCTCACTCTATCGTCCAGGCTGGAGTATACAGTGGTGCGATTACACCTAGTCCCAGCACTTTGGGAGGTCGAGGCAGGCGGATCACGAGGTCAAGAGATCGAGACCATCCTGGCCAACACAGTGAAACTCCGTCTCTAAAAAAAAAAAAAAAACAAAAATTAGCTGGGCGTGGTGGCATGCTCCTGTAATCCCAGCTACTCAGGAGGCTGAGGCAGGACAATTGCTTGAACCCGGGAGGTGGAGGTTGCAGTGAGCCAAGATTGCGCCACTGCACTCCAGCCTGGGTGACAGAGGGAAACTTAGTCTCAAAAAAAAAAAAAGGAGGGTTAAAATAAGTTGGCGAGTCACTGCACTCTGCCATGATCCCTACACTGGGGAGGGGGTTTGTTCAGCTATAATACAAGGAACAAGTACAAGCGAGGAAAGGAGGCATGGAGATACCAGCCCCATGGGCGTGGCCACTTCCCAGTTAACTCCCAGCAAGCGCATGCTGTGCACTTCGGGTTCTCTCTTAGATGGGGAAAGAGCCAAGGGCTGTCAATTTGGGGATGTTCTTCCTGGACTGACTTCATGGGGTGCTGCCTGGTCAGCTCAATGGATCTTGTCCAGACAGATCTAAAGCCTTCAGCAGACTGACTCATAGCCCGCCCAAGCGTCATCAGCTGCTGTAGCCTGGTGGCTGGTAAGCAATGCTTCCAGGCTCTTCCCAGCCTGGCTTCCAGTGAGATGTACGCTCACCCTATGGGTTGGCCTGTGCTGGCACATCACCTGTCATGGTGCAAGGCCATCCAAAGTGTCACTTCCACCAGCCCGAGCCCTAAGACCTCCCAACAGTTTGCCCTTTCCTTCAGTCTCTTCTTTCCATATAGCTCTTCCTGCTCCCCAAATGTTATTCTGATCTTTGCTGGTTTTGGCTTCCCTGTAGCTGTTTAGAAACAGCCTCCTACTCTTTCCTAGCTTCCCAGCCAGCAAATATTCTGGCTTACTGAAGGCCTCCTGACGCTGTGAAGAGTCAGGGCAAATCATTTAATGTTTAGTTTTGTCTCTTTATCCTGGAGTATTAAAAAGCTGTCTGCTACAGAGAAAAGACTTGCCTGAAGTCAAATTCGGCCTCTCTGATCATCATGGCTGATGGGCCTAAATAAATCCCTTTGTTCAGATTTTATAAAGCATGCATATATGACTTGGCTTTTGTCATTCATTTTCACATCTTTCTTCATAAACTGTGTGTGACACAAAGAAATCAGACAGACCTGGGTTCAAATCTCAGCTTTGTACTCGCTGACTATATGATCTTGGACAAGCTACTGAAGCTTTCTGATCTTCTTTTTCCTCACTTATATAAAGAGATAATACTATCTACTGCACAGGGTTGTTCTTGTTTTTTAATGGAGAATAAATGAGATCAAGAATCCCGTACAGTGCTTGGCACAGAGTCAGAGTTCAATGGACACTAGTTTCTCCTTCATCCTTAGGATAAAACCCAAAATTATCCACGTTTCCCCAAAACCTAGTAGGGTGGCTGGTGCATAATATACTCTTAGTGAAATGTTCATTGCTGGTGTGAAAGAATGAGGCAGTGAATCAAGAGAACATATATGAAACTGATAGGACTGGCCCCAGGAGGAGGTGCCAAAAGTTGTTCTATAAGGCAAACAGCAGTATTAGAGAAATTAGAAATGTTCTCTACAGAGATAATCAAATATTACAAAATGTACATATAAGGATGTTCATTGTTATGCTCTTCTTTAAAATTTTATTAACTAATTCATTTTTGAGATAGAGTCTCGCTCTGTCTCCCATGCTGGAGTACAATGGTGTGATCTTGGCTCACTGCCACCTCCGCCTCCTAGGTTCAAGTGATTCTTCTGCCTCAGCCTCCTGAGTAGCTGGGACTACAGGCGCATGCCACCATCCTCAGCTTTTTGTATTTTTGGTAGAGACAGGGTTTCACCATGTTGGCCAGGCTGGTCTCGAACTCCTGACCCCAAGTGATCCATTGACTTCGGTCTCCCAAAGTGCTGGGATTATAGGCATGTGCCACCACACCTGGCTTGTTGTGCTTTTTATCATAGTGAAATTATTGAAATAACCTAAATGTCAAACAAAGGGGGCTGACTGGGTAAATCAGAGTGCCTTAATACCACAGAATATCATGTATCCATTTAAAAAATATAAATTTGTAAGTATTATTCTGTAAAGACACTTAAAACATATTTTTAAATGAAATGGTGTGTTATCAAATTGCATGTACTCATGCTTATAAAATTATCTATTTATCTATTTTTCGACAGAAAAAAAAAATGCCTGGAAAAATATTAGCTGACAATGGCTATATCTAGTGGGTGGGATGGTAGTAATGTTTACTTTATATATGATACTTTCAATATTGTTGGAAATTTTTTAAAAATGAGCATCATTTTTACAATCAGGAAAAAATAACTTTCTTTTGGGCTGGGCATGGTGGCTCACACCTGTAATTCTAGCACTTTGGGAGGCCAAGGCAGGCAAATCCCTTGAGGTCAGGAGTTTGAGACCAGCCTGGCCAACATGGTGAAACCCGATCTCTACCAAAAATATAAAAAATTAGCCAGGCGTAGTGATGGGCACCTGTAATCCCAGCTACTCGGGAGGCTGAGGCAGGAGAATTGTTTGAACTGGGAGGCAGAGGTTGCTGCGAGCCAAGATCGCACCATTGCAGTCCAGCCTGGACAACAGAGCGAAGCTGTCTCAAAACAAACAAACAAAAAAAACCTTTCCTTTGGAAAACCACAACACATACAGGGATATGACAATTCGTATGTACATTTTTTTGGTTAGAAATGTCAATACCTGCCTTAAACTCACTTACACTCAAAGGAAAATGTATTTGGAAGGCTAAGGTGTGGCTGTACCTCAGGAAGAGCTGGAAATGGATCTGGCACGCTGCTGTTATGCCCCCTCTCTGCAGCTCTGGTTGTGGGTATCAGTCCTTCAGCCACAGGCCAGCTTCCTCCACCTGGCAGGAAACACCATCCCGATGACTTGAAAGCTGGTAACCCCGCCGCAGGGGGAAAATGAGCACTGCTCTATGTTCCCTAGGTCATCAGCTCCAAGCACACACCGCACTGTCCCTACTTGGATCAGATGTCATCCCTTACCCAGTCTCATGCTCTACAGTTGGCCCACTGTGCGGTTCATTCCCAACCATGGGTCCATCACTGGCCCAGGAAGCAGAGTCATGTAAGAACTGTATTAATGGCTTGAGAAATAACTGTTTCCTCTCCCCCTGTACTCTTCTGCGGTGAGATGCTATTTCCCTGGAGATGGGAAGAGAGGATAGGAAGTTGTGAGCCTGTTGGTTCAGAGGAGGGCCAGGGAAGACTGGAGGTAGAAAGGGGGGCAGGTTTGGATCAACAGTTGTTACCATCAGAAGCAATAGTGAACTTCTCTGACAGGTTCCTGTGCCAGTGCAAAATCAATTCATCTGAGTTCTCATGGAGCTCACAGCTCAACCCAAGAGAGGAATGCTGGATAGAGCAGCCTTCGTTGTCATTACTTTACCTTTCTTTCTCGGCACCTTCCATCACTTCCCTGTAAGCAAGAAGAAATGTGTCTTCTAAATGATGGAGCGTTTTCTTAGAGTATCTTGCGTCAGACACCCCAAAGCTCAAGAAAACATTCATTGGTTTCTATTTCTCTGTGCACTCTCTGCTTCATTTACTTACTTAGGAGATGGCAATTTAATTTTTTCTCCTAAATGGAATGACTATGTCTAAAACCCACTTTTAAATACAGTAGGACTTTATGACATCATAGCTCATGGCTAGAATTCAGTTTGGAGTAAGTCATTACGTTGGAATGGGATCACTGCACTGGGAGCCCCTGACAGTCAGGACTGTGCTTTAGCCATCTCCAAGCCCCAGCATTGAGTCCAGCCCTGCTCTCTGATAGACACTCAGAAGTGAAGGACACTCAAAAGTCTGATGGCCATTCTTTCTTAAAAATTTAATTTTTAAAATTTGACACATAATAACTGTACATATTCATGGAGGACATAGTGATGTTTTCATACATATAGTGATCGGGTCAGGGTAACTGGCATATTCATCATCTCAAAAATTTATTATTTCTTTGTGTTGGGAACATTCAATATCCTCTTTTTAGCTATTTGAAACTGTATGTTATTGTTAAATATAGTCATTCTATAGTGCTATAGAACACTGGAACTTATTCCTCCTCTCTATCTGGGATTCTGTATCCTTTAACAAATCTCTCCCTATCTCTCCCTTCCTCCCTGTTTCTCCTGCTCTTCCCAGCCTCTGATTCTCTGTTCTACTTTTTTCTTCTATGAAATCAACTTTTTTTTAGCTTCGCATATGAGTGAGAACAGGTAGTGTTTAACTTTCTGTTCCTGAACTATTTCATTTAACTTGTCTTCTAGTTTTTTTTTTTTTT
>NW_016107526.1:3539720-3544034 GCF_001604975.1 Cebus imitator
GTTTTAGTAGAGACGGGGTTTCACCATGTTGACCAGGATGGTCTCGATCTCTTGACCTCGTGATCCACCCGCCTCGGCCTCCCAAAGTGCTGGGATTACAGGCTTGAGCCACCGCGCCAGGCCTTGTCTTCTAGTTCTATGTTGCTGCAAATGATAAGATTTCATTCTTTTTATGGATGAATAGTATTCCCTTGTGTAGATATATACCACATTTTCTTTATCCATTCATCTGTTGCTGGTTGCCTAAGTCGACCATATCTTGGCTATTGTGAAAAGTGTAATTAACATAGGGGTGCAGTCACTTCTTCAAAATACTGATTTTGGATAAATGCACAGTAGCGGGATTGTTAGCTTGGCTAATAGTAGTTCTCTTTGCAGTTGTTTTTTGTTTTTTGTGGAACTCCCGTACTGTTCTCCACGGTGGCTGTATTAATTTATATTCCTCTTATATATACACTGTTGGTGGGAATGTAAATTAATACAGCCACTATGGAGAATGGTATGGCAGTTCCTCAAAAAACAAAAAATCCCATCAGTGTATACAAGAGTTCCCTTTTCTCCTCATCCTCACCAGCCATTGTCATTTTTTGTCTTTTTGATAATAGCTAGTCTAACTGGAGTGAGATGATACCTAATTGTGGTTTTGATTTGCATTTCCCTGATAATTAGTGATGTTGAGAATGTTTTCATGTATTTCTTGGCCATTTGTATGTCTTCTATTGAGAAATGTCTGTTCAGATCATTTGCCCATTTTTAATTGGATTTTTTTTTTCTGCTGAGATGTTTGAGTTCTTTTTATATTCTGGATATTAATCACCTGTGGAACGAGCAGTTTGTACATATTTTCTTCCATTATGTAGGTTGTCTTTTCCCTCTTGATTGTTTCCTTTGCTGGGCAGAAGATAATCCCATTTTAAAATTTTTGCTTTTGTTGCCTGTGATGTCAAGGTCTTATTCATAAACCTTTTCCCAGACCAATGTCCTAAAGTGTTTCCTCTGTGTTTTCATCTAGTAGTTTTATTGTTTTGGGTCTAACGCTTAAATCTTTTATCCATTTTGAGTTGATTTTTGTATAATGTGAGAGGTGTGGGGTCTAGTTTCATTCTTCTGCATACAGACATTTAGTTTTTCCAGCACTATTTATTGAAGAGATTATCTTTCCCCAATGAGTGTTCTTGGCACCTTTATCAAAAATCAGTTGGCTGTAAATACATATATGAATTTCTTGGTTCTTTATTCTGTTTCATTAGTTGATGTGTCTATTTTTATACCAATACTGTGCTCCTTTGGTTACTAGAGCTTTGCAATATTTTGAACTCAGGTAGTGTGATGCTTCCAGCTTTGTTCTTTTTGCTCAGGGATTGCTTTGGCTATAGAGTTCTTTTTTTATTCCATACAAATTTTAGGACTGTTTTTTCTAATTCTGTGGAAAATGACATTGGTATTTTGATAAGAATTACATTGAATTTGTAGATTGCTTTGAGCAGTATTGTCATTTTAACAATATTAATTCATTTGGTTCATGAGCATGAGATGACCTTCCATTTGTTTGTATCCTCTTCCATTTCTTTCATCAGTGTTTTGTAGTTTTCCTTTTTAGAGGTCTTTTGCCCCCTTGGTTAAATTTATTCCTAGGTATTCTTTTTCATAGCTATTATAAATGGGATTGCCTTCTTGATTTTTTTTAGAAAGAAACAAAATTTTAAATGTTGGAAAAACTTGAAAATATGTACATTTAGAGTGCTTGAAGAGGTGGGTGAAGAAATTACATCCTTAAAAAAGATATATGTCACCAAATCAGGCAGAAATAAAATAAGCACAAGTAGTTTTAAAAATTAAAAACTGCTGGGCGCAGTGGCTCACACCTATGATCCCAGCACTTTGGGAGGCTGAGGCGGGTGGATCACGAGGTCAAGAGATCGAGACCATCCTGGTCAACAAGGTGAAACCCCGTCTCTACTAAAAATACAAAAATTAGCTGGGCATGATGGTGCGTGCCTGTAGTCCCAGCTACTCGGGAGGCTGAGGCAGGAGAATTGCTTGAACCCAGGAGGCGGAGGTTGCGGTGAGCCGAGATCGTGCCATTGCACTCCAGTCTGGGCAACAACAGTGAAACTCTGTCTCAAAAAAAAAAAAAATTAAAAACTGTGGAGAAGAAAAATGCAGCCATTAGCAGGGGGGAGGGGGCTACTCAGTGAGATAGATTCTAGACTAAACATAGTTGAAGAGAGAATTAACAAATTGGAATAAGGAATTCATCTAGACAGTAACGGTATCCAAGGGGCTATTTGAATAAGACAGAGAATGACAGACACTGTGGTTATGGGTTGGGGGCTCAGGAAAGGCTTGTTAAAGGACACATTTAAGCAGCAGCCCAACTCTGTAAGAATGTGAGTCATGTGAATGAAATAAAAATAAATAAATCCATCCATGCACAGTAGGCATAATACCTATTTTCCAAGTTATTGTAAGGATTAAATTAAATAACATGAAGCAGCAAGCCCAGTGCCTGAGATATAATTGATATCAAATTTTAAGAAACATATTTCCCTTCCTAAGAATCTGAGTTACAGAATGAATTTAGCATTCGTTCTCTATATTGAGGAGGTTTTGGCGACCTTGCTGGAGCCCAGCATCATGCTGATAGGACTCAAATTGGCTGATAATCTTTAGATCCTAATAACGGTGGATTTAGCTATTTGTGACAAAGTGGCTGGAACATTGTCACTTGTCTGTATGCCTGTTTCCTCCTTCTGCTTCTCTCCCTTGATAACAAATTCTGTTTTCCCCTCTAGCATTAACTAAACAAGCTAGTTACATCCAAAATATAGAGATGACATTTTAATATAACCAAGCAGCCTAGACAAGAGTTTCTTTGCACATCTCAATATTCCATCAGTACAGCTCTCAGCATTTCCCCCATTAGATCTTCTGTGGAGCCCAGAAAGAACCGACAGAGGTCAGGAAAGGGGGAAAGACAAAGCCACCCTTTTACTCAGCATGAAGCCTGTTCAACTCATAGGCCCCTGATGAAAACATTCCATCATTAAAAGAACAAAATATGACGGGCTCACAGTGAACAGCAACACAATGTTCCATCGGACAGAGAGCAGCTTCTTGGGATGTGGGAATCTGAGACTGGATTGCATCAAGGAAAATACCCCTCGCGTGATAAAGTGCAAGTCCTGGGAGCTCAGCAACATTCAAACTTCTATGCTTTGAAGGGGAGGCGATTCCCTGCCAAGGCCTAGGAATGGGGGCCGGCTAGCCTAGAAACAGAATTAGATTGGGAAGTACAACCAGGTGATGAAGGCCCTTTGGCATAGCAGTTTCCATCCTCCTTGGGCAAGGCAGATAACAGGCATCTGTGATGAACCAGAAAGGAGAAGCCAGAAGTACAGCACTGGTATTTGTTTTTCTAACCAGAAAACAGAAAACATGTTCCACTCTCTCTGAGTCCTTGGTCAGGAAAAGGTTGTTTTAAAAAGAAGGAGGAGGAGAAAGAAAGAATCCTTACTGCAGCTAAACTGGCTTTTGCACTCATCTCCCAGGGCAAGGCTGGCTAACGGCTCTTCCTTCCTGCCTTGGACATTGGGTGGCGTCCAGGGAGCTCCCCTGGTCCCTGCGGTCGATCTTCCCTCAGCAGCTCAGTCCTGCCTGAGCTCCAGCTGATAGTCCCACACTAGCGTATCTATAGAAATAAGTCTTCTCCTTATTTGAGCTCTTTCCTTATTTTTTTTCCAAAAACTGCCTATCTCACCAAGTATGAATTATTTAAAAGAAAACAATAAAGAACTATACCTGGGCATATTATATTCAAACTGCAGAAAATCAAAGATAGAGAGTAGGAGAGGGCAAGCAAGACAGAAATCAGAGTCTTCATGTAATCTTATCATGAAAGTAACATTCTGGCCAGGCAGTGGCTCATGCCTATAATCCCAACACTTTGGAGGAAGAGAGGAGGATCATTTGAGCCCAGGAGTTTGAGACTAGACTGGGCAACATAGTGAGACCCCATCTTTCCTAGAATAAAAAATCAGCACGTTGTGGTAGCACATGCTTGTAGTCCTAGTTACTCAGGAGACTGAGGCAGATAGATTGCTTGAGACCAGGAGGTCAAGGGTGCAGTGAGCTGTGATCGTGCTACTGCACTCCAGTCTGACCAGCAGAGCAAGACTCTGTCTCCAAATAAATAAATTTATTAAAAAGTGACATCCCGCCGGGCGCGGTGGCTCACGTCTGTAATCCCAGCACTTTGGGAGGCCGAGGCGGGTGGATCACGAGGTCAAGAGATCGAGACCATCCTGGTCAACA
>NW_016107526.1:3544215-3582587 GCF_001604975.1 Cebus imitator
GGCTAAGATGAAAAAAAAAAAAAAAAAAAAAAAAAAAGTGACATCCCATCACATTTGCCATATTCTGTTCATTAGAATTGACTCACTAAGCCCAGCCCATCATCAGGAGTTATTTTATTATTTTATTTCAATTTTTATTTCATTTTTTTTTTTAAGACGGGGTCTCATTCTGTTGCTCAGACCAGAGTCCAGGGGTACAATCATAGCTCCCTGCAGTCTCGAACTCCTGGGTCAAGCGATCCTCCTGCCTCAGCCTAGCTGGGACACAGGGATGTGCCACCATACAAGGCTAATTTATTTTATTTTATTTTATAGAGATGGAGTCTGATGATGTTTCTGAGGCTGGTCTCAAACTCCTGCCTCAGCCTCCCAAAGTGCTGGGATTACAGGTGTGAGCCATCACACTGGATTGTCAGGAACTATTTTAGACGCTGCTTACTTCAAATTGTCTCGAAGCACTCAGCACTCAGATCCTGTGAATACCCCTTCTCCCACAAAAGGAGGCTACACATTCAGTTTGCAACCCCAGCCTCCGAGATTCTCAGCCAAACACCTTCATGGCTCTGACATAGTCTACATCTGGAGTTAACAACATGAAAGATACAATCAAATAGGAAAATCACGTTATCCAACAGAGTTAGACAGTGCAAAGAAGACATTGCATTTTCCCTATTTCTGTGGCATCTAATATCAGAGGACAGGGTAGACCATCTATCTGTCTGTCTGTCTATCTATCTATCTATCTATCATCTATCAATCTATCAATCATCTATTTATTTTGAGACGGAGTCTTGCTCCATCACCCAGACTGCAGTGCAGTAGCGCGATCTTGGCTCAGTGCAACCTCCACCTCCCAGGTCCAAGCAATTCTCCTGCCTCAGCCTCCCAAGTAGCTGGGATTACAGGCACCCACCACCACACCAGGCTACTTTTTGTATTTTTAGTAGAGACGGGATTTCACCATGTTGGCCAGGCTGCTTGAACTCCTGACCTCAGGTGATCTGCCTGCCTCGGCTCCCAAAGGGCTGGGATTGCAGATGTGAGCCCCTGCTCCTGGCCCCAGATATCTTTTTAGAATAGCCATAAAAAATATTTCTTTGTTTAGATTGCTTCACAACCAAATGCTCTGAAGCCAGCTCATCTAGAGAGCCTAAGTTGATTTGAGGCCAGTCCCTGCAATACAAGGAGGAGTGTCATAACTCAAAGGCCACTCTGGAGCTTTCACTTTCTTTCCAAAATAAATAAAGCCAGTAGACTGTCCCCAGAGCTTCTGTGAAGTATTCACATTTTCTCTGGAGTGACGTGACTTTCTTAAGACATCTAAGGCATGTACATGTTATACCTTGGTCTGGCTAAATCTGGAGAATGATGGAGGTCTCCAAACCCTGAGGACTGCTGGGTTGATTCGAACTCAATGACATACCTCCCTCTGTGCAGAAAATGGAAACTAACATGTTTATCTCTGTCCATCACCCAAGAATTTTGTAAAACAGTGATGGTTTCTTTCTTTAAATCTGTTTTAAACTGTTGGAAGTACATATTTCTTTCACTAATAGCCCTCCTTAAAATTGTGATCATAAACCATTTTTTCAAGACTCAGAGACCTCTTCTCACTTGGAAAGCCATCACACATATGCATCAATTTGGAATCTGCAGCAAAACTGAGCCTCTTCAGCTTCTTACCTCTGAATAAAAAGGCTGAGATCATATTTCTACTTACAATTTCTAATTTTGAGAATTCCTGAGCAATCCATTTTGAACTTGTGAGATTTTAACTGATCCCTTTCAATTTTCTTTTCATCAAACTTAAGCATCTAAGGCTTACAGATACCTTGATTCCCAATTCTCAAAGTTTTTTTTATATGTACCTTCTTATTTATTCTCTCAAACCTTACAAAAAGAGGCATTAGTTCTTTCCCAGAAGGTAACATGCATAAAGTGTGTGGACTTTGACATCAGATGAGCTGGTTTAGAATCTTAGAACCACCACTTTCCAGCACTCGGACTTCGGTCAAGTTATTTAACTTCTCTGGGACTCAAAGAGTCCTCATCTGTAAAATGGGATTACCCATGCCTATCTCACAGAATTGTTTTGAGGACTAAATTCCACACATCTATCTATAAAGTAGTTAGCATAGTGTATAGAAATAGTTAATAAATGTTGGTTTCCTTTAAAGTTATGGAGAAACAAATGGAGATCCTGGGAGTGTCTCCAAATGTTCAACCATCTAGGAACAAGAAGGGAATGGAATCCTGTATCTAGATCATCAGTCTTCATTGTCGTTACTTCACTCATCCCTTTTGTAAGTTATCACCTAAACATCCTGGTTCACTACTTTAAGAAACTCTCTGTAAGCTGAGTCTGAAATGCCACAAAAGACATGCCATTCCTGTGACCTCAGATAAGAACAGGTTCACTCTTGATTTGTGCAGGTAAAAAGAGCGTTGCGAGTGATAGGTGCAAAAATGCTTATATGCCTCCTTTTTGAATGTATATTAGGTTTTACATTTTAGCCTCTGCATCTGAATGGATGAAAAGTGAGAATATATAATGGTGGGAAGTAGGTTTTCTGTGGAAGCTCCCAATAAATAGCTCTCACAGACTATTTACAAAGTCAGGTGTATAGTTGGAAATTATTCTCCTTCACTACTTGAGTAATTCAAGATTGGCTCAGGCTGTCCAGAGGTAGCTTTGAGGTATAAGCAACCACATGGACTGCACTACACCCTGAAGCCTGGCTGTAAGGGACAGAGGGCTGAAGAAGGCAAAAAGAAGTTCAGAGGCAGGGGCAGATACCTGACCCAAGGGCCAAGGGCCTTTCTCTGGGGGTGCCCTGCCCATTTCATTAGATATGAGGGAGAGTCACAGAGCAGACTGGCCCAGTGGATCCTCTTGGCCACTGGAGGATTATAAAGGTCTTTGCCAGCTATAAAATAAAAGGGATGAATGCTGATTATTCAACAATGTTAAATACTCAGCTTTGAAAGGAGGGGTTGGATGGTATCATTAATCTCTTCTGTCCCACATTCTCTTTGAGTTCTTGCCTCTAGCACTCAGCTTCACCTGCAGTCCCTCCCCCTCCCCCACCACCACCCCCCACCCCCTCTCTGGGGCTCTCTCTGCCCTTCCTTATGAGTGATTTGCTGCCCTCTTGGTCTCTAGTTGTGGAAGCACCTCCTAAATGCTCCCAAGAACTCACTAGAAAACACAACCAAGATTTAAAAAGAGACTATTTCTAGCAAAGCAAGTGTTTTGGAGCTCAGAGAAGCAGCTCGGCCTAAGAGAATGCACATATGCTCCCACACTGGCCAAACAGACACAGGATCTTGGGGAGTGTCTTTCCTTGAACTCAACATGATCCCTGAGACCCATCCCAGAAGTCTTCCTTTTCAGTCCGTAGGTGCTCTGGGAGCATCCCATCCACTTTCTCCTTTTGTATCCCTCCCTCTCTTTCACAGGGCTGCTCCAGGCAATCTCACCAACTCGCCATTGTTATGGAGATAGCTGAGATCTCCGGATGGAGGATGGGGGTTCCTTGTGCAAATGGAGGACATCAATATAAAAGACATGTTCAGATTTACTTTTTTTTTTAAATTGTTCTTTAGGTTCTGGGGTACATGTGCAGATCATGCAGGATTGTTGCATAGGTACACATATGGCAATGTGGTTTGCTGCCTCCATTCCCCTGTCACCTATATCTGGCATTTCTCCCTATGTTATCCCTCACTGATCTCCCCACCCCGCACTGTCCCTCCCTTGGCCCCCCACAACAGACCCCAATGTGTGATGCTCCCCTCCCTGTGTCAATGTGTTCTCATTGTTCAACACCTGCCTATCAGTGAGAACATGTGGTATTTGATTTTCTGTTCTTGTGTGAGTTTGCTGAGAATGATGGTTTCCAGATTAATCCATGTCCCTACAAAGGACACAAACTCATCGTTTTTTATGGCTGCATAGTATTCCATGGTGTAACAAACTCACCATTTTTTATGACTACATAGTATTCCATGGTGTATATGTGCCACATTTTCCTTGTCCAGTCTATCATCGATGGGCATTTGGGTTGGTTCCAGGTCTTTACTATTGTAAACAGTGCTGCTATGAACATATGTGTGCATGTGTCTTTATAATAGAATGATTTACAATCCTTT
This sequence comes from Cebus imitator, assembly GCF_001604975.1. NCBI lineage: Eukaryota > Metazoa > Chordata > Mammalia > Primates > Cebidae > Cebus > Cebus imitator. The sequence continues at coordinate 3,548,368 of NW_016107526.1, forward strand.
GGGTACATACGCAGTAATGGGATTGCTGGGTGAAATGGAATTTCTATTTCTAGGTCCTCAAGGAAGCACCACACTGTCTTCCACAATGGTTGAACTAGTTTACACTCCCACCAACAGTGTAAAAGTGTTCCTATTTCTCCACATCCTCTCCAGCATCTGTTGTCTCCTGATTTTTTATGATCGCCATTCTAACTGGCGTGAGGTGGTATCTCAATGTGGTTTTGATTTGCATTTCTCTAATAATCAGTGATGATGAGCATTTTTCCATATGTTTGTTGGCCATTTTCACAATACTGATTCTTCCTAACCATGAGCATGGAATGTTTATCTATCTGTTTGTGTGATCTCTTATTTCCTTGAGCAGTGGTTTGTAGTTCTCCTTGAAGAGGTTCTCTACATCCTTTCTTAGTTGTATTCCTAGGTATTTTATTCTCTTTGTAGCAATTGTGAATGGGAGTTTGCTCATGATTTGGCTCTCTGTTAGTCTGTTATTGGTGTATAGGAATGCCTGTGATTTCTGCAAATCGATTTTGTATCCTGAGACTTTGCTGAAGTTGCTTATCAACTTAAGGAGATTTGGGGCTGAGATGATGGGTGTATATTCTAAATATACAATCATGTCCTCTGCAAATAGAGACAATTTGACTTCCTCTTTTCCTAATTGAATATCCTTTATTTTTTTTTCTTGCCTAATTGCTCTGGCTAGAACTTCCAATACTATATTGAATAGGAGGAGTGAGAGAGGGCATCCTTGTCTAGTGCCAGATTTCAAAAGGAATGCTTCCAGTTTTTGTCCATTCAGTATGCTATTGCCTGTAGGTTTGCCATAAATAGCTTTTATTGTTTTGAGATATGTCCCTTCGATACCTAGTTTATTGAGAGTTTTTAGCATAAAGGGCTGTTGAATTTTGTCAAAGGCCTTCTTTGGATCTATTGAGATAATCACGTGGTTTTTGTCTTTGGTTCTGTTTATGTGGTGAATTACATTTATAGACTTGTGTATGTTGAACCAGCCTTGCATCCCTGGAATGAAGCCTACTTGATCGTGATGGATAAGCTTTTTGATGTGCTGTTGCAATCGGTTTCCCAATATTTTATTGAAGATTTTTGCATCCATGTTCATCATGGATATTGACCTGAAGTTTTCGTTGTTTGTTGAGTCTCTGCTGGGGTTTGGTATCAGGATGATGTTGGTCTCAGAAAATGATTTGGGAAGGATTCCCTGTTTTTGGATTGTTTGGAATAGTTTCAGAAGGAATGGTACCAGCTCATCTTTGTACGTCTGGTAGAATTTGGCTGTGAACCCGTCTGGACCTGGACTTCTTTTGGTTGGTAGGGTATTTATTGCTGCCTCAACTTCAGCACTTGTTATTGGTCTATTCAAGGTTTCAACTTCTTCCTAGTTTAGTCTTGAGAGGGTGCAAGTGTCCAGTAATTTATCCATTTCTTCCAGGTTTGCTGGTTTATGTGCATAGAGTTGCTTGTAGTAATCTCTGATGGTAGTTTGTATTTCTGTGGAATCAATGGTGATATCCCCTTTATCATTTTTTATTGCATCTGTTTGATTCTTCTCCCTTTTCTATTTTATTAATGTGGCTAGCGGTCTATTTTGTTGATCTTTTCAAAAAACCAGCTCCTGGATTTATTGATTTTTTGAAGGGTGTTTTGTATCTCTGTCTCCTTCAGTCCTGTTCTGATCTTCATTATTTCTTGTCTTCTGCTGGCTTTTGAGTTTTTTTGAACTTGCTCCTATAGCTCTTTCAATTTTAACGATAGAGTGTCGATTTTAGATCTTTCCTCACTTCTCATGTGGGCATTTATTGCTATAAATTTCCCTCTAGACACTGCTTTAAATGTGTCCCAGAAATTCTGGTACGTTGTATCTTCATTCTCAGTTTCAAAGAACATCTTTATTTCTGCCTTCATTTCATTGTTTATCCAGTCATAATTTAGCAGCCAGTTGTTCCGTTTCCATGAAGCTGTGTGGTTCTGAGTTATCAGTTTCTTAATTCTGAGTTCTAATTTGATTGCCCTGTGGTCTGAGAGACTGTTATGATTTCCATTCTTTTGCATTTGCTGAGGAGTGATTTACTTCCAATTATGTGGTCAATTTAGAGTAGGTGCAATGCGGTGCTGAGAAGAATGTATATTCTGTGGATTTGGGGTGGAGAGTTCTGTAGATGTCTATTAGGTCTGCTTGGTCCAGATCTGAGTTCAAGTCCTGGATATCCTGGTTAATTTTCTGTCTTGTTGATCTAATATTGACAGTGGAGTGTTAAAGTCTCCCACTATTATTGTGTGGGAGTCTAAGTCTCTTTGTAGGTCATTAAGAACTTGCTTTATGTACCTGGGTGCTCCTGTATTGGGTGCTTATATATTTAGGATCATTAGCTCTTCTTAATGCATTGATCCTTTTACCATTATGTAATGCCCTTCTTTGTCTCTTTTGATCTTTGTTGGTTTAAAGTCCATTTTATCAGAGACTAGGATTGCAACTCCTGCTTTTTTTTTGCTCTCCATTTGCTTGACAAATCTTCCTCCATCCTTTAATTTTTAGCCTATGTGTGTCCTTGCATGTGAGATGGGTTTCCTGAATACAGCACACCGGTGGGTCTTGACTTTCTATCCAATTTGCCAGTCTGTGTCTTTTGATTAGGGCATTTAGGCCATTTACATTTAAGGTTAATATTGTTATGTGTGAATTTGATCCTGCCATTTTGATGCTAGCTGGATGTTTTGCCCATTTGTTGATGCATTTTTTTGATTGTGTTGATGGTCTTTACAATTTGGTATGTTTTTGGAGTGGCTGGGACTGGTTGTTCCTTTCCTTGTTTAGTGCTTCTTTCAGGAGCTCTTGTAAGGCAGGCCTGATGGTGATGAAGTCTCTCAGCAGTTGCTTGTCCATAAAGGATTTTCTTTCTCCTTCACTTATGAAGCTTAGTTTGGCTGGATATGAAATTCTAGGTTGAAAGTTCTTTTCCTTAAGGATGTTGAATACTGGCCCCCACTCTCTTTGGCTAGTAGGGTTTCTGTGGAGAGATCCACTGTGAGTCTGATGGGCTTCCCTTTGTGGGTAACCCGACCTTTCTCTCTGGCTGCCCTTAGCATTTTTTCCTTCATTTCAACCCTGGTGAATCTGACGATTATATTCCTTGGGGTTGCTGTTCTTGAGGAATATCTTTGTGGTGTTCTCTGTATTTCCTGGACTTGAACGGTGGCCTGGCTTGCTAGGTTGGGGAAGTTCTCCTGGATAATATCCTGAAGAGTGTTTTCCAGCTTGGGTTCATTCTCTCCGTCACATTCAGGTACACCTATCAAACATAGATTAGGTCTTTCCACATAATCCCATATTTCTTGGAGGCTTTGTTCATTTCTTTTCACTCTTTTTTCTCTATTCTTGCCTTCTCATTTTATTTCATTTAGTTGATCTTCAATCTCTGTTATCCTTTCTTCTGCTTGGTCAATTTGGTGACTGAAACTTGTGTATGCTTCGTGAAGTTCTCGTGCTGTGTTTTTCAGCTCCACCAAGTCGTTTATATTCTTCTCTAAGCTATTTATTCTAGTTAGCATCACATCTAACCTTTTTTCTAGGTTCTTAGTTTCTTTGCATTGGGTCAACACATGTTCTTTTAGCTCTGAGAAGTTTGTTATTATCCACCTTCAGAAGCCTGTTTCTGTCAATTCATCAGATTCATTATCCATCTATCTTTGATCCCTAGCTGGTGAGGAGTTGTGATCCTTTGGAGGAGGAGAGGTGTTCTGGTTTTTGGTGTTTTCATCCTTTTTGCACTGGTTTCTTCCCATCTTAGTGGCTTTATCTACCTGTGGTCTTTGTAGTTGGTGACTTTCAGATGAGATCTCTGGGTGGACATCCTTTTTGTTGATGATGAGGTTATTTCTTTCTGTTTCTTAGTTTTCCAACTGTCAGGTCCCTCTGCTGCAGGACTGCTGGAGGTCCACTCCAGACCCTGCTTGCCTGGGGATCACCCGCAGGGGCTGCAGAACAGTAAGGGTTGCTTCCGGTTTCTTCTTCTGTTATCTTTGTCCCAGAAGGGTGCCTGCCAGATGTTGGCCTGAGCTCTCCTTTATGAGGTGTCTCTTTGGGCATTCGGGGGTTGGGGAGCTGCTTGAGGAGACAGTCTGTCCCTTATAGCAGCTCAAGTGCTGAGCTGTGAGCGCCGTTGTTCCTTGCGGAGCTGCTGGGCAGGTACTTTTAAGTCTGCTGCAGCGGAACTCATAACCGCCTTTTTTTCCCAGGTGCTCTGTCCTAGGAGGGTCGGCTTTATTTATAAGTTCCTGTCATGCTGCTACCTTTTTTCATAGATGCCCTGCCCCGCACGGAGTAGTCTAGGCACAGTCTGCCAGCAGAGGCGTTGCTGAGCTGCCACAGGCTCTGCCCAGCTGCCATGTGAACTGACTCGGTAGTGGTGGTCGCCCTTCCCTCCACTGATCTGGACCATCCTCGGTCCAGCTGCGCTTGCTATGAGACTCTCAATCCAGAGCATTTCAGATTGCTTGTTTTGGAGAGGTGGCACCCGCCGAGCCAGATCACCTGGCTCCATCTCTGCCCCCTCCCTTTTAGTTGAGTGGAAGGCTCTGTCTCCCAGGTGTTCCAGGTGCCAGTTGAAATGGCCGCTCAGATTTGTGTGAGTTTCTGTGTGCCAACCCTGCACCGGCTGAAACCACCGTGCTGAAAACTCGTAGCGCTTTTTGGCCTGGGAATCTCCTGGTCTGTGGGAAGTGAAAGTTTGTTTGGAAATGCTGTGGGCACTCACCCTCTGTGTTGTTCTTGCTGGGTCTGGAGCTGTTCCTATTTGGCCATCTTGGATCCTCCCCCAAGATTAACTTTTTAATCTTGCTATTAAATATCATCTGGTATCATCTGGGATTATGGTGGTATTTTGTAGAAAAAAAATCCCCAGATAAATGCCATGTAAATTAATACTCCTGGATTTATAATATTCCTACAGCTTTTTCATACTTAATTCTTCAGTTAGTAGTGAGTCCTGTATCTTGCCATTTTTCATTTTCTCAGTCGTTTTTCCTCTGCCTGTAGAATAATCTGTAGAGGAAATCTCAAGGAAGGGAGAATCCAACCTAATGGAACCACCATGGAATACTGTGTCATTTACTACCCTTCCCCTCCAGTCTCCTCTCCAGGCTTTTACATGTCTTGAGGGTTAATTTTTCTATAAAACTATTAAAATGTATGTTTAATATGCTATATACATCCATACTGGGTTTAAAAAAATGATTCCTCTCCTTCTACTTCCACCTACCTGGCTGGCCCCCTCCCCAAATCCCTTGGGTTGGTGGAGTTGGCAGCAGAGGTCTGGTCTGGAGGCCAGGTTCAACCACCCCAGAGAGTGAAAACCCACAGTAAGAAAGCATCTACACAGCATTCTTCTGCACAAAACACAGCCCCATGGCAGGTTTCCCATTGTCAGAACTGAGGCTCCAATGCGAGCTCCTCCGCACTCCTCCGCCATCGTTAAGGGTATCATTTCCACGGTGAACTTTCTTGAAAATCAGCCCTTCTATGAAACTTCTTTCCGATATACCCCTGCCTGTTCTTTCCCTCCCACCTGGCAACAGAAGACAGGTTCTCTTCTCTTTGAGCACACTGGCACTACAAGCAGCTCCTGGGGATATTCTCCAAAGGAACAGATTCTTGCTTTAATTCCTGACCTATTCACACAACAGAGCCCACGGCAGGAAGGCCCCATTCTCGGCCTAGTGAGCTGCAGCGTTGCCACCCACCAAGCACAGCTGCTCTGCTAATTTTAGACTCTCAGAGAAGTCACCTGACTGCAAGGCACTTGGAGACACACATCACACCCTGTCTCAGGAGGTAGTCTGGAGTGGGGCTCACTCTGCTTTCAACACCCATAGCACCCTGTAACCTACAAAAGTGACTTTTTTTTGGAGGCTCCTCAATGAATGATAAAAATAAATGGCAACACTTAATGCACTGTGAAACTGAAATCTATTTCCACCTGGTCTAGCCCTGAAATCTATTTCCACCTGGTCTAGCCACCTGGTCTAACCCCACTTTTGGTCTGTTCAGCTGCCGGATCTTTACCCAGACTCCAGGTACTCCAGGTATTCCGCACATCCACAGCTAACCCCTGGTGAGTGCCATCTGGGGCAATTTTAGTCAGCCAGGCTAGGACCCTCAGGTCAACCCTGACTACCTTCCCTCTCTCTCCAGTCAGTAAATCTTAAACTGAAAACTATTTTATCTCCTAAACTGTGTTTGCAAACTTCCTCTCCATTCTGGCAGCCTTGTCCTATTTCAGGTCCTCTTCAGTGTCTCCCCTCACACTGCAACAGTTTGGCAACAGTCGCCCCGCCTTCCGTCTCACCCTCGAAGGCTAGCATCCAAGGTGATCTTTCTAAAACCATGTCTATCTCACTTAAAACCCTTCGAGGCATCCTGTCAGGTTCTCCACCCTATCTGTTTAGTAGAATCACCTGGGAACTTTAAAGAAAAAAAGAAAAAAAAGGCCAGGCATCGCGGCTCACGCCTGTAATCTCAGCACTTTGGGAGGCCAAGGCGGACGGATCAAGAGGTCAAGAGATCAAGACCATCCTGGCCAACATAGTGAAACTCCATCTCTACTAAAAATACATAAATTAGCTGGGTCTGGTGGCACAGCTACTTGGGAGGCTGAGGAAGGAGAATCACTTGAACCTGGGAGGCAGAGGTTGCAGTGAGCCAAGATCATGCCACTGCACTCCAGCCTGGCAACAGAGCAAGATTCCATCTCAAAAAAAAAAAAAAAAAAAATTGCAGGGCGCAGTGGCTTAAGCCTATAATCCTAGTACTTACTGAGAGGCCAAGGTGGATGGATCACCTGGGGTCAGGAGTTTGAGGCCAACCTGACCAACATGGCGAAACCTTGTCTCTACTAAAAATACAAAATTAGCCAGGCGTGGTGGCACATGCCTGTAATCCCAGCTACTTGGGATGCTGAGACATCAGAATAGCTTGAACCTGGGAAGCAGAGGTTGCAGTGAGCCAAGATGGCACCATTGCACTCCAGCCTGGGCAACAGAGTGAGAGTCGATCTCAAAATAAATAAATAAATAAATTCAGTTCCTGCTCCCATTCCAAGATTCTGATTTAAGTGGACTGGATGGGAGAAAGCAACCATATTTCTTTTTTAAATTTCCTGGGAAATCCTAACATGCACACATAGTTGAGAAGCCCTGACCTGTAGGATAACGTCCAGGCTCCTTCCCATGGCACCCAAGATGCCCCCTGACTGGGCCCCTGCCCAACCTCCCCGGCCAGCCTCACTCCTGGCCAGTCCATGCCTTTATGTGCCAGCAACACTGAACTCCTGCAGCTCCCAGCATTGCTTATGCCATTCCCACTGTCTGAAGTGCCCTCCCTACTGGTCCAATCAACATCACCTTCTACAGGAAGCCATTCCTACTTATTATAAGGTCTTTTAGACCGACTGACAACCCTACGGATGCCATGTTAACCTCTGTGACCTGCATGGACACTCCAGATGAGTTCCTGGAAAATCTAAAGTGACTGGAAGACCATGAAAAGAGGAAGAAATGATCAAACACTGTAGTGCCTACTCCACACCCTACAACCCCCTCTCAGCGTGGCCAGCCTTGTGACTCCACACCCTGCGACCCCCTCCCAGCGTGGCCAACCTTGTGACTCCACACCCTGCGACCCCCTCCCAGCTTGGCCAACCTTGTGACTCCACACCCTACGACCCCCTCCCAGCGTGGCCAACCTTGTGACGCCACACCCTGCGATCCCCTCCCAGCTTGCAAAAAACCACCCTCAAGTTACTTCTGTAACTTTCCACTGTTTACCCCAAACCTATAAAACCAATTCTATCCCTCCGCCCTCTGCTGACGCCCTTTTCAGCCTCAGCCCACCTGCACCCGGGTGAATAAACAGCCATGCTGCTTACACAAAGCCTGTTTTGGGGTGGGGGGGGGTCTCTTCATTCAGAGCGCGAGTTTTAACACTTACCTCAATGCTTTAGCTCACCTCCAGGTCACTGCCCTGTGTAACTTTGGATGTGTCCGTATTACTGAACATTCACATGATTTTATGGTGTCCATCTTTCTTAAGCAAAAGGGAGACATTTATTTATACGGGGATAGTTCATAAAGCCCAAAGCTGCTGAAACTACAGCTGGGCCTCTCAAGCAATGGAACCCTGAATTAGAAAGCTCCCAGGTACCAAGTTGATTTATTCAGTCATTCTCTCTCACTGGGTTACATGGCTTCTGGTGTCCGTTCACTGCTTTTGGATCTCCTTGGCAGACAACATTCTCTGCCTCTGTGTACCTGGGTGGGCCAAAAATGAGCACTTCACAAAGGCTGAGTCAACTCCTGAAGGCCGTGTTCGCACTCCCAGCAATACTGACCAGCATCCTGGTTGTTGATTTTCAAGTCCCTGAAGATAGAATCTTACTGGCCCAGGGGTTCACCCTTGTCCATCAGCTTTGGCCAAATAGGCTTGCTGCATAAGAAGGCAAGTCTTGGGAAAAAAACAGAGGAGTCGTAGGATTAGCAGACAACCTAAAAGGTGGTAACTATGCCCCAAGAGTCAAGGGATTGTTGAACTATGTATAGGTCGGTTCTGTGAGCCCAGAGGAGGAAACCATTATGTAGTCTTCGATGTCAGGGAAGACTTCACAGGAAAGTTGGCACGGGCCAGGCATAAAGGAAGATAAGGGGCAAATGGCAATATCAGCACGATACCTAAAAAATAGGCTTTTATGTAAAAGTGCAAGAAATGCACTGAAAGGGTGGCAAGATGGATCAGTAGATCCATCAGGATCAGCACTTGGGCCTAGAAAATGTAGATTTCGTTCAGACTGTGAGAGTCTTTAAGTGACAGATTGAAAGTCTGGCCTTCACTGCTCAGGAGGGGGTTCCTCTTAGACGACCTCAATCACTCGAGTAAGGAGAAGAGGTAGTCAGCCGACCCAGGGAGAGGCCCTTTGGGTCTGAGTTAAAGCAATGAGTCAGTCACTTCTTACTACTTAGCAGTGCAAAAAGCACTTTGCAGTCAGGTACTGTGGCTCACGCCTGTAATCCCACCTCTTTGGGAGGCCGAGGTGGGTAGATTACCTGAGGTCAGGAGTTTGAGACCAGCCTGGCCAACATGATGAAACCCCATCTCTGTAAAAATACAAAAAAATTAGCCGGGCATGGTGGCACGCACCTGTAGTCCAAGCTTCTTAGGAGGCTGAGGAGGCAGAGGCTGCAGTGAGCAGAGATCATGCCACTGCACTCCAGCCTGGGTGACGGAGCAAGACGCCATCTCAAAACAACAACAGAAAAAGCACTTTGCTTGTGATACTTCCTGTAATCCTCACAGTATCGTAATGTAGCTGGCTTTTATTTTACCCAGATTACTGAAGAGGAAAATGTGGCTCAGTCCGGTTATGCAACTTGCTGAAGATCACATAACTAGCTGGCAGAAGCATGAGTTGAAGGTAGAGTTTCTGATTCTGAAGTCTAATCTCATTCAGGGCACTGGGCTACCCAGCAATGGAAAGCTCATGCTAAGACTGCCTTGAGTTGTGATACAAAGACTGAATAGTTTGGGAAAAAATATTTTCATTGTTGACTAATGATACAGAAAAATGCTCATGATATGATACTGAGTGGTGGAGAAGAGATTGACTATCAGACTATGTAAGCACTGTGGCGTTAATCTTAAAAAGGGTAGTCTGTGCTCATCTGTCCTATGGATAGTGGTCAGGCTTCAGACCTAGGACTGAGAATGGTCCCCTCTGAAAATCTTCCCTCTTTTCAATTATGCTTTGCAACCACGGTGCATTCTTTTGGATTATTCAATTGCAGGGGTGAAAATTTTAGTGACTGCCTCGTACCATGAATCATAGCAATTTTAGGTCATAAGATAACTCTCATGTTCTACTATAAATAGGGCTGGGCTTTCATTACTAGATATACACTAACAATTAACAATAAACAGTAGCTTTTCATAAATGGCTGCTGAGAGAAAATATTACAACCCTGAGTTTCACAATCTTGGCTAGAAGAATTATATAATTATCTGATGTATTTTGGACTGTTGAAATATATATACTTCACTTTGGGAGGCCGAGGCGGGTGGATCACGAGGTCAAGAGATCGAGACCATCCTGGCCAACATGGTGAAACCCCGTCTCCACTAAAAATACAAAAAATCAGCTGGACATGGTGGCACGTGCCTGTAGTCCCAGCTACTCAGGAGGCTGAGGCAGGAGAATTGCCTGAACCCAGGAGGCGGAGGTTGCGGTGAGCCGAGATCGCGCCATTGCACTCCAGCCTGGGTAACAAGAGCAAAACGAAACTCCGTCTCAAAAAAAAAAAAAAAAAGAAATATATATACTTCACTTTGGGAGGCCGAGGTGGGTGGATCATGAGGTCAAGAGATCGAGACCATCCTGGTCAACATGGTGAAACCCCGTCTCCACTAAAAATACAAAAAATCAGCTGGACATGGTGGCACGTGCCTGTAGTCCCAGCTACTCAGGAGGCTGAGGCAGGAGAATTGCCTGAACCCAGGAGGCGGAGGTTGCGGTGAGCCGAGATCGCGCCATTGCACTCCAGCCTGGGTAACAAGAGCAAAACTCCGTCTCAAAAAAAAAAAAAAAAGAAATATATATACTTTGTATTGTTCAATGATGGAAGTTTTTTCTTTATAACTATTTTGTAAAAGAATCCCTTGTTTTTACATATATTCAGTTGGCAAAGGTTAAAAAAAAATTTAACCTATAGTTAGTGAAGGTGCGGGTAATTTGGCAATACCTACCAAAGTTGTAAATATACATGCCCTTTCCCCAAGTAATTTCATTGCTAAGTAGTTATTGTTCATATATAATCAAATGTATGTGCAATGTATAAGGATATGTAGTATATTTATAATAGCAAAACACCTCAGAGCAACGTGAATACATCTGAAAAATGTACTGGCTAAGTCAGTCATGAGATAACCATTCAATGGAATCCCCTGCAACTGCTATAAAGAATGAGGTGGATACAGAGGTTCTTTTTTTTTTTGAGATGGTGTTCCACTCTTGTTATCCAGGCTGGAGTGCAATGGCGCGATCTCGGCTCACTGCAACCTCCACCTCCTAGGTTCAAGCAATTCTCCTGCCTCAGCCTCCCGAGTAGCTGGGACTACAGGTGTGTACCACCATGCCCATCTAAGTTTTGTATTTTTAGTAGAGACGGGGTTTCACCATGTTGACCAGGATGGTCTCGATCTCTTGACCTCATGATCCACCCACCTCGGCCTCCCAAAGTGCTGGGATTACAGGTGTGAGCCACCACGTCCTATAGAACCCCGATACAGAGGTTCTAATACGAAAACATGACCGAGACATAGCAAGTGAAAAAGCAAGATGGAGAAAAACACGTGCAGCCTGCCTTTATCTGTGTGTGTGTGTGTGTGTGTTTTTTTTTTTTTAAGTGAAATTATACTTCCATATGCATAGAAAAATTCTGACAGAATACTATTTGGCTATTTGACCACAAGAATATATAATTTTTATAATTAAAAACATTTCTTGCTCTCACTTAAAATTAATACAATTTTGTGGTAGGATAGAAGACATATGCCGGGCGCAGTGGCTCACACCTGTAATCCCAGCACTTTGGGAGGCTGAAGTGAGTGGATCATGAGGTCAAGAGATCAAGACCATCTTGGTTAACATGGTGAAACCCCCATCTCTACTAAAAATACAAAAATTAGCTGGGTGTGGTGCTGTGCGCTTGTAGTCCCAGCTACTTGGGAGGCTGAGGGAGAAGAATTGCTTGAATCTGGGAGGCAGAGGTTGCAGTGAGCCGAGATCATGCCAGTGCACTGCAGCCTGGCAACAGAGCAAGATTCCATCTCAAAAAAAAAAAAAAAGAATATTTAGAAGACATAGACTTGTATAATGGGCAAGGCATGGTGGTTTATGCCTGTAAGTAAACTTAGCACTTTGGGAGGCTGAGGCAGGATAATCGCTTGAGTCTAAGAGTTTAAGATCAGCCTGGGCAACATAGTGAGACCCCTGTCTCTATAAAAATAAAAAAGTATCTGGGCATGGTCATGCACACCTGTGGTCCCAGATAGGAGGCTGAGGTGGGAGGATTGCTTGAGCTGGGAGGTCAAGACTGCAGTGAGCCATGATCGCACTATTGCACTCAGCCTGGGCAACAGAGTGAGACCCTGTCTCAAAAAAAAAAAAAAAAAAAAAGGAAAAAGAAAAAAAGGGGACAATGGTAAAAATGAGCATTACTCAGCTAAAAATAGAAATTATCCAAAAACAATTTGATGTTTTTCCTTTGGAATTTGTTCCGATGCACATACACTTGCAATGGCCCAAGGGGTTCACCTTGCCCACTGCCTAGACAGAACTGATTCATCAAGACAGTAACTGCAATAGAGAAAGAGTAATTCATGCAGAGCCAGCTGTGAGGGAGACTGGAGTTTTATTATTACTTAAATTGGTCTCCCTGAGCATTCGGGGAGCAGTTTTTAAGCATAACTTGGTGGGGGCAGGGAGCCAGTGAGCCAGGAGTGCTGATTTGTCAGGGATGAAATCATAAGAGCTGAAGCCGTCTTCTTGCACTAAGTCAGTTCCTGGGTGGGGGCCACAAGATCGGATGAGCCAGTTTATCGATCTGGGTGGGGCCAGCTGATCCCTCAAGTGCTGGGTCTACAAAATATCTCAAGCACTGATCTTAGGAGCAGTTTAGGGAGGGTCAGAATTTTGTAGCCTCCAGCTGCATGACTCCTAAACCATAATTTCTAATCCTGTGGCTAATGTTAGTCTAGTCCCCTGGCAAGAAGGAGTTCTGCTCTAGGAAAGGGCTGTTGCTGACTTTGTTTGAACTGTAAACTACAAACTTTCTCCCAAAGTTAGTTCAGCCTACGGCCAGCAATGAACAAAGACAGCTTGGAGGTTAGAAGCAAGTGGAGTCGGTTAAGTCAGATTGCTTCCTCTATCTCAGTCATAATTTTGTAAAGGCGGCTTCACATTGTCCAGAAGTCAGGGCTGAGAAGTAGTCTGGGTCAGGCGTGGTGGCTCACGCCTGTAATCCCAGCACTTTGGGAGGCTGAGGCAGGTGGATCACTTGAGGTCAGGAGTTCAAGACCAGCCTGGCCAACGTGCTGAACCCTGTCTCCACTATTTTAAGCCGGGTGTGATGGTGGGCACCTGTTATCCCAGCTACTCTGGAAGCTGAGGTAGGAGAATCGCTTGAAACCAGGAGGCAGAGGTTGGAGGTTGCAGTGAGCCAAGATCCTGCTACTGCACTCCAGCCTGGGTAGCAGAGTGAAAGTCCATCTCAAGAAAAAAGAAGCCGGGCGCGGTGGCTAAAACCTGTAATCCCATCACTTTGGGAGGCTGAGGCGGGTGGATCACGAGGTCAAGAGATCGAGACCATCCTGGTCAACTTGGTGAAACCCTGTCTCTACCAAAAATACAAAAAAATTAGGGCATGGTGGTGCGTGCCTGTAATCCCAGCTACTCAGGAGGCTGAGGCAGGAGAATTGCCTGAACCCAGGAGGCGGAGGTTGCGGTGAGCCGAGATCGCGCCATTGCACTCCAGCCTGGGTAACATGAGTGAAACTCCGTCTCAAAAAAAAAAAAAAGAAAAAAGAAGTAGTCTGGGTAAACCAGTGAGCACATTTAAAAAACTGCCAGTGGTGGGCCTCCTGAAGGAAAGAAATACAAATAAATTGTGCTTCTTTCATAAAGAAGCATGGGCTTTTCTGAGCTACTGGGTTAGTTGGTTTGTTTACTTGCTGGTTTCTTCATTTTTTTAGCTTTGAGTTGTGAGTCAAGTCCAGATATTACGGTACTGTCCACATAGCTATTCAAGTGGTAGGTTTTAAATCATCATGCTCATAGGACAAATTTGTAAAATAACTTCATTATCACAACAGCTACCAAAAATTATTCAAACCAATTCAACAACTATTCTTTTTGAAAACTAAATATTTGAATAAGGAGAGTTTCCCTGTTAAAGTTTCTTTCGTAAAGAAACTTAAGCCAAAAACCAATGTTATATAAAATGGAGAATCCCTTCAAAGTAGAGACAAAGCCAGTCTGCCCTCTGCCGTGATTATACTCAGCACAGTACTGCGATGCTAACAGTAATGTCAGAGAAGGGCAAATGGAGGCAGCTATGCAGGAAAGGAAGGAAGTATGGCTGAGAGCTGATATTATCATATACTTATGAAGGCCAAGAGGTGAGAGGTGGTCAGGGGCTCTGGAGTACAGGCTAACTCCATAAAGTGTGGTGTTATTCTTTGTACTGGTGATACACACAAAAAAATGATTCCATTCTGTAACAGTAATAAAGCAACATACATTCTTCAGTATTGACTCAACTTGGAATGAAAATACTATCTTATTCTAAGAAATGTAAAACACCATAATAGGAAACACAAAGGGAGACGTTCGAAAATGGCGAAGGCATTTACTCCGCTTCTGGTTGAGAAGAGAATACAGGAAAGATAATATATCTTAAATAAGTATGTGAATTTAATGCAATTAAAGTTCCTGAAGATCATTTATACAACTTGGCAAATAATGTGAATTAGTCCAAAAGCGCCGTAAAGAATAACAATTAAAAAAAATTTTTTTGATACACCCTATTAGATTTTGAAACCTCTAACAACTAAATCTTCCTAACTTCAAAATAGGGCGTAGAAAAAAAATCACTAATTGAATAAAATGGGTATTCCAGAAATAGATTCAACTGCTTCAGTTGAAAATATATAGGCGGAGGGGAGGGAGGGACATAAGTGGTATAACAATGGAAAAAAGAAACATGATTTAAACAAAATCGTAGGGAAAACTCAGGAGGAATTATAGACACATATATCCTACTTAGAGTGGATTGTCGAGAAATTATCTAGCGTTGTGCCCTTTTTTTGTGGTTTTTGGTTTTGTGGCAGATTTATTGTTGTTGCTGTGGATTGAGCTGAAGGGAATTCTCCCCTAACCTCAGAGAAGGCAGCCAGCTTCACTCTTCCTATGTCCCCGGCTCCCAAGGGACATGTTTGGTGCTTAAGGACCAAGTCTTGGGAGCACTGGTTCCGGGCAGGAGGAGGCTGCAGGTGGAGCTGGGATGGGGGCCATGAGGCTTTTAGAGTTGGGAAGAGGCAGTGCCCAGGAGCTGATAGGACATTGAATGGTGGATGGCTGTGTGGATGTTGCTAAAACTGGACCTCCACCTCCTCTGCTCAGGAGCAGCTGCCTGGTCTGGTGAGGAGGAGGCAGGAAGCATAGCCGCAGGGCCTCCCAGCTGTCAGAGGTTCATGCAGACTTGGGTAAGAGCATCTTTTGAATGGCAGAGGTTTTTCTCCCCATCCTCCTAGACTGAGTAAGCCCTGGAATCCTGGGACAACTCAAGGGAGGGGTGATGGAGAGGGAGGACCCCTTCCCAGGATATTGCTCCTGGGCTCAGGGAATGCTGGAGGTGAATTTGATGAGCCAGAAAAACAAAGTAATATTTCTTGCCCCTCAAGTGCAGTGAAACACTATTTTGATTACATGCATCATACATTTCAACAAATCCAGATGACAAAAAGATTATTAAACAACTGCAAATTATTTTGAAAACCAGGTAACAAGTGTAGAGGAAAGATACATATCTAGGTATCAAAATAATAAAAATAAAAACAGAGGAGATCAGACAAGCGGGGTCATGGAAAAACACACAGCCTGATCAGCACTTAGAGAAATGCAATCACAACATACAGCCAGGTTGTACCCAAACGGCTTGGATTCATTCTAACTCAGGACTGACTATAATAAACCCCAAAGTGCCCATTAGCCAAATATCTTCGTTACAGTGGTATAAGCCCAGTAATGTAATCTGCATTTTGCACCAAATGTGACCTAAAAATCTGTGCAGAATCCGAGTTAACAAAGGACTTAATCAGCTTGTAAAGTGTCTTACCAGAGATGGCTTTCTGAAGCCATGCCAGAGAGGGGCCTGGCCTCTCTGACCCCTTTGAACCAGCCATTCATGCTCTCTTAGGCTGCAAGATGGCTGTCCATGCAATCTGTAGCTCTGAGACAAGGCCAAGCTAGCAATTCCAGATGGGGCCCAACACATCACCTGAGTCTTCACAGCATTATGTTATAAATCCAATGGCTGGCAAAGGGTTTGAGGCTAAATGGGACCCATCTGTCCCCACAGTGTGGCCACTGAGATTTGGAGGAAAAAAAACAGGTGTACCTCATAACTAGGAGTTTATCAGGGACTAGTTACCTGCCTAACACTATGTGTGCAAAACTAATCACCAGTGTGTGTCTGTTTAGCAGGCTTGGATTGGCTAATAATTCTAGCTGAACTGAATCATCATTCATGAGATAATTTCGAATTCCTCAGATTTACTTCCATGAAAATTCAGAATGAAACTGGGACATTATGGATTTTTCACAAAGGGAAAGTAGGTATAACAATTCCTCCTATGTCCTTGACTCAGGTTTGAGTCACATGGATTCTCATTCAACACTGCCATTCTTTTTTCTGTTGTTGTTTGTTTTTGAGAGGGCGTCTCACTCTGCCACCTAGGCTGGAGTGCAGGTGACGCAATCTTGGCCCACTGCAACTTCCACCTCCCTGGTTCAAGCGATTCTCCTGCCTCAGGCTCCGAGTAGCTGGGAATATAGGCGCCTACCACCATCTCTGGCTAATTTTTAAAATATTTTTAGGAGAGACAGGGTTTCACCAAGTAGGCCAGGCTGGCCTTGAAATCCTGACCTCAGGTGATCTGCCCACCTCGCCCTCCCAGAGTGCGGGGATTACAGTCATGAGCCACTGCTCCTGGCCAACAGTGTCATTCTTTTTTTTAATTTAGAGATGGGTTTTCACCGTGTTAGTCAGGATGGTCTTGATCTCCTGACCTCATGATCCACCTGTCTCTGCCTCCCAAAGTGCTGGGATTACAGGCATGAGCCACTGCACCTGGCCCACTGTCATTCTTAAAAGTAAACTAAGGTGGCATTCACTTAGCTGGATTTCTGATCACATGGTTCACTATGGTAAAAACTTGATCATTCCGGCTCAAACCAATTGAGACAACCAATCTAAATCTAAATATATAATAAATATGTAATTGATTATACTTGTAATTTGAATAAAGAGCATTATTGTTAGGCCACTAATGGCAGTAAGTATGCTGGTTATTGATGTCTTCCAAGTTTTTATCTTTTTGTTTTCTCCTGCCACAAAAGATGCTCTTTCCTGTGGGTGCTTTATGCATGTCTGTTGTCTTTCCCTCAAGACAGTAGCCTGAATTTGAATTTGGCTTTCATTTTTTTTGGGATGGAGTCTCGCTCTGTTGCCCAGGATAGAGTGCAGTGGTGCAATCTCAGCTCACTGCAGCCTCCGCCTTCCAGGTTCAAGGGATTCTTCTGCCTCAGCCTCCTGAGTAGCTGGGACCACAGGGGCCCACCACCATGCCTGGCTAACTTTTGTATTTTCAGTAGAGACAGGATTTCACCATTTTAGCCAGGCTGGTCTTGAACTCCTGGCCTCAAGTGATCCACCCACCTCAGCCTCCCAAAGTGCTGGGATTACAGGCATGAACTAATGCCTGGCCTGAATTTGGATTTCTCATTTAGTAAATTGACATGTCAGTATCATCCAGGGTAGTGGCAAGAGCACCATAGTTGATGGTCCAAGACCTGAGAGCGGTCCAGCCTACTCCATTAATTGTGTGTGAGCTCACAAAAGTTACTTGACAGCATAGAGCTGTGGTCTCTCCTTCACAAATGGAAATGATACTACTTGTTCTGACATTCTTCCCTGAGGGCTTTCAAATGAGATATTACACAAAAGTCTTTGTAAAGCATAGAGCCCGCTAAGCTCTAAGATATTATTATTATTGGCACTGTATAGGAGTCAATGTGCTTAAACGCTGAAGTGCATTAAAATCACACGGCTTGCTGGTTTTCAATGCTCATTTCCAGGCTCTACTTCCACAGAGTCTAATTTAGTAGGTTCCAGATGGAACCCAGAGATCTGGTTTTTGTTTTGTTTTGGGACAGAGTCTCACTCTGTTACCCAGGCTGGCATGCAGTAGCACAGTCTCAGCCCACTGCAACCTTTGCCTCCCAGGTTCAGGTGATTCTTGTGCCTCAGCCTCCTGAGTAGCTGGGATTGCAGGTGCGCGCCACCACGTGCAGCTAATTTTTGTGTTTTCAGTACATAAGGGGTTTTGCCATGTTGGCCGGGCTGGTCTCGAACTCCTGACCTCAAGTGATCCAAACTCCTGACCTCAAAGTGATGCACTTTGGCCTCCCAAAGTGCAGCACTGCATTTTTAATACTCACCACCACTATGATTCCTTCCCCTGCCATGTGATTTGTATGTGACTAGTCCAGGGATGACACCTGCAGAAATACTGGGGTAAAGCTGAAATAACACACTTCAAAGAACTTCAGAAACGGCCCTTCAGAAGAATAAATTGGATCCTGAAACTTTGGGATTAAATATCCAACATATCTCATTGATTTAAGTGATAATGATGTTCTGAAAGATAGTGCCAACATAAATTTACTACAGAAAAAGATGTTCATTGTAAAAATTGCTTCTAGGTTCGATTGAAAGTAAGAAAGACCTTTTGCTTTCCACTGCAATTTAGCTCCCTGTAATCCTATTTTGGGCCAGTGTTTCTGGGTTCTCTCCTTCTCTGACATGATTTCTATACTGAATGAATGTTTTCCTTTTGGGTTTTATTTTTTTCCATTTCGGGGAGACGGATGGAGTCTTGTCATTTTAACAAGGCGGTGTACTGAGCCATGTGGGCATGGCACAGGCCAGATGGATGAATAAGAAACAAAACTTCAAAGATTCTGGAAACCACGGGTGTATCCAAGAAGGGAAGTAACAGAGCTGTTGTCTTTCAATAGCCATGGAATCAAATGATAGCAATTTTGTCATTCAGAATAGATTGCATAGGGCTAGCCCAGGGCTAAATTATTAAATCACTGAATTTCACTTTGATGTTTCCATGATCTCCACTTTCTGATCATCCCTATTATCCCTGCCTCCTATCCTCAGCAGGGCGCGCCGCCACGTCCAGCCTGAACAGGGAACTTGTTCTTTTCTATGACAACACCCCGACTGCCCACTGGCCCATTGTCTGTGATGGCAGAGGAAATGGTGGGGATGGGTAAGAGGCGTTTCCAATTTTCCTAATCAACACATTTCTGCCGGGTTTAATGTGTTGCTCCTCCCAGATTACTGGGGACTTCCTGGTAAGAAGATACCTTGATCCTGAAGAATAAAGCTTCCAGAAAGTATAGGCACCTCAAACAGCCTTGGGGCAGAGGTGGGTGAGGACTGGAGGAGAAATTCTCAGGTAGCAGCCCTCCCTATGACATCCAGCCTGGAGAAGGTAGTACTGATGACTCTGCTCATTTCCAAGGGATTCATTTATCTGGGGACTGCATGGTGCCAGTCTGGGGACTCACCGATAAAATGACTCTTCCTAGCCCACCAGTCGCTAGTTCCTGAAATAGAGGGACAATGTATGTCATTGAATCCTCTCGGCATCCATGGAAGAAGGTATTGTACTGCCCCTTGCACAGTTGTAGACCCCTGGAGTCTTTCAAAGCAGTACAGACTAGGAAGTTTAAATTCACTGATGCCGAGGATTGACTATACTGGTCCTAAATTCATCTGTTATCCTGAATTTAAAAAGAAAGACTATCTGACTGGGGATGATGACTCATGCCTGTAATCCCAACACTTTGGGAGGCTGAGGCTGGCGGATAACTTGAGGCCAGGAGCTTGAGACCAGCCTGGCCAACAGAGCGAAATCATCACTACTAAACATACAAAACTTAGCTGGGCATAGTGTTGCGTGACTGTAATCCCAGCTACTGAGGAGGCTGAGGTGGGAGAATCACTTGAACCCGAAAGGGGGAGGTTGCAGTGATCTGAGATTGTGCCACTGCACTCCAGCCTGGGTGGCAGAGTGAGACTGTCTCAAAAAAAAAAAGAAAGAAAGAAAGAAAGAAAGACTATCCCACCTCCAGAGGTGGACCCTGATTAATCCAAGTCAATTAATGTAAGTCTGATTCCCTTGCCACAGTGATTGATTCTGTCAGAACTAAACCAATCAGTCATGGCAATCCCCTGGCTACATCTGACCTAATTCGGGGCGATGAAAGGCAAGATATCAGAGGGCTTCTGGGGAAGGAGCTTCGTCGTTTTTATGAGAGGGCTTCTAGACATGATTCTCTCTCTCTCTCTCTCTCTGAAAATTGATAAGGAAGCATGTACTATCTTTTTGTTAGCAGCCATCTTGCCCCATGAGTGAGAGGCAGTATTAAGATGAGACTGACACCAAATGCAGAACACAGATCTGGAATGAAACTGATTCCTGGCTACCGTCAGTGAGCTGCCAAGTCAAACTAACGCTGAGCCCACCCCACCTGTGCACTTCCAGTCATGTGAGCAGTGTATGAGTTAGGATCAGGTTCAGTTGCAAGTAACCAGAAACCCCAAACAAGGGTGGCTTCAACAAGTTTAAGTTTTATTTGTTTCCCAGTCTAAAAAAAAAAACCAACAAAACAAAAAAAGAAAACGTCCAGGGAGAGCATACCTTCTGTCTGGTAGCTTTGCCAGATAAATTAACACATAATGTATTCCCCCATCCAAGATGGCGTCTCCAGCTCCAGCCATCACACCCACATGCAGTCAGCAAGAAGGAGAAACGGAAATGATACTTCCCAGAAGAGGTATATAGCACTTCTGCTTATATGCCAGGACTTAATTACACGGCCACACCTAGCTTCAGGTGAGGCTGAGAAACATTTTCTTTATCCTGGGAGGCCACATGACTGGCTAACCCTTGGAGATGGTGTTCCTAGTAGAAGAAGAAAATGGATATCAGGGATAACTAGAGGCAGCTTGAGCTGAGTTTCCTGTTACTTGCAATTGAACATACCCTGACTGATACAACCTCAGAAACTCCTTTTTACCTCCCATCTCCGATCACATGTGGAAGGATAAAAAGGAGAGACTCTTCACTGGGAGGCCCTCAAGATTTTCTCCTCAGGCTTGGGACAGCACCTGGCACATAGAGGCCCTTAATAAATATTTTCTAAATTAAAGAAAATTAACTAAAGGGATTCAAATAGAGTGAGCTCAACAGAATTGCTTTCTGACTTGTCAGCTCTGGCCTTGGGCAAGTCATAAAACCTTCTGAACCTCAGCATCCTTGACTGTTAATGAAAGAAGTAATTAGTGGTTACAAATGTCAGTGACAATGCAAAGTGCCCAGCACAATTCCTGTCACATGCCCATGGTTGACACACACACACACACATATCATATATAAGTATTTTTTAAAATTACAATTATGTGTGTTAGATGTTTTGAAGGAACCCTGAAGTTGAGAAACGAAGGATTCTGGCAATATTTCAAACATACACAAATACTTTGAAGAGATTTTTTTTCATTAAAACTGTGAAGACTTCTTAGATGTCAAATAGTTATTTAGTGAGCAGAGTGTGAATGAATCAGAACATACCTACTGAATTCATGTTGGAGCCCTAGGGGTGTAACACCTAACTAGAACACATGCTTTGCCCTCACTTGCTGTCCTAGGACTGAACAAACAGTGTGATATTCTGCTAAACCCAAAATGACCTAGTATTGGTCCATTTGCCTTGCTATAAAGGAATACCAAAGTCTGGGTAATTTATAAAGGAAAGAGGTTTATTTGGCTCTTAGTTCTGCAGGATGTAAAAGCATGGCAGCAGCATCTGCTTGGCTTCTGAGGAGGCCTCAGGAAGCTTACAGTCATGGCAGAAGGTAAACGGAGAGACAGTGTATCACATGGCAGGAGAGCGGGAAAGAGAGAGAGAGGAGGAGGCGCAAGCTCCTCTAAACAGCCAGCTCTCACATTAGCTAACAGAGCAGGAACTCACTCATCATCATGGGGAGGGCACCAAGCCATTCACGAGGGATCCACCCCTATGACCCAACACCTCCCACTGGGCCCCGCCTCCAACACTGGAGGTCACATTTCAACATGAGATCTGGAGAGGACAAACATCCATACCACATCAGACCTTGAACTTAGCAAACAGACCAAGTGATGAAGAGGCCGTTCAGCGGTTTGCAGCTCACTCTGATTTGTGATCTTTTGTTTGTTTGTTTTCATTGATTTGGCTCAGAAACCTGAAGGAGAAAACAGAACTGTTCCCTTTGTTCACCCACCCACCCATCAAAGTTTAAAAACAGATGGAAATGCCACTTCTGTGAAGACGCCTTCTGATAAGACATGAGACCTCACAGATGCATAAACAATTCAGAGTTAGCTTTTAGGTGAAAGCACAAATAAAGTTGATAGGAAGAGGGCAAAATGAGAGGAGTGACGGAGGTTTTGAATGCTAGTGATGAGCAACTGTCCAGGCTTCCCTTTTGGAGATGAGGAAACGGTCTCTCAGAGAAGTGGTTGTTCTCCGCAGGGGCAGTAGTGAACTAACAGCGTGTGGGCACAAGGCAATTTCCTGTTTCACAGTCCAGTAGACGGTGGCAACAAGGATGTTCAAAAAGACGAGGAATTCCACTTGCCAAGGCAGCGTGTTACTTTTAAAGGGTGGCTAGTGCATTTGTGTTTGTGAAGTACTTTCACACACATTGAACACTCACGCAAATTGGACACACGCATTGGCCTTTCACACACACTGGATGGTCACTCATAGCAGAGGAGGACTTGGCTGGGAGAAGCTCAGTGATTTGTCCAAGGGAGAAAGGCTGCTCAGGGGTGTGCTGATTTCAAATCCAGTCCTCTTCTCACTCTGCACACAGGCTTGCCACAGTCAACATCATTGTGTTTCTTTCCAAAAGAAGAAAGAAATACAAATTTGTTGTTCTGGTACCATCATCTACATTTGCTGTCTTTGGGGGTAAAGGTCTCCTTTTGAATTCATGAACAGATTTCCGGATTTTTGTTCGTGAGGAGGTGGGTGACAGGTGCTCTGCCTAGGAGAGAGTCTGTTGCGTCGCCTCCTTGGCCCTTCCTTCCCAGAGTCCCCTCCCGTCCCTGCATGGGCCCTCACTGCCTCACTCCTAAACATCACAGCGGTCCTCCACGGCCCCTGCAGCCCAAACACTCCTGATGAAATCCTGCACAAATGCAGAACGCTCATGACAAAATTTGACATGAAAATGTTAAAATGTGTGTCATCAAAATTGTCAGTGTGTTCTTTCTGGTTTGGTTTTGTTTTTGAGATGGAGTCTCACTCACTCTGTCACCCAGGCTGGAGTGCAGTGCCACAATCTCAGCTCACTGTAGCCTCCGCCTCCTGGGTTCAAGTGATTCTCCTGCCTCAGCGTCCCGAGTAGCTGGGATTACAGGTGCCCGCCACCACGCCCAGCTAATTTTTGTATTTTTAGTAGAGACAGAGTTTTACCATGTCATCCAAGCTGGTGTTAAACTCCTGGCCTCAAGTGATCTGCCTGCCTTGGCCTCCCAAAGTGCCGTGGTTACAGGCATGAGCCACCGTGCCCGGCCTAAATTGCAAGTGTTCTAACCAATGCCTTCTAATCCTTGTCAAATTGTTCTTCTTTCTTGGGTGTCCAATCTTTTGGCTTCCCAGGGCCACATTGGAAAGAGAATTGTCTGGGGTCACCATACGCGAACACTAACGATAGCCGATGTGCTAAAAAAAAAATTGCAAAAAAATCTCCTAATGTTTTAAGAAAGTTTAGGAACTCATTTGGGCCACATTCAAAGCCATTGTGGGCACCATGGGTGGAACAAGCTTGCTCTAGATTGACTTAAAGTACAATTTATCTCATCGTTTCAAAGGGAACATCCTCTCTCAAAATTGTAGACCTCTTAAGTTTGCTGGGTAGACTATCAAAAACATTAAGCTCTGTTCCTAAGAACTGGCAGGTTTGGGGCTCTGTCCATGGTTGACTTTGTGGTATTGACCACCCACTGGTGCTTGCTACCCTCATGGAGAAATTAATCTTTCTTTGACCCTTCATTATGTTGACCAGAACCAGTGAGGTGCTGGAACCAACTTAACTAGCTCATGAGAACTGATCCTTAAATTTTCAGGAATTTTGCAAACTGGTTGTTAAAAATAACCATTATTAACAATGAAATTATGTACGTTTCCAACTAAATTATATTAAAAACAAATGTCATAAATGCATAAAATGCATAACTTTCTATTTTACCAATGTTTTATTTACGAATATTTTACAAATAGCTAATACCATGATCTTGAGATTATTTAGGCCTATTGTATCTGTATGGCAGAGACATCATAAAATAGTATGCTCTTGTGTCTCTCTTCTCAGCTCTGCATTTAGCAACATCACGTTGGTGGCTTGAAGTCAGCCATGGAGAGAGGGTTTGCCCCACAGAAATTGGAAACTGAAAAGGCTGTAAATCAGGATTTTATTTCAGAGAGCTGTTTTTTATGCATTTGCCAGCATACCATTGACCAGAGCCAGCTGCAGACCAAGCGACAGGAGCATGTTGAGATCACTGTTTTTAAGGCTATTGCAAAATCTTGTTTATAATACCAACCCCTGAATCAAGGTGTGGAGGCATGACTTTGAAGGACCAGATGAGTGTGAAGCACTATAAAATGAGGGTGCATTTGGGCCATCCACTCTCTTCTGTTTTTGAGGCAGGATGTTTCTCTGATGCTCAGACTGGAGTGCGGTGGCACCATCATGGCTCACTGCAGCTTCAACCTCCCATGGCTCAAGCAATCCTCCCAGCTTAGTCTTCCGAGTAGCTGGGACTACAGGCAGGTGCCACCATGCCTGACTAAGTTTTTTGGATTTTTTATAGAGATGGGGTCTCGTTTTGTTGTCCAGGCTGGTTTCAAACTCCCGGGCTCAAATGATCCTCCTGCCTTGGCCTCCCAAAGTGCTGGGATTACAGACGTGAGCCACGGTGCCCAGCCCCTTGTTTCTTTTAATGTAGATCTTGATGGCTTATACCACTTTTAGATATCATAGACCCACCCCTGCCATAATGAACAGCAGGTATAGTCTTATTTTCAAAAAGCAGACAGAAGAAAACAGTGTTGGCATTTACCCATTTTCAAAAAGAAGAGTTTAACCTTAACAACCAAAGATGTTTCACAAAAATTACTGTTTAGGGCAGGCAGCCACCAACATGATCAGACATGCTCATAGCAGGCCTTCAGTCCCTCCAGTGGTGCCTTCGTGGCTATATCATCCCAGTAGACACACGGGGCATAAATTGTTCTGGTGTCCGGGGGAAGGGAAGTGCCTCACCTGACTGGTAGGTTTAGCGGGGTTGGAAGGTGAAATGACAGGGTTGTCAGGTCTCACTCCTTTCTCTCCCTCTCTTGTTCTCTCCTTACCCCCTTGGGAGCATGTTTCCACCAGGGACCACGTGCTCTCAGTTCATTCTTGTCCTACTTCTTACACAAACCTGTGCCACCCAGGCATTGCCGATGACAAGGTAGGAAAGCTTAATTCTGGGGCTCAGACCCAGGAAACTCACTTGCCCACAGACACAAGCCACATTTCCTAACCTCAGATGTATTTTGCTCCCATCTGCCTTACCACTTTTTTTGTCTTATTTCTCCATAGACTCAAAATCCAGTAGGGGAGGGGCTGTTAGTCCCAGGATCTCTCTAAGCCATCAACAGGCAAGGAAGACACGGCTTAGAACTAAGTTTTCCAAGGACGTTACAAATAAATTTCTACGGCTGACGTGGGAAGCTGTCAACACTTGCCCACTTTCATATTAAAAGTGTTAGTTTTAAAGTTCTACTATGTGGAAATTCGGCATCTCAATGGAGCCCTGGCTCATGTTGGCCCATCTCCAAGACTGGATCCTAAAGATAATCCTGGCTTTTCCTCAGACACCTCCCCCACTCCCGCAGCCAGCCTCCAGGCAGGATGGGGAGGCCTTTGATCTAGACAGGGAGCCTGTCCAGGCCCTTTTAAGTTGCATAACTGAACATTAACCCTCCCACGTGCTCACCTGGGTTTCAAAGCAAATGCCTCTGCCCATAAGGGAGTAATTCCTGAGTTCCAGACCCTTGCTAGAGAAAATAATTTTGAATTGTTTACTCTTCCACTTCTTCGAAAAGCCCAGTTGGGAGCATCTTTTTTAGGGAAGAAACTTTAGTATTTGCTATAGAAATGTTTATGGACGATTGTGCAGACAAAACAGACAAATGAATATTCCTGCTGCATTTGCTATGAAATGGTCATCCAGGACACAGTGTGGAGCACCTTCCAGAAACTTCTATCTGATCACCTATGTGAAGAATAGCTCAGATCTTTGTACTAGGGAAACTTTGTCTCCCTCGAGGAATGAAATGCTTCTTCCTCTCCCATAATCATTTAAGCACCACTTTTCCCTCTTTACATTGGTTTTTAGGAGGTTGCAGCCACGCCCCAGCCTTCACGCTCAGTCACAGAAGCTCTACTGATCCCATGGGTTGGAATGTCTGCCTTCCTCCTCTTCGTCTTGCTTTCTCCTCATTTTCCCTCTCTTTTATTGATTTTGATATATTTATTCCCTTTTAAGGCCATTTTAAAATTCTTTTGGAAGAGGTGAGATATAACTAGAATTAAATGATTCTATGATTGCTTGAAGCCAGGAAGGGGGAGTGTGGGAGGAAAGACAACTGCAGAAGGACACAGGGGAGGTTTTGGTGTTAATGGAATTTCTATATGTTGATTATAGCAGTGGTTACCTGGGTGCATGCATTTGTCAAAATTTATTGAACCAAACAGTTAAAATGGTGCATTTCTTTGTAGGTATTATAAATTATACCTCAATAAATATGATTTATTCATCCAACTAATATTATGTTTATGTATTCTGCCAGGCACCTTGTGTGGTGTTGGGCAGGGAGAATGTACACAGTTGTATAGGTTGTTGACTGAACAAGGGCACCTGGTCAAGGGGCAAGGAGGGGCTGAAATCCAGGCCACGTCTGGCTCACCGAATCAATGTCCAGCAAGGGCCTGGGTGTTCTCAGAGGAAAAGCAGACTTTTCTATTTCAGAAAAGGCATTCTGTGGGTTCCCAAAGTCGGATTCTGAAGATGTAGTGAAAAAGAATATAAACAATTCCCTGCTTTTGTGGGACTTGTAGTCTCACAAGTGGAGGCTTGTAGAGGTGGAGGGAGACAATGAGCCAACAAACGTAGAAGATAGTTACATATTATAATAAGCACCATGGAGAAGTAAATAGGATGAGGTCGTGGAGAGCATCAGGCTGGGGGAGATGCCCACTCTAGATAAGGCTTCTAAAGAGCTGACTTCTCAGCTATGGCCCCAGTAATGAAAAGCAATCAACTTTGCAAAGAGGATAGCAGCCCAGACAGGGGAAACAGCGAGACCAAATTCTCCTGCTCAGAGGCAGGAGAACCTGGTAATACAAGGGTCAGAGAGAAGACTGCTGTTGCACGTAATGAGGGAACCAGGGGCTGGCATGCGGTCAGCAGTGCAATTAATTCTCAAAAGTTAGAGACATACCTTGAGAAATGGCTCTGAAAACTAACTGCACTACAGAGACCTTAGAGATAAGATAGTCCTTCAATCTTCTCCTATAACAAATGCAAAAGACGAGGTCCAGCTCACTCTCATAGCTAATGACACAGATAGGATTAGAACTCAGGCTTTGCTTCAATTCAATTAAATTAATAGTTACTGATTGCCTACCGTGCATCAGGTAACTACTTCTTCCCTGTCAGAGATTTTAAAGTATGGTAGGGGTAAATAACAAGGACGGCTGGGCGCAGTGGCTCACACCTGTAATCCCAGCACTTTGGGAGGCTGAGGTAAGCGGATCACTTGAAGACAGGCGTTCAAGACCAGCCTGGCCAACATGGCAAAACCCCGTCTCTACTAAAAATACAAAAAAAATTACCTGGGCATGGTGATGCATGCCTGTAATCCCAGTTACCTGGGAGGCTGAGGCATGAGAATCACTTGAACCCAGGAAGTAGAGATTGCAATGAGCTGAGATCACACCACTGAACTCCAGCCTGGGTGACAGAGTCAGACTCTGTAACATTCTGTTGTTGGAAACACCTTAACATGAAAAACAGCTGCCTTTAGCAAGCTGTAGGGGGTTAATTGGATGACTTAATCACAAGACTTAATTTCTGCTTTATTTTAAGAAATGTTTTCATTCTTGAAATTCAGATATATTTTTTAATAACTCAAGTTTTAAGTCTGCAAATTCTGAAGATGTAGAGATAAGAGGACTCTGTTAAGGGAATGATGGGTGGAGAAGTACCAAGGGCACCATCAGTGATGAAAGTGCTCGTCATTAACTGTGGAAAGCCCAGCGTCTTCTTTGAAATCCAAGTAAAGCAAGAGTGGGACAGAGGCCGTTCGAGGAAAAATGCAGCTACCACAGCTCAAGCCAAGCCAGTGTCTATGACTGACCAGACCACCATGTCATCCACCACGTGTCCTTCACCTGTCCAGGCTCACTGCCTGTAAATGGCAAGTGAAGACGGAAACCACCTGTTCTGAAGCCACGCCCTTACCACAGTTAAATGATTTGCTGACTAGCGAAACCAAAATTTCTTGGAATTATATTTTCCCTCTCTAATTTTCCTTTGCAGTTAAAGAAGCTATAGCCATGCAGTTAAGCTCTAGCCCAAAGAAACACACCACTAAACCACTTTTGGCTTTATCTGATCAAGTTACAATAGTAATGTATCTTCAATACAAACTATCTTCAATACAAACTCAGTACCCTGCTCAAGTGGATAAAAGCTAATGAAGAAAGCAAGGCTAATATGCCAAGTGACATTTTTTTCTTGAATGTGAGGGGTTTGGTGTTTTGTTTTCCTTTTAAAGAAAGTGACTTTCTTATTTTCAGCTCACAGATATTTCCTTAACTGACTTCGAATTCACAGATGCAACCCCCTGGCAGTCAGGCGTGTGCTAAAACGGCTTCGTCCCCTGACCTCAGTGAGTGATCTCACAGTAATCCCTTCCAGGGATTAGTCTGGGCCAAACTCCTAACTGGAGTTGCAGTGAATTCTTCTAAAATTTGCTTCCCAGCATCTCCTTCTCTTCTGGAACTGCCCCCCGCCTCCACATCAAGTCACAATTCAGTTTCTGGAAAGACCTGCCTCTTAGGTCTGATCTCTCAGGTCATGTTTGATTGGTCCAGAGGTGACTGGGCCTCAGAAACTGATCAGACTTTAAGGCCTGTGGGCAGCACCCAGTGCTGCCTCTCTTCTTCCCTCAGCTTTTCTTTTTCCCTCTGCAGACTGGCTCTTTCTGTTGCTCACGTCATGTGGTAGAAGATGGCAGTGCAGAAGTGAGTCTCTCCAAAGTTAGAACAAGGTGTCACAGAAAGCAACAGCAGGATCGCAGATGGGCCTCAGGTGCGAGAAGAGCCAAGGACTTAAATGAGAATGTGAGCAAGGGTCTCATTGGGTCACTTTTCCCTATCTCTTTTTACTTATTTGTATCCGTCATCTCTCACTGCAGATTGGTTCTCTTTCTAACCCTCAAACTAAATAATGGCCATGGCCAATAGTTCCTAACATCTCCTAGAGATACAGCTCTCCAGTTCAAGAGAGCAGTTGTACTGGGTTGGAATCTTAGTCCAATTCTAAATTCCTGGTGAACCCCTTGGTTATATCTCCACTGGATGTTGTTGGCTTTTTGGGCACAGAGAGTCATGCTCTATGGGACTGTCCCATCCCTGGCAGGACATTTCACAGAGTGGCCCCTTTCCATTAAATGCCCTTAGCATCCCACCTTACTGATTGTGACAACCAGAAAAAAAAAAAAATCTTCTGCCAAATACCCCACTGGGGGACAGTATCATAAGAACCATTTCATTAGGTATTCCAACTCAAACTGTTTGATTTGTTGTCTTATTCCCAGATAATTCTAATACTGGTCATAAGGCGCTAAATGTTGAGAGGAAGTTCCCTCAGAATGCATCTTAGAGGACAGAGAGGTATATGAAACCCAATGACATTTTCATTTCTTTATGATTCTGAGTCACCTATGTATGTTTCTAAAAATAAAATGTGTTTGGGTTTTCTTTTTTTTAAGTCACATCTTGCTACTTCTAAATAGCTGATTTATTTTTCTTGCACAATGGCTTGATGATGAAATCAAGAATGTGGTAAATGTTTGGGCTTTTTTCATCATATAATGTAATTAGGAGTCAAAACTGGCAAATATTTACTTGTCAGTTGGTATTCGCCTTTGTACTCATACAACCAAACACCAAAGCAAAGCAAGCGTCCCTCTTCTGGTATCCCAGGGGCAATGGAGGGAGAGGACAATCAGAGAGAGCTTGTCAACTAGGGCTTTTTTTTCTTCATAGAAATCTAGGTTTGGTCACGGCCAGCTCAGCTGGCGTCTTCTCCCATTATCTGACCTCAAGATGGGGTCTTCCCTTAGCTTAAGCACCACAGCATGAGCATGGTTAAACTCAGCACACACAGGCCTAAAGAGGATTAAGATGATGAATGCAGTGGCATTAAGGCAAATTTTCAGAGATTGTTATTATAACCCCAGAAAATATGACCCAGAACAATGGCTTTAGTATCCCTTAAGACTGCTGGGATTCCTTGGCTCTAGCTTGGGACCTGCACTGGCAAGTGAGAACCATCATAAAGTTTTTGGGCTGAAGACATCTAAGACTACACATGTGCTCCGGGCACCATGGCTCACACTGGTAATCCCAGCACTTTGGGAAGCCAAGATGGGCAGATCACTTGAGCCCAAGAGTTTGAGACCAGCCTGGCCCACATAGTGAAACCTCGTCTCTACCAAAAATGCCTGGTGGTGTTCACCTGTAGTCTCCAACTCTGGAGACTGAGACAGGAGAATTGCTTGAACCCAGGAGGCGGAGGGTGCAATGAGCCAAGATCGCACCACTGCATTCCAGCCAGGGCAACAGAGCGAGACTCTGTCTCCAAAAAATAAAATAAAATAAAATAGAACCCAGGAGCCCATATTAATACAAATGAATGAATGAATGCA
This sequence comes from Cebus imitator, assembly GCF_001604975.1. Taxonomy (NCBI): domain Eukaryota; kingdom Metazoa; phylum Chordata; class Mammalia; order Primates; family Cebidae; genus Cebus; species Cebus imitator. Next base: position 3,579,381 of record NW_016107526.1, read on the forward strand.
TGAATGAGGTCCAAGGGAAAACTATTCCTTACAGTAGGATTCTAGCAACCTCATGTGCCTCCTGGTATCATGCCCTGAAAAGGACACTACACCACTACTGTGCTGTGCTGTGTCTGTGCTAAAGACTCAGAACTTGAATTTAACCACAAGAAAACATCCAACAAACCCAAATGTAGGGCTGTTCTTCAAAATAACTGACCGACACTCTTCAAAAGTGTCAAGGTCCTAAAAGACAAAGACAGACAGAAAAATTATTCCAGATTAAAGGAAACTGAAGAGACATGACAACTACATCTGTTTGAATCTGAATTGGCTCTTGGGCCAGATGAAGGAAATTGGTGGGTAATTGACAAAATTTGAATAAGGTCTTAGATTAGTTAATAGTATTGTTTTAATGTTAATTTTCTGATACTATAACTGTACTATAGTTATGAGAGTGCGTTCTTGCTTTTAGGAAATACATACTGAAATATTTAGGGATGAGGGAAAGAGAGAGAAATTGACATTCTAGTTCCAGCTTTATTAGCTGGAGCATCTAGGACAAGTTATTTAAAGTCTCTGGGCCTCGGTTTTTTCATTTGCACTGGCTTAGTGGTCTTCAAAGTGTGGTGCTTCTAAAACAGCAACATCTAGGAAGTTGTTAGAAATGCAAATGCGCATGCCTCACCCCAGACCTGAATCAGATACTGGGAATGGAGCCCATGTTTTAGAAAGCCCTTCAAAAGATCTTGATGCATACTCAAGTTTGAGAACCGTTGCACTAGTTGATTTCTAAGGTCCCTTTTAGCCTTAATGCTCTGTGGTTCTCATTTGTCTCTCCTGCTGAGGACAACCCTTTCCCAAAAAGGACACCCCTCCCTCAAGTCATTCATCATTTCTTTGGTGCTGACAAAGGGCTGGCCAGGAAGCTGGGAGTGCTGGAACTTTGGAGGAACAGTTCTCCTGGGCATGCAGACTCAACCTCTGCTTGCAATAGGTACAGATTAAATGTAGAACATTTAATAACCCCACTTAGCTCAGGAAACTTCAAAGAAACCAAGTGATGCATAATTAAGTTCCACGCAGTGGCTTATCTGCTTTGGCTTCTTACTAAAATGCTTGAGCCAGTTGCTTCTAGGAGGAATGAGGCTGTGAATCACTCTGGCATGTTTCTGTTACTAGCTATAGAAAGGTTTACCTCAGACTTCTCTGCAGGATAAATGTTTCCTGGATTACTGGGTGGCGAGAAGCTCTCCTACTGCCTTCTAAATCATCTGCAAGCTCAGCTAACTCTTGTCTGTTAAGAGCCTAAGCTGTGGCCCAGCAGAGCATTAAGCTTGCTTCTGATTGGCTGATTAAAAACAAAAACAAACAAAATCTCGCCCATCTTGGTGCCTGGATTACCACTGTGTCCTGGCTCCTAGAGGTTCCCATTCACACCCACTCTCTTGTCTTCAACACCACCTGACTCCCAAACCTACTTTTTTAGTCCTGACTGTTCCTTAACTTTAATTTCTGATTTTTTAATTTTTTAATTTTTATTTGTTAAACAATACATCCATATGATTCAAAGCTCAAAAAATGCAAAATGCTATTTAGTGCAAATCTATATGCACTATGCCCTTTCTTGCCCTGACGGTAACACCTCCCCCACGTCATCCTCCAACTTCAATTTCTAATTTTTTACCGTCCTAGAGATCTACTTTTCTGTGTGTTTGTTTGTTTATTTATTTTTTTTATTTAAAGAGGCAGGGTCACATTCTGTCACCCAGGCTGGAGCGCAGTGGCGCCATCATAGCTCACTGCAGTCTCGAACTTCTAGGCTCAAGAGATCCTCCCACCTCAGCCTCCTGAGAAGCTGGAACTACAGGCACAAGCCACCATGCCCTGGTGATTTTTTAGAAAATTTTTGTAGAGATGGGGGTCTGGCTATGTTGTCCAGGATGATCTTGAACTCCTGGCCTCAAGCGATCCTCCCATCCTCAGCCTCCCAAAGCGCTGAGATTACAAGCATGCCATTGCATCCAGCCAGGATTCCCTCTTAGAACTGATGTCCCTTGAAAGTCACTATGTCCTAGAATGAACCATCATCTTCCCTACTACCCTCTACCCACTTTCTTTAAGTCTCTTTGTTTTCACCAGTAAAATGGGCTAATAAGAGCACTTTCTTGCTAGGGTGTTGTGTATATTCCCCATAGAGCTAATACTTGTAAGCTTTCACATTGCTGGAAACATAGGAAGTACTCAGTAAAAATTCACTATTGATAATGCAGTAATAATACAAAAAATTATCCCAAAATGGAATATTTATGTATGGGTTTTCCCCCTACTTCCCCTCCCCACCTACGGCCCCCCAGTCTTCCAACTGGCAAGCTCTGGAGTTCTTTTTTTTTTTCTCTTTCCTTCTCTGTTCCAGACGTTTGACATCATCTATCTTTATATTGTCCCCTTCTTGATGGGACTTGGATGGGGCAAGAGGAATTAGGAGGAAATTCCCTGGGAAGCTGTCCTTTTCTTGCAAGGGCTCTTGGACTAAGCTGCTGAGGAGACTTCTCAGCTCAAGGGTCACATGCCTTTGCCCCACGCCCCTCCCAGCATGGACTCTCCCAGTCTCTCTTCTGGGATGTTGCTGGTAATTAGTAGTTCATTCCTGACATTGCTATTTCCCCCTGGGCCAAATGACCAAGATAGATATATTTAAAAATACAAGGTTTCCCGGCTCTGTTTAGTGCATTGAATCTTTCCACCATAGCTTACATTTCCCTCCCTTCCCTTGGACTTCCACAAACAAATGCACAATTATTTTCACAGTAAAATAAATAAATATATATGAGAACAAAACCTTCTGTCTGTCAAGTATTCTAGTCCTTAAACATAAAGGACCTCTATGTTGACATACGGGAGGAAAGGAGGGACAATGAATGACTGCCTCATTGACGACAGTCAGAATTTGAAGGAAAACAAAGGTGCCGATGCTGCCATTTCTGCCACTGTCTTCTCTGCCACCCCACCTTAGCCAATGGGTATTCCACACCAAGGACTGCATTAGACCTAAGTGTATGAGCCATTAAAAAGTACTCTGTTTCAAAAAACAAAAACCAAAAAAACATTTGTATAGTGTAGCCCTTAAGAATATCTTTCACAGCCTGAGCAATGTAGGGAGACCTTGTCTGTACTTTAAAAAAAAAAAAAAAAAAAAGATCAGTCGGCTTCTCAGCTCTCTCTGCA
>NW_016107526.1:3582893-3584865 GCF_001604975.1 Cebus imitator
TGTGCGTGGTGGTAAACAAAGTGATTCAAAGAGAAATACCTTCTTAACCAAAGCTAAAACATCTGCGACCTGGTTGTAACATTTAATATTTGATTTCGAGGAATATTAGATTTATTATGTTACGTACTTCAATTTTGCAACGGATGCTTCCTCTGCACAAATATATTGGGCTCAGACGTTTCTACCTCCAGGAATCCTTTCTTCACCCTGCCTTCCCTTCACTGGCCTCAGTTATTTTCCCTGGGTTCCCATAACCAATAAACAGTATTATTCAGCTTTGGGTCCTGTGTTTTTAGGAGGCCTCCCTCTCACCCCTCTCTTTTTTTGTTTCGAGATGGAGTTTCACTCTCTCACCCAGGCTGGAGTGCAATGGTGCAATCTTGGCTCACTGCAACCTCCGTCTCCTGGGTTCAAGTGATTCTCCTGCCTCAGCCTCCTAAGTAGCTGGGATTACAAGTATGTGCCACCACACCCGGCTAATTTTTGTGTTTTTAGTAGAGACGGGGTTTCACCATGTTGGTCAGGCTGGTCTTGAACTCCTAACCTCATGATTCCCCCCACCTTGGCCTGCCAAAGTGCTGGGGCTACAGGCATGAGCTACTGTGTCCAGCTGACTCTCTTTTTACTTGACCCTCCTTACAGGACAAATAGCTCATGGACCAAGGGGACATGCCCTCCCAGAGCCCATGCCCTCCCTTTTGGCCCATACTCTAGGTACCCAACACCCCAGAATACCCTCTCCAAACAGCCCAGAGCCCTCTTCTGTAGGTCCATCCTGAAAGTGGACCACACAGCTGGTAAACACACCCTGGAGGACTGAAGAGGGACCAGGCAAAAGCCATCTGCTGCCAGAGGGCTTGGCTCTGCAGTCCGAGGAGTCCACATGCACCTGCCTCTGTGGAACAGGATGGAGCTGGAGACAGGAAAGCCCCAAGGGGCTGAGCTAGGGAATATCTGATTATCTGACAAGGTAGGAGGAGAGGACGTATTTCAGTGATAGCTTGTTAGCTTGCTTTATAACTTTTAAAGACTTAGACATATAGTCCACGGGCCTTTCTTTAAACTGTTGCCCTGGGCCCTGCAAATATTAAATGTGGGCCTGCTCATAATACCCTGGGAATAGCTCTAGGTTTGCAGTGCTAACATTGTATTTAATATAATCATCTGTTTTCATGACTGGCAGTTGCTACATACTCCCTGCAACCGCAGGGCCCTTGCACACACTTTTCCCTTACCTGGAATGCTCTTCCTCACTGATCCCTTTAGCCTGGGAAACTTTTAATGAATCTGTCAGATCTCAGCTCAAATACCATTTTTCTTGAAAATTCTTTCCCGACTTCCTAGATGAGATCAGGACCTCTGGTTTTCACTCTCACATCTGCCTCTGATAAACACTGAGGAGAAAATACAACAGTCACATAATACCAGTGTTAATGATAAAGGCAGTCATCGATACTAAGGGCCAGACATTATGATAGGTGCTTTACTTACATTCATTTATTCTCCATAAGAAGCCTAATAAACTAACTACTATTATATCCCCATTTTACAGATGAAGAAGCTGAGGCTTAGAATGTATAACAGGTTATTATGCTGATGGTCTCCAAATGAATGAGGCCTCCCAGAATTCACATCCTCATGCAGCCCCCTCCTACAGTGATTCCTGGCTTATCTAGGTGATTTGCTTTGGCCAATGGCGCATCAGCAAACAGGACTTAAGTGGTGGCTTCATAAATTCTGCCTTTTGGAAGCTATACGCCATTTAAGAATCCTGGGCCAGGGCCAGGCACGGTGGCTCACGCCTGTAATCCCAGCACTTTGGGAGGCCGAGGTGGGCGGATCACTTGAGCACAGAAGTTAAAGACCAGCCTGGCCAACGTGGTGAAACCCTGTCTCTACTAAAAACACAAAAAAGTAGCTGGGCCTGGTGATGGGTGCCTATAATCCCAGCTTCTCAGGAGGCCGAGGCAGG
>NW_016107526.1:3585096-3587648 GCF_001604975.1 Cebus imitator
ACCAAACTGATGACTAAAAGAAGCCTATGGTGAGAGAAGCCCCGCTGGCTCAGCATCTCAGCCCCCTCCCCTTTTCCTGGGCGTGCAGCCGCTTAGGAGAGGACAGTAGAAGAACCACAGTCAGCAACTATAGAAGTATTGTTGTAAGTCACTAAGTCTTAGGACAGCAATAATAGTACCTGTATACTATGAAATAGACATAGTAATAGATAACTGATACAGAGAAGGTAAGTAATTGGTGCGAGAACACAGAGCTTATAAATGATATATATGAATATGTAAACAGCACTATGTTCGCACAGTGTACATTCCTGTCCAGCTATCCTCTTCTGGATACTGGTGGGCATGGTGGCTGGATTTCCACCTTCTGGGCTCCTCTCTTGAACTACACTGCTATGCTTGCCCCTCCTTCTCAACCTGGCTTCCTCTGGCCCTGTTGTCTTGAGCATGTCCTGGATGAGACAGGACCATTGACAGTAGCAAAAGTCCCTGGGTAAGATGGGCAGATTCTCATCACAGTGTGAGATTTCTCCCTAGGCTTGCGTGCCCACCGCACCCCCTGGGCTCCTCCCAAAGGGAATCTTGTAGGCACCAAACCAGCCGCTTCCTTTCCCTAGGTCTCTAGGGCACTCACTCCTCAGGCCAGATTTAGCCCACAATGGACTTAAAAATAAGCTTGTCTTGCTCCCAGGAAGATTTTTCATCAGCAGCCTGCAGAATTGGCCCTTCCCATTTCAGGAAGCAGAGGGTGGAATAGGAAACAAAAGTGCTGGTCCTTTCTCTCAAGTACCAACCAGGACTATAAACCTTTTCTAGCTCCAAGCCAGAAACTGGAAGGGGAAAATACCTTCTAAAGAGAGAATGACTATGAAGATAGCTGACACCCAGAGATTGGATGAGATCTAAAAAATCCCCTATCATGTGCAGGGTTTCTAAGGGCCTTTAGAGGGCTTGCTGGTTCCCAAAAGATGTGCACTACTTTCTCTTTTTAAATAGCATCATCAAAGTATATTATTTTCCATTTCAGTTGTACAATTCACTTATTTTTACTTTACCAAATGGCACAGCTATCTCTTTAAATCAGTCTTAGAACATGTCATCTTCCTTGTAAAATCCCACATGCCCTCATCCCTATTCCCATCCTAGCCCCAGGCAATCACTGTCACTCTCTGTCATTATAAATGTGCCTTTTCCAGATGTTACATGCAAATGGAATCATACAATATGTGGTCTCTTGTGTCTAACTTATTTTACTGACTGTAATGTTTCTGAGGTTCAAATAACATAGCGTGTGCCAGTAGTTTATTCCTTTTCCATTTCTGAGTAGTATTCCATTATGTGAGTATAGCACATTTTATGTACAATTTACCAGCTGACGGACATTTAGGCTGTTTCCAGCTTTTGCTGATTATGAATAACTGCTATGAACATTCTCATGATAGTCTTTGTGTGGTCATATTTCATTTCTCTTTTTAAAATTTTTTAATTAATTTTTTAAAGACGAGATTTCACCATATGGGTCAGGCTGGTCTCAAACTCCTGACCTCAGGTGATCCACCCGCCTCGGCCTCCCAAAGTGCTGGGCTTACAGACGTCAGCCACCGCGCCCGGCCCATATTTCATTTCTCTTAGGAAATTTGGGAGTGGAATTGCCAGATCACTTTATATAACTTTCAACTGTAAACTGCCAAACTGTTTTCCAAAGTGGCTTTATCATCTCACATTCCCACCAGCAACTGTGGGTTACTTCTCCTCCCTAAGTCATAAGGCGAGTATCCTCTAATCTTTCATCCACTTCCAGTTTTTTTGCTGTAAGATTTAATGAGGTCACTGAGAATGCTTCAGCTGTGTTCTCCTGGGTTGAATGACACTTTTATTCTCTGCAGTTACCTTGAGTAGTCATTTATGACGTGTACACTCAATATACACACATGTAATGACACATGCTTATTTAAAATGCTTAGCTCATCCGGTTGACTCCAACAACCATTTGATTTTTAACTATCTCAGGGGATGGTCATGCAAAGATATTTATGCAAACTCTGTGGCAAACAACAGTGTACAGCTCAGAAGATTTCCCAGGAAACTGAACTCCTCCAAAGTAGATTTCGTGAGTGTAACCTCAGGTGGTATTTTCAATGAGAGTACATTGGTTCCAAATGTGTCTACATGAAACTCATTAAGGTGAAAATTTAGTACAAAGGACATGTATATAGAAAACCTCAGAGACCAGAGGAAACAAGTTTAGGGAAAAGCAAAACAAGTGTAGGGTTAAAAGAAGGTATACACAACACATTGCACAAATTTACCTTAGAATGTTTTGTAATTATGCAACTGTAGTTAAAGAAACTGTGGGCCGGGCGCGGTGGCTCACGCCTGTAATCCCAGCACTTTGGGAGGCCGAGGCGGGTGGATCACGAGGTCAAGGGATCGAGACCATCCTGGTCAACACGGTGAAACCCCATCTCTACTAAAACTACAAAAAATCAGCTGGGCATGGTGGCGTGTGCCTGTAATCCCAGCTACTGAGGAGGCTGAGGCAGGAGAATTGC
>NW_016107526.1:3587731-3609636 GCF_001604975.1 Cebus imitator
AAAAAAAAAAAAAAAAGAAACTGTGGCCGGAGATCCTAGCCTTTTCGAAAAGACTTCTAGACTGTTTTTACACAATAGCAAGAATATACATTTAAAAATTTTTGCCAAATGACAAAAAATATTAAGATTCAGAAATAAAGCCCAAGATAATTAGAGGTCTTGGTAATATTAAATATGTTAAACAGAGAAGGAGGTGGATGAGGTCACAACTATTGTGCCTGGGGTCATTTGCATAAGCCTGCTGAACTGAGATTCCTATGGTAACACTGATAATAAAGAAAATCACTGGTTATTCAGGAACAGCGTGATGAAGTTTCTTCATGTCTTGATTGTGGAGTTAGTTTCTCAATCTTCACATGTGCTAAAATGTCATAGAGTGCCCCCACCACACACACACAGTGAATGTGAAAACTAGTGAAATCTGTATCGTCTGCACCTGAGTGAATATCATACCATTGAAATGGATGATAGGTTTTGAACCTGTGCTATGTTATGTGAATTATTTTCACTGGCAGAAGCTGGTTGAAGTGTACATGAGAACCTTCTATACTATTTTTGAGACTTCTTTTAAGTCCTGAATACTTTAAAATAAGTCGTTTGAAAGAGAGAAAAAAAAAAGGAAGAAAACTACATTTAAAACGTATGTTTTTTGGCGGGGGGCTGTGGCTTACGCCTGTAATTCCAGCACTTTGGAAGTCTGAAGTGGGTGGATTAGCTGAGGTCAGGAGTTCGAGACCAGCCTGGCCAACATGATAAGCCCCTGTCTCTGCTAAAAACACAAAAATTAGCTGGGTGTGGTGATGGGCACCTGTAATCCCAGCTGCTTGGGAGGCTGAGGCAGGAGAATCGCTTCAACCCCAGGAGGCAGAGATTGCAGTGAGCTGAGATAACGCCACTGCACTCCAACCTGGGCGACAAGAGCAAAACTCCATCTCAAAACACAAACAAACAAAAAAATCTTATGTCTTACAGTATTTCAAAATAAAACGTATTTGAAATACCTCAAAATAAAAGGGGGGGGGAGGATAGAGGAAGGAAACACCAGGGATTATTTTCTCCCTTTTGTAATCCATGTAGGGTAAAGACATCTGACAGCAATAACTTAAGCACACCCTTGGAATGACCTTGTGTGGCAGATGCAGCTAATGTGTGTTCTGAGCTAGAGAATCCAGCTGTGGCCAAATTGAGGCTTCGTTTGTTGTCTATGAGGAGTATCTGAGCCCTGCCTGCCCCCGCCCTGACCACTGTTCTGTCCGGTGAAACACAGCCCATACAGGAGATGGAGGCCCCAAGTTTGGGCTGAATGAAGGTTGCCAGGTGCAGGTTATTAGGGAAAGGGTGCTAAGTGAAAACACTACCTCAATTACATGCCTTTTGCAAGCGGTTGTGGTTCTTTTGCCTGGCCTGTCCCCACTGGGTCTTGGAGTTATCTTGTCCACCACTGGACTCTCTCCCTTGTGTGTCAGTAAAACTCCACGTCTCGTTTCTGGCTCTGTGCCTCTTCTTTGGCCTCTTGAACCTGGTGCCTTCTCTGTTGAGGTTAACAGGGCATAGGCACAGCAGTCAGGATGGACTAGAGGAAGTGAAGAGGTGGGGACAGTAAGGTACCTCCTAAAGTTGAAGACAAAGATCCCTTCTGAGAAGGAAATTATGAAACATCAACACAACTAACCCACCTTAAACTGGAATCTGTATATGGCTGACATTTCCTAATGGAAGAGCCTCGGTGTGAGGAAATTAGCATGTCTAAGCCTGGGATCCTGCTGTTTCCACTGTAACTTTCTTTGGCAAAAGTAATAACAGAAGGAGTTAGCCTTCACTGCATCCTCAAGCACAAACATCAAGAATTGTTCCCAGGAAAGGGCCTGGACTGGCTGTTCCAGCAGCGTTGGCAGGAGTTACCTCTGCAGCGGAGACGATGCATCAGACTATCAAAGCTTGGCGACGAGAGCCATTAAGACCGTTCTCGAATTCCCTCCTCTGTGATTCCATCCTCACTTTTAATTGTGCTTTGTCGGTCTGTGTAGCTTTTGCATGGCAAGATAATGAGTGATTGGCCAATGCAAGGATTTTAGTCCATTTGACATTATTTCTTCTTCATAAATTAGTAATTTGGTATTCTGGTTCATATATCAATATCGTGTGGGTTTTGTAAGTATGACTGAGCAACTAGAGAGGAGTTCTTAACCTGGAAACCAAGGGTGGGCTTCGAGAGATCCATTAAGCCCTAAGATTATGTGCATACATGTGTGTGTGCCCTTACGGTGTGCATTTATCAAGGAGAGGGGGCGATAGCTTTCACCAGATTCTCATAGAGAGTTTCAAGTCTGGATGCACTGGCAAAATGGTATTTCTGGCTTATAAAACTGAAGTAACCACAATAAGATAGTATGCTGTAGTGTGCCGTAAAACAATGCCTATCAGGCAGGGGTACGCTTTTGTTGTTCTCACTCTAACTAGAATATCTTAAATTGAGGGGATTATTCATAACATGGTTTTGTTTTTCTTTTCATAGAATACCATGGGAATATTTTCTTGTGCTATTCTTCTTTTATGACACCATTTTAAATAACTTCGCAGAATTCAATGGCTCAAATTCATCTTATGAGAAATATTTTAAAAGCTTATTCACTAATAACCCCTAAGAGGCTTACTGTTTATGTGAAATGTAGACTTGTTTTATTAATAGATACCCAAGTGTGAGAACTAATGACAATCACTATTATTGACAGCTAATATTTATGACACTCCAGCACCATACCAGGCAATGTGCTAACTGCTTTGCCTATGAAATCTGGCTGTGAGTTTACAGCAGCCCTGGGAAGTAGATGTTATTATTTTCACTCAAAAGCTGAGGAAACTGAGATAGGGAAAAGTCAAAGAACTCACCCAGGTCACACTGCACTTGGCAGTGGAGCCAAGCTGCCAGGTCACATGTGGCTGCCCTTCCCCCTCACCGTGATGCTCAATGCCTTTATCCTTTAAGCTCCATTTGGACGCACTTCAACCTTGAAGCTTTATTCTCACTCAAAGTCATTTCTTCCTTTATGGAAGTCCTCTGCTTCTTCAGCTGGCTCCAAATCACCCCCCTTAGCACCCATAGAGGATTATCTAACTCAAGGGTAAGCAAACTTTTGCTGTAAAGGACTAGACTGTAAATATTTTAGGTTTCATGACCCATATGGTCTCTGTCACAATTACTCCACTCTGCTACCCACTGTAGCATGAAAATGGCCACAGACAATTAGTAAATTAGTGAGTGTGGCTGTGTGCCAATAAAATCTTGTTTGTGGACATTGAAATTTGAATTTCATATAATTTTCACATATCATAAAATTTGTTCTTCTTTTGATTTTTTTCAACCATTTAAAAATAAAATATCCTTAACTTATGATATGCAGCAAAAACAGGTGGTCAACTGGATTTGACCCATAGACCAAAGTTTGCCACCTGTTCAGACTGCGTCCTGTGTGTTGGTATTCTCTACAACTACATAGAACATCTTCAAGCTTAAACATTGTATCTTAATCTTTTCTGACTCCCCGCAGAATATATATGCAGGGCTAGACTCATAATTAAGTGCTCAACAAATACGTAATTAGTAGTATTGATGTTTTTCACCCTCAGAGCTGTATCTAGGTAGAAATAAGTCCATTTAAAAACATGTGGCATCTTTATGTTCTTTACCTTTTTCCCTCCCTAATGAATTCTGTATCTCTAAAATATCACAGCAGTTTTTTGGTCCCGAGTGCTGATAAGTAATACCCACGTGCTTGGTTAGCATAAAGGTCAGATGGCATCCTGGCCAGGGGCCAAGGAATACAGCTGGTGAAAATTCAAGCTGTCACACACTTGTTGCTAGCCTGGATTTCTAGTTCCTTCATCATGAATTATTAGACTGTTCATCATAATGATTTGCTGCATGAACAATCACTTTTAAAACCATAATCCCCAACCAGGAGAGATGTCATGACTCGATGGGCTAAATTTAGGGCCATAAGAATCCTGCTGCAGGACTGGCTGCCATGCATCTTCTGTGAGCCTACATCTGTCAGTGGAGGCTGATCATGGGCATCGTGAGGCTGGGCTGATTGTGAACGACTCTGCACATATAGCAGTGATAGTTGTAAGCATCTTCATTTACTTTTGCTCAATCATATGAAGCAGTGCCAGGGAATGGTAGTGTAAGACAGAGAAATGTGCTGTACCCCATTATGTGTAGAAATGAAAGCCTCTGCTTTTAAATTTGCCCTAAGGCCATGTCAACAAGCTATGGAATCAAGCTGATGTTTACCACTCAGTACACAGTTAGAAATTAAGCAGCAGACGCCAATGAGCTTTTTCTTCTATCATCTCAGAATGAAGTTGCTGAAACCAGGAACTGTAATTACGGGAGTCTTTTGCTGTCCTGATATTGGTCAAATGGCACTCCGCTGAATAGCATAGGAAAATGATTCATATTGTATTTTTTTAAGAATGGCCCATGACATGGTTTTCAGGATAGAATTTTGCAAATGCTTCTGAGTAACGAGTAAAATTCTAGGTTTTGGAGGAGTCAGCTGTGCCGCAGGGCTTGAATGTTATTCTGATTTATTTCTAAAAGTTTAATTTAAGGTGTTTTTTTCTTTTTCACTAGAGTTAGTTTTCACCCACTTTTCAAATGCCTTAAAATAATCTGGTGTTGAAAACTCTTCCAACAGCTGCCACCTTGCCTATGGGGTAAGGAGGCTGCTCTCCCAAGGGGAAAGCAACACTCGGCGGGAACAAATGTTTAAAATTTGTCTAAGACAGAAGACAAAGGAAAGCTTTATCACTTCCTTGTTAACTGCAGCAAGGAGAAACTTTCCACTTAGAAACCCCTCAACATTCTTCAGCAGATTGATGGCTTACTGCTCCCAAGCAGACAGCAATCTCATACATGGTATGTAGTAAGAGTTGGAAAATACATTGACTCACAAAAGATGTTCTTTCAAACCTCAAACTGCAATTACCATGGAGAAGGAAGGGGAGGAGGCATTTGGCTTTGTAACTGGAGCCTCAGTAATAGGCCAGGGCTCAGAGGTAGCAGCTGCTTCTGCCCCCACATGTTGCCTCATTCCACAGACAGGTCAGGTGGCATCTATGCACACAGAGTTTGTGACATTTGTTGGTGCTTAGAGTGCCTGGGTGAAGGGTGCTTGTAGGAATGTTGGCAATTGCTAATTATTACAATAACAATAATATTGTGGGTAGGAGATCGGCTGACCTTATATAAATATTCTGCTTTGATGTAACAAGCTCCCAAGCACCAGTGGTTGACATAATTTTGTTTGGGAAATCTTACGCTCAGCTGTGGTCATTATGGTGTCTCCTCTATTGTAAGCCCAAAGAGTAGCTCACATATTTCTCTGTGGGTTAGTCACTGGATCATTAATAAATCAAGAATGTAAGGCTGATGGGGCAGATCTTGTTGCTATTACTAACATGCTGGACATGCTAGTCCCTCCTCCCTCTACCTTCACTGACGGTCTCAGGGTAGAGAAGAAAATATTCTTCCCTAAATTTAAATTCATACTACTTGAAATTTAGAAGTTCATGTACTATTACTATTAAAACCTTTAGAGGCAAGATTCAGCGGCTCACACCTGTAATCCTAGCACTTTGGTAGTCTGAGGCTGGCAGATCACCTGGGGCCAGGAGTTCAAGACCAGCCTGGTCAACATGGCAAAACCCCGTCTCTAATAAAAATACGAAAATTAGCCAGCATAGTGGTGGGCGCCTGTAGTCACAGCTACTTGGGAGGCTGAGGCAGGAGAATTGACTGAACCTGGGAGGTGGAGGTTGCAGTGAGCTGAGATTGCATCATTGCACTCCAGCCTGGGTGACAGAGCAGGAGAAAGAAAGGAAGAGAGAGAAAGAGAGAGAAAGGAAGGAAGGAAGGAGAGAGGGAGGGAGGGAAGGGAGGAAGGAAGGAAAGAGGGAGGGAGGGAGGGAGGAAGGAAGGAAGGAAACCTTTAGTTAACCTAGAAGTAAAAATGGAAGGGAAGAAATATGGTTTGGGGAAATCTGAGGTGATTTGATGATTTTTAGCAGTTATTGAGCCTCCTTTCTGGCCAGACACTGGAGACAGACACACACAGAGCTGACAAGGCGTCTGCAGGCTGGGGGGGATGCATGGATGAACTGACGAGTGCCATGAAGAGCCATGTGTGGAGCGGTGCATGCTCTAAGAACAGTAGACACACAAGGGAGAAAGGACTTTTCTTTCTGGAGGGGAGTGAGCTGGTCAGAAAATCCAGAGCAAAAGACACGAGCTAAGTCTTGAAAAATGGATGCAACGCAGCCTCCAAGCTCACAAACTGCCCACATTCCAGGCAGAAGCAGCTGAAATGCCTAAATCCTGTGAGTCTCTGCTGAGGAAGGCTTCCGGCTCCTTTGAATGTCTGTAGCCGTTTTACTGTTGGTGGCATTTCTCTAGCACTCCCATCCCATTTCCCACCCTACCTGTTTCACTGTGCTCTCACTACCCTCTTTGTGAGTAACCTGAGGGCAAGGACTGAGTCTTGTAAAGGAGCATAGTACCTTAAACTTAATTGTTATTACGTGATCACTGGACTTGATTTGAATTGAACTGCTCAGTTTGATTCACTGTGGTCCATGTACATAGAGATCCATAGTAGATACATTTTTCTGTTTTTCTGTGTTTATTTCTTATTTTTTTGAGATGGAGTTTCACTCTTGTCTCCCAGGCTGGAGTGCAGTGGCATGCTCTTGGCTCACTGCAACCTCTGCCTCCCAGGTTCAAGCAATTCTCCTGCCTCAGCCTCCTGAGTAGCTGGGATTACAGGTGCCCACCACCACGTCCAGGTATTTTTAGTAGAGACAGGGTTTCACCATGTTGGCCAGGCTGGTCTCGAACTCCTGACCTCAGGTGATCCACCTGCCTCGGCCTCCGAAAGTGCTGAGATTACGGGTGTAAGCCACCATGCCTGGCCTATATTTTTTTTTTGAAACTTAGAAGTTATGGAAAAATTGTAAAAATAGTACTTGGAGTTCCAAATACTCCAAGCACTGATGCTCACCCAGATTACCAATCATGACCATTTAATCACATCTGCCTTATTCTTTCTAATAAACACACACACACACACATTAAAGTTATTTTTGCTTTTTCCTGGACCATTTGAGAAAAAGTTACCGACGTGATGCCCCCTTACCTTTTAAATCCTTCAGTGTGTATTTCCTGTAAACAAGGACATTTTCTTACACATTCACATCATCAGTTAACATTGACAATGAACAAATCAGAACATTAACAGTGATCCAACTTTACCGCATAATTCACAGACCCCATTCAAATTTCCCCTGTTGTTGTAATAATATCTTGTACAGGTACATGCCTTTTATAGTTATCATTTGTCTTTAATGTCCTTCATTTTGGACCAGTTTCTCAGTTTTTCTTTCTCTTTCACGACCTTGACATTTTTTTGAAGTGCGTACTTTGTAGAACGTCCTGTAATGTGGGTGTGTCTGCTGTTTCCTCATGAATTATGTGTTTATAGCAAGAGCACCTCGGAAGAAATGCCTCGCTCTTCTCAGTGGATCTATCAGGAGGCACGTAATGCTGAATTGTCCCATCGCTGGTTTTGGAAAAGGTGGTGTCTCATGGGTCTCTCCAGAGTCATCCCCAAGCATTTTATGAGGAGATTCGTTAAGACTTCTATAATCAGATAGAGCTTTTCTTTCTCCTCCATTTATGCATTTAATTTTTAGCAATGTAGATTCATAGATTCCTGTTTTATTCAAAGGGCTAAAAACCAGTAACCATCATTCATTGGAACACTCAAATTGCCCAGACTTGACCGTCGGAGGCTCTTTTAAGGCAGACCTTGTGACCTTTTGGTCTGTCCCTCCCATGCTTTGGACATTTCCTTACTTTGTAGTACAAGACGTCCCTGTCTCATCTTTTATTTTATGTACTTCCACCCTAGAGTCAACCACTTCTCTAAGGAACCGTGGTTCCTTTAAATGGAGAATAATATTTAGAAGCCAAGCCCTGTAAGCTAGGCGTGCTCATTGCTCCCAGGTCTCTTTCCCTCCAGCCCTCACACCACATAGAACTAGGAAACATATATGTATATATCTATTTACATATTTGTGTGAGTGGATACATGTATGTGTATATATATCTCTGTGTGTATACAGTAGTCCCTACTTATCTGTGGGAAATGTGTTCCAAGACCCCCAGTAGTTGCCTGAAACATGAATAGTGCCCATTGTGATTGCTGTTGAACTCACTTCTGTCCGTGTCCTCCATCCACAAATTTAATGCCTTCTCTGTTGTAACTAAACAACGTGGCTGTAACTTTTGCATTTTGAGTTGTGATAGCAAAACTAGCAGTTTCTTTTTCCTTTTTCACAATTTCACAGATGGATGATTCATTCTTACTGTGGATCTCAGCAGTCTCACCATACAATTTTCTTTCCTTATTAAGGAGAACTTTCACTTTTTACTTAAAAGCACTTTATAGCTTCTCCTTGGCATACCCCAACTGCCAGCATTGCCACTCTTGTGCTTTGGGGCCGCTATTAAGTAAAATGAGAGTTACTTGAACACAAGCACTATGATACCCGACAGTCAATCTGAAAACCGACACAGCTGCTAAGTGACTAACGGCAGGAGCGTAGCCAGCGTGGATATGTTGGACAAAGGGAGGATTCACATCCTAGGCAGGACAGGGCAGGATGGTGCACAATTTGAAACTCATGAATTGTTTATTTCCGGAATTGTCCATTTAATATTTTTGGACCAAGGTTGACCACAGGTAACTGAAATTGAGGAAACTGAAACCACAGATAACGGAATATGCACACACACATAAACGTCTGCACACACTGGTACCTATGTCAATATCTCTGTCTATGTCTACATAAAGCTACGAGTTCACATTGGTTCCTCTTCTTCCAATCTAATACTACAAAGTTTATTGTAGCCATTCCCCTTTCAGCATTTATAATTCCCTTCTGGCAGTGAGAAATGTGACTCTCATCACACTCAATGTATTTACCTCTTGGCTCAATCATCCCTGTATGTCATCAGTCACGGCTGCAGTGGCAAAAGCTTGGCCGCTTATCATGGGGACAGGCAAACAGGCAAGTCCCTCTCCCCTACCATGGTGGGGACTGAATGAACAATGACCTGCAGTGATCAGAATGAACACTCTGAGGGAATTCTGCCCACTTCTGCCACTGCCTGGACTCTGAGAATTGGTGGAGAAGGATCACAAGATTGAGTTTTCCTGTTGTTGCTTAGCAGAGTGAATGTTATTTTCTGCTTTGCCATGGCAGTGACCCCTTTAAATGTGGAATTTTTTTCTGTTTGCTCCTCTCTACTTCTCTGATTACTCATGGGACAGTAAAAGGATTAAATGAATCCATTCAAAGATGTGTCCCGCTCCAAGTTTCTCCCAGGAAGAGTGTATGGTAAATATTATACAGCTGTAAAAAACCGAGCTGGAGGCCAGAGGTCAGCTGACCCCTCCTCAGAGCTGCCAGATGGTTGGCTCTTCTAGGACATTCTCAGGACCACCAGTTCACTTCCTAGATACACATCTCTAAGTCATCTTCCACTCCTCTGGCCTCCACCCCACTGTGTCCCCCGCCCCACGTCAAATTGTAACCTTGGAGGCAGCCAGTTCCTTCGCACTGCAGCTGCTGCATCAGTTTCTCCTTGACCGATTTGCTGTGGTCCTTGGGACTGACCCCTTTACAATGTCCTGACTGTTCTTGAGGGCTGGGGAAATCCTTTTCTATGAGCTCAATCCTCCCAACTCATTTAGATGTTTCTTTACAGAATGTTCAAAACCAGACAGTATGTGTGTCACACCGTGTTCCTCAAACGAAGTTGAAAATCCAATTTATAAGACCAATTTCTGCTCTCTCACAATTTATATTATTAGGGAAAATGGATAATAATGAAGCCCACAGATTGTCACTCCAGAACAGACTTTGCTGTAGGGGAGCAAGGAGAGCTGCCTGGCAACACAGCGCATCGCTGTGCATAAACTTTGTTTACAGCCAAGGCTGGAGTAAAGGAACAGATGGCAAGAAAATCGGATTTAAAGAAAGGAAGGATGTGCCTGCATCTGGGAGCTCGGTAAATCTCCTGGCTTCTGGTGTGCATACAAGGGTGACGTCTAGCTACCCCGGCAGTCGTGTCCCAGTTTACTGTTGATTTTTGCCTGTTTGGATCTGTCTCTGAGGATGGTTAATACATCTTATTACAAGCATTTATCTCATCCCTCCCACAGGAAATGTGTTTTCCCAGGGATTTGTATGTTCCCTAACCTTTTATGGAAAGCAGTTTCTTGATCATCCATGTGATTGTGTATCTAAAATTTTGAGACTATTTAAGCTGTTAATCCTGCTTATCTGTAGAAGATAGGATTATATTTCTATTATCTTGGAAATATTTACAATGAGTGTGTATAACAAGGAGAAATAAGCATAAACATTTATGCTTGACACATTCGTAAGCATGCTTGCACACACAATAAAGCTTCATGCCTTATTGCCTCTCTTTGGTGCTTTTCTCTGAAGACAAAACACTTTTAAGCAGCTGACTCTCCCAATATATGAAATAGCTATTATCAAGGCTCACAGTAAAGCTGCCCAAGGCTTGCTTACCCCTCCCTCCTGAAGGAAAGTGTAAGTTACTCTTCGGGTAAGATATACATCTGCTCCCTTGGGAAGGTAAAGGGAGAGAACATATACATTTTATCCCAATGATGTAAACTTGCACTTAGCAGCTCCAACTGTTCAATGCTGGCAACAAGTTATAAGCATTTTTATTTCAAAATAACCCCATATACATTTATAGCAATTCTAGGACCTTCATAGCTACCCATAATCAATCCCCTACAGAAACATGCACCACGCCAAGAAACTCCACCTCGCTCCTACATGTTAGCAACCCGTCATCCCGAGCAACATCCAGTCTGTTGAAAGTCACTTCTTCAAATTCATCCCGAGCTGAAGAAGAAATTACTTAAGCAAAAATACCATATATTATAAAAATAGTTCTTTACAAAATAGTCACCAGTTAAAAAGCAAAGCATATTCTAGAATTGACTGGCAACCACCACTGGTTTAAGTGGTTTAAGTAGCGCTATTAGAACTGGTTTGACCCGACTCATTGCCTCCTGGTCTGTGCCAGGCCACTTGCAGCTGTTAGGCATAAGAGGGATTCTTTCAGTGGTACACAGCTTGCCCTCTTCAAATAAACTCTCTGGGTGTACCTCCCCAGCCCCCTGGAGTGCAGCTGGGGCCACACTCTGGAACTTCCAGGCAGCCCCAGTGGCCAATGGCCAGTGCAGTCCCCTTCAGCAACCTCTAGAAAGGTAACTGTGGGTTCAGAGGTCTATGGCCTGCTGGTACTCCCAAATCTCTCATATTGCTTGGGTTCTGGCTTCCTCAACCTACTGGCAGAGGGCACAGAGGGGGCTTGGTACAAAGGCCAAGCTGGGCACAGGGTACTTAGTGACAAGGTATCACTCTTTGTTGAGTCATGCTCTTTTACTTTACATAGCCCCTGAGTTGGCCACCACCTTAGATCCTCTACCTTCAATCCTCTACCTTCAACCCACTGCAGTAACTAAGTCAAGAGAAAAATCCTACCCAGAAATCCCGGAAGAATCCACTATGACAATTCACAAATGATCCCTGTATACCCTAGGCGGTTCCCGGCAGGGCGGTGGAAGAGTTCAGTGCAGGGACAAGGAACCAAGGCTGTGACCAATCCCATTTAAGTGTCTTTAATTTCTGATGTTTGGGGGTCCCACTGGTTTCAGGAACATTGCGGTTCTTGAGTCCGGTGTGCCAGGAACCACTAATAGATGTGCAGTCATAGCTTTAACCAACCACAGACACCACCCAGGAGGCAACTCATCTATTTCTTTCTTTGGTATCCTCTTTTTGACTGATGCAAATATACCCTTGGTTCTGTGGGGGTGCATAAGGATCACCTAGGATGCTTTTTCAAAATGCAGACTCCTGGGTCTCCCTTACCTCAACCTTCTAGGTTCCATAGGTCCAGGGTAGGACCTGAGAACAACAGGTTCCACTAGTGTATCTGATGATGGTGGATTTGGGGAAAAGGCTCTAGATAGTAACCTTTGTCTTCTTGTCTTTTCACTGAACACAATTCCCCTTCCCACTTGTTTTAATTACCTGGAGCTTTAATATCACCTATATGTCAAGGGCTTCTAAGTCTCTAAACCTACAGCCCTAACCTCTCTATTGAATGCTAGGTTTAAATTTCCATCAGCCAGCAGATAAATCTCCCTTAATATACCATGGATAATTTCAAAAACACTTTCAAAATATAACTGTGAGAACTTATTTCCTCCTAAAACACTTGAAATTAGTTGCTACTCTTTGAGGTCTGCATAGGTAATAAAAGGCCAGTGTTGACCAAAACATGAAATCCACTCAGGGTAAAGAAACATTTTGTTTAAATTTTTTGTAAAGTTAAAAAAAAAAAAAGAAAGAAAAAGAAAAAAATGTTGGTAATGGCTGAATAACCCATAATACTCAGACCAGAAAGCAGTCTGCTTCCACAGTCTGTAAGTTTTAAACTAGCGTCGTCTCTTCTGCTGCAGATGTGAACAGTAATGCAAAAATTTCACCCACTTTTTGCCTTCTTTCCCTAAGACAACTAATAGCCCTGTAAAGGCAGTATTTGATAACTGTGAATACATATTGTCTGGTGATGTGATTCTTTATTGCTTTTCAAATCAAGGTGGCAAAGATTCCAACTTGGGAATCTGAGTTGTATTTACGTGAAGATGCAGATCTGTAGGAATCAGGCTCCTTTTGTTGCAGGGAGCAGAAGTCCCCTCAGTTTATCTCAGGTGTTGGAGATTATCGTAAGGCTGCATTGCAAAGTGAAGAACACAGGTGTCATAGCCGCGGAGGAGAGCTGGACGTCTTTAGAGCACTGTGATAGCTCTGGCAATAATGACTCTTGCACACTAAGGGCTTCCACAGACCAACCACAGCTCTGAGCGCTGCCTGTGCTCACTTATCTTCACAACAGCTGTGTAAGAGTGGGACTATCATTATCCCGGCTTTGCATTGAGGAAATCGGGGCATGAAGCAGTAAAGGAATGCATCCCCCGCCAGTCTGGCTCCAGAGCCCATGTTCTTTCCCACTGTGTGATGCAGCAGCTTTGTTGGTTGTACCCCAGAGACAAGACCACCTGGGGTCCCTTGTGGAGGTGACTCGGCAACTCCTCCTCACTTGGCTTTTCCTGATCACGCTGCTGCCAGCTGACTCCATGTCCTCTTCCTGAAGGTCTTCACTCACTCACTTCCTCTGAACGCTTGTTTCCAGTGCAATTTCCTGTTAGTGGCAAGGAGGACATATTTGGCAGGTACCAGAGGCAGTGTTGGTGCCTGTGATGATTCATTTTAGGGATCAACTTGACTGGCCTAAGAGACTCCTAGGTAGCTGGCAAAACATATTTTGGGGTGTGTCTGTGAGGATGTTTCAGAGAGATTAGCATTAGAATTGTTAGCCTGAGTAAAGATCTGCCCTCCCTAGTGTGGGTGGGCAATATCCAATCCATGAAGGGCCTGAATAGAACACAAAGGCAGAGGAAGGGTAACTTTGCTCTCTCTGCTTAAACTTGGGATGTCCATCTGCTCTTGCCCCCAACCTTGGCCATCGGCCCTGCTGGCTTTCTCGCCTTTGGACTTGGACTGGGACTTTGCACCATTGGCTCCCTGGGTTCTTAGGCCTTCAGGTTTGGACTGGAACCAAACCATACCACCATCTTTCTTGGGCCTCCTGCTTGCAAATGGCAGATCGTGGGACTCCTCAGCTTCTACCATCACGGGAGCCAATCCCTCACAACAAATCTCTTTCTATATCTCTAGGATACATCCTGTTGGTTCTGTTTCTCTGGACAATGCCAACCAATACAGTACCTTTTGGGAGGTGTATAGAATTTGTGGCATCACTGAAGCTGATAGAAACATGGAGAGATCACCAGAGCATGGCAACACAGAAGAAAAAATCACCAGCCAGAGGACAGCAAAGCAGCAAAAGCAAACACTCTCTCATAGCTACCACTGGGAAGGCAGAAGGGACATCCCCGGGGGCTCTTAGAACCAGGTAGGTTGAAATTTGAAGGGACTGAAAATACTATGTGGGAGGTGGGGGATTCAGGGAACCAAAGAAATGTTGCTTTTTACTATTTTGGCTTCAGCTTTTTATTTATTTATTTATTTTTGAGACAGAATCTCTCTCTGTTGACCAGGCTGGTGTGCAATGGCACGATCTTGGCTCACTGCAACCTCCACCTCCCGGGTTCAAGCTATTCTCCTGCCTCAGCCTCCCAAGTAGCTGGGATTACAGGCGCATGCCACGACACCCAGCTAATATTTGTATTTTTAGTAGAGTCAAAGTTTTGCCATGTTGGCCAAGCTGGTTTCAAAATCCTGACCTCAAGAGATCTACCCACCTCAGCCTCCCAAAGTACTGGGATTACAGGCATGAACTGCCATGCTCAGCCTATTTATTTTTTTAATTGAAAAACTGCATACTTTTTACTATTGTTTTATTCTCAGTTTTCCTTCCAGGCTGGTATGCATTAAGTAAACATGGATTATATATTTGCAGCTCTCATAAATATAGCCCTAGAGCACCCCCCTATTTAAATGTTCATTATGTTTTTATTTGGTTTATTTTTCTTTCCTTATCACATCAAGACTAGGGCCTAAATTAATACCACCTTCTCCACAAAGCACTGCCCTTATAACCCTGCAGAGTTACTGAGACCCTAGTATGTGTCAAGTTCTATTCTAAGCACTGAAGATACAACAGTGAATAAAAGAGACAAGATCCCTGCTGTCACATTTGGATTCAAACATACAACACCAGTGGGAAGGTGCCTCAGAGAGCATCTAGTGTAGACCTCGCCCAAGACAGGAGTCCTCCCTGCTCAAGGCCTCAGCAGCAGACAGCCAGCCTCTGCTACTCATTTCCACTGACAGGCCACTCTGTCAGTAGTCAGCAGTAATGCTGAGAAAGCTCTTGCCTAAATGTTGTCAAAAATCTGTTCTCCTGCTTTATTTATTGACCTTGGTTTCGCCGTCTGGAGCTAGACATCAATTGAATTTCCTTTCATCTGACAGCCCTTCAAATATTGGTCCATCTACACGCTCCTCATCCTCACACCTGCTCACTCCTATCTCTCTGTCATCCTCCCTGTTATGTACCAAGCACAGGGCAACTTCCTTCCCTTATCTCTCCCCAGCCCCTGCCTTCCCTTCTCTCAGCCTCGTGATCTGTCACTTTTTCACTTCTCTAACTTAGTCTTGATCGATTCTTCAGTCTATGTCTTCCTCCCTTCCTCCCACTGCTATCTTAGCACCCAACTCTAAGCCTATTGTTTCAACCTCTGTACTTGTTTATTGTGTTAGTTTATTGCATCCTGGGCAATTGGAACCGGACAGATCGTGGCAAGTAGTAGTTGCCTGGAGGTGGCCAGTCTGCTCTTTCTTCTGAGGTTGGTTTTGCCTTTGACTGGGTCTATTATTTGTTTAAATATAGATTATTATCATGCAAAATAATTTAAGAATCTGGGTCAGGGAATCCATATGTAGTAATTCTTCTGACTACTAAAATAAAATTTAATAAAACATATCTACCAGCAAACCCTTCTACAAAGAGCAAGCAGATAATGTGTAAATGAATGAAGGGATAGAGGTTTTCCTGTCCAGAAATCTTGGAACCAGTGTTGTCCATTTTTAGTTTGTTCCTATTCATACCAAAAGATAAATAAGGCGAGGCACGGTGGCTCACACCTGTCATCCCAGCACTTTGGGGGCCGAGGTGGGCGGATCACCTGAGGTCAGGAGTTTGACCAGCCTGGCCAACATGGCAAAACCCTGTCTCTACTAAAAATACAAAAGTTAGCCAGATGTGGTGGCAGGTGCCTGTAATCCCAGCTACTCGGCAGGCTGAGGTAAGAGAACTGCGTGAGCCTGGGAGGTGGAGGTTACAGTGAGCTGAGATCGTGCACCTCAGCCAGGGAAATAGAGCAAAGCTCTGTCTCAAAAAAAAAAAAGATAAATAAGATGAATGGGTTTTCAAATCAAAGTAACTAAGTTTCAGTCACTACCATTGCTAGTTTATTTATATTTAATAAATATAAATAATTCCCATCACACTATGCAACATAATTAACGAGTATTTATGCTGTTGAATCGTGACCCAGTTTCCTGAAGACATCTGTTTTCTAAAAGGATTTTTTTCAAACTGAGATTAAAAGGCATTACTTAAGTAGGGTTGCCAGAGAGAACACAAGACACTCACTAAGTTTGAATTTCAGATAAATAGTAAATAATTTTTCAGTATGTCTTAGACATGCAAGGGACATATTTTACTAAGAAATTATTCATTATTTTTCTGAAATTCAAACTTAATTGAACATCTTGTATTTTTCTTTCTTTCTTTTTTCTAAATCTGACAACCCATCCTCCACCCCATTTACTTATTTTTCTTTCTTTTCATGAAAAAGACTAAGATTTCCATTCTCCCTGGTGTAATGGCCTCACTTCTCTTTCAAATTGTTTTTAGATCTTTTTTCCTCTTTGACAATATTAAATAGGTGTGTCACCTTTGTTAATTTCTATTGTGTGATTTTAAATGTGTATAAGGGCTGGGCACAGTGGCTCATGCCTGTAATCCCAGCACTTTGGGAGGCCGAGGCAGGCGGATTACCTGAGGTCACGAATTTGAGACCAGACTAGCCAACATAGTGAAACCCCATCTCTACTAAAAAAAAAAAAAAAATTAGCTGGGTATGGTAGCACACACCTGTAATCCCAGCTACTCGGGAGGCTGAGGCAGAAGAATCGCTTGAACCTGGGAGCCGGGGGTTATAGTGAACCAAGATGGTGCCACTGCACTCCAGCCTGGGTAACAGAGTGAGACTTTGTCTCAAAAATATATAAATAAATAAAAAGTATATAAGATAAACTGCTGACAAAATCAGCTGAAGTAACCTCTGAACTAATGACTAATAGTTTAACAGCTGCAAACAGGCGAAACCAGTCTCTTTGTGCGAATAATGCAAATTCAAGCACCATTCTGGGTGGAACTCTGTGACAGTAAAACACAATTTCTTGTTAACACAAAGGAATTTGCTTAATGTCATCTCCTATGATCTAAAGGCCTTGGATATTCAACGTGTCTATTTTTCAACTGAGAACTGGATTTATTTTCTTTCTTTCTTTCTTTTTTTAAAATACTCCTTCATTTCCCTTTCACCCCATAAGCTCTTGAGACCATTCACGAAGGTCGGCAGAGAATAATCTCTGAGCGCTCTGGGACATCCCATACATCAAAAGGCCGCATCTTTACTAGGCTGAAGAGTGCAAAGCTGAGACTTATCAGAGTACACCTCCTCCCAGCCAGCGAGGCAAATTACCACCATGGAGTCATGCAAGCTGCCGCACTGGCCATAGGATTGATCTATTTCATTATTGTTTATGGATCTCAGTAGGCAAATGTGTCCAATAGTAAACCTAGGGGAAAAAAGACACATTATTCTTGTTGAGAGTAGGGTGCAACAATGTCCATAATTGTTAGGTATTTATTGTCAACATATTAGACAAGGCAAGCTGGTTTAATGCGCAATCATATGCTTTACCTCTCAAAATGGCAAATTGTGCAGTAAGTTGTTACCTATGTTTAACAAAATACTACCAAGAATAATTTACTTAAACATGGATACTTAGAGATGTTAAAAAAAAAAAAAGTATAGCAAATATTAAGATTTTCCTGCGCTTCAAAGAACAAACTTGAGATCCAGTAAGACTTCAGTTCTCAAGATTTCATATACAGTACACAAAAATGCTCCCAGAAATCTTTCTGAATACAGACTACTCCTCCTGTGCCCCCTTTCCAGAGATTCTGTTTCAGCGGCTGCATAGCATTGTGGTTGGGAGCGTAGAACTAGACTCATCTGCCCCTTTGCTGCCTATGGAACGCTTTTATGTCTGTTTCCTCATCTGTAAATTGGTGATAATATGTCTATTGCATGGAGTCGTTCTGAGGATTAAGAGTTGCCATTTTTAAAGTGCTTAATAGAGAACCCATGTACATATATATATATTTATATATTTTTTTTTAAGCAGCACTCCAGGGGACTGAGATGCTGGCAATCCTCAGTCTGTAGTTTAAGAAACACTGCAGTGTGGCCTTGGGCTGGCTGTTGACTCAGTTTAGGCCAGGCATAAATCAGTTCACCTCTCTGTGCATCAGTTCACTGCCAATAAAGTAAGTCTGAGAATTCTTAACCAACTCAAAGATAGAACCCTTGAGAAAGGAAGTAGCCACATTTCCCTCAATAGCCTGGCAGTATACACTCCTTACTCTAGGAAATGCTTGGTAAACAGGGACTGTGCCAAGACTACACACCAATAAAACGCTTTGGACCTTTAGCCCTGCTCTCGTGGAGAAATACGAGGGGTCTCAGGAAGTTCGCAGACTTGGTTTTCATGATAAGTCTGGTGCACGTGAAACTATTAGCGCACCACATGACACCATGGATGTATCCAAATATGTGGGATCCCTCAAGGGCCACATGTTTGGAGTTTCCTTTCTAGCTCCTCCTTCCTAACCTCTAAATACTGGTGGGCTCCGGGGTTCAGGCCTCTTCTCAATTTACATTCTCATCCCTAAGCTTAAATGAATTTCCAGCTTGTATCTCTAGCCAGACCACTCCTTGGGTTTCAAACTCTTACATATCCCACTGTCTATTCAATACTTCCACTTGGATGTCTCAAGGGCTCTCAAATTTCACATGTCCAAAGGGAAATTCTTGTTTCCAGATTCAATAACCCCATGCAAATCTGCATTCACTTCCTTCCCCAAGCTTTCCCCGCCAGGATATGGCAACATCATCGATCCATGGAGTTTCCTTTCTAGTTAGGTACTTAGACCTAACTTTAAGAAGTTGCTCTTTGTTTTGTTTTTGAGATAGTGTCTCACCCTGTCGCCCAGGCTGGAGTGCAATGGCGCAATCTGGGCTCACTGCAACCTCCGCCTCGTGGGTTCAAGCCATTCTCCTGCCTCAGGCTCTTGAGTAGCTGGGATTACAGGCACCCACCACCACACATGGCAAATTTTTGTATTTTTAGTAGAGATGGGGTTTCACCATGTCGGCCAGGCTGGCCTCAAACTCCTGACCTCAGGTTTTCTGCCTGCCTCAGCCTCTCAAAGTGCTAGAATTATAGGTGTGAGTCACCGCACCTGGCCAGTTTATGGCTGATTTCTTCTCACAGTTTAAGTCTCTCCTCAAATGCAAATGTCTCCTCCTCAAGGAGGCCTTTCCCTGTATCACCACATGGATAAAGTTCTCATTCCTATGGTTGCACACTAGCCGTTACTCTGCCTTTTAATTTTTTTCTCACAACACTTGTCTCAGTCTGTTATACTACTTACTAATTTACTGCCCGACTGTCTGTGTGCCGCACCAGAATAAAATCTCCAAGAGGACAAAGCCTGTCTTACTCTCCATGGCATCCTGAGTTCTAGAATGGTCACTAACTGTATTAGGCTGTTCTTGGGCTGCTATAAAGAAATACATGAGACTAGGTAATTTATAAGAAAAGTGGTTTAATTGGCTTATGGTTCTGCAGCCTTTACAGGAAGTATGGTGCTGGCATTGCTTGGTTTCAGGGAGGCCTCAGGAAGCTCACAATCACAGCAGAAGGTGAAGGGGGAGCAGGTGTCTCGCATGGTGGGACCAGGTGCAAGAGAGAGAGTGGGGGAGTTGCCACACACTTTTAAATGACCAGATCACTCACTCCCTATCATGAAGACAGCACCAATCCATAAGGGATCTGCCCACATGACCCAAACACCTCCCACCAGGCCCCACCTTCAGCAATGGGGAATCCGATCCACCATGAGAGTTAGACAGGGAAAATATCCAAACCATATCACTAATAGTGGGCTCTTAGTAAATATTTGTTGCAAGAATGAAAGGACAAATGAGGAATGGATATCAACTATTAATAGCAAAGGGGTTTTGGGAAGCAGAAGAATAGTGAGTGTTAGAACACTCAAAACAAAACAAAGCAAAACAAAGATTCTATGCGGGCCTTGAAGGGCTGGAAAGATTTGAGTAGGTGAAAACAAGAAGAAAAGGCGTAGCATAAGTTAGGTGGGGAAACCACAAGATTTGTGTGGCAATAAAAATAAACTGATCCAGCGGAGGCAGAGAGAAAATGACAGATGCGAAAAGGAACTGAGGTTGAATAGGTTAAAAAGGGTCAGATCAAAGCAAATGTTGAATGTGTCACATAGAGGAGTTACTTGATGGGGATGTGACTTTTTCCAGCGGGGCGGCAAGGTGTCAAGGATGAGTGTGGTGTCATGTCGTGACTGAAGCTGGGAATAAAGGAATGTTCTGCTGCCAGCAAAATACTCAGGCAAAGTACCGTGGGAACAGATAAAGGGCGCTACAGTTAGATTTCCCCACAGCCTAAGTAGAAATCCCAAGGAGAAGCCCCTTTGCTCTTAAAAAAGTCTCAGAAGCTTAGAGGTCATGGCAGAACCTGAGAGTGGGCCCAGCCAGGAGGACCTCACATACTCACTGGTTAGAAATAATTGTTTGCTGCTACAGAATCCTGCAAGTATTGGTTCTGGGGTGAAGGCGTGGGACTGGGGGCTTTCTGAAAGCACATTGGAGATATTGTTGGGAAAATGGTCTGTTTTTCATCACCAAAAAATGATCACAATTGAATTTCAAGTAAATCGCCTCCTTAGTTTTGCTGTAGCTGCCTTGAAGACATCCTTGCTTTTGGAAGTGGAATATTCATTATGATTCAAAGTGATGCTTTGTAGCCTTGCTCTAACGATGCGCACACATGACCTTTTGAGAAATCCAGATGTTGCTGATGTTCCAGCTGTGTAAAATTGATTTACTGTGACAAGAAGCTGTCAATGACCCAGATAAGCACAGCAAACCCCAAAGGACTCACTCATTTTTTGCCATTAAGATCAAGTGATTAATTGGATGCTTAAACCTGTTATAGTTCCCTGGCTTCCACCTCTCCTCAAAGATGAGAAAGGCATCTCATTATGCAGCACCAAAGCGACATTTTAAAGAGTGCTTCAGCATTGATTTTATTCCCAAGCTTGCAACTAGGCCATTTATTGCATTTGAAAAAAGAAAACGCTCCCATTGTGCCTCTTACTGTGTCATACACCACAGCATCGCCATGGGCGACGGGAACACCGAGCGGTGCCACCTTCCTCCACACTGGCCTCAATATGCCTCCTATTCTCTGAGGCACTAGGAAGAAGATTTATATCTAGTAGCCGTTACATCCCTGGGTACCCACCTCTCCGCTGGGTGCTCAGTGAATCTTCACATGTGAAGGAGATAACATCACGCCCATGTTACATATGAAGAAAGTAAACTTCAGAGAACATTTACCCTCCACCATCTGTTTGCTTCAGTTAAGTAATATACTGACTTGTGGGGCTCTCATTTCTGGACTCCCAAACTTTTGCGGTAAGAACAGCTTTGTCCACTGGGCGCGATGGCTTACGCCTGTAATCCCAGCACTTTGGGTGGCTGAGGTAGGTGGATCACTCGAAGTCAGGGATTTGAGACCAGTCTGGCCAACATGGTGAAAACCTGTCTCTACTAAAAATACAAAAACTAGACCAGCATGGTGGTGCATGCCTATATCCCCAGCTACTAGGGAGACTCAGGCACGAGCATCGCTTGAGCCCAGGAGATGGAGGTTGCAGTGAGCCAAGATCAGGCCACTGTACTCCAGCCTGGGTGACAGAGTGAGACTAGGACATACACACACACACACACACACACACACACACA
>NW_016107526.1:3609766-3611958 GCF_001604975.1 Cebus imitator
AAAAAAAAAAAAAAAAAAAAAAAAAAAAAAAAATTGCTGTATAACTTAGAAATGGCTAACTCTCATTTATTTCAAGAAAAAACAGAGAAAAAATTCCAGGACAACAAAAGAATATGCAAAGGAACAAAACAAATGATCCCTTTCTCCTCTGGACAGAGGCCATATCTTCTTTGTCACTCTATCCACAGTGCCTAGAATAAAGAGGAAATTGAGATAGTTCTGTGGGGCACGTGAATTCATATGGTGACTTTCAGACCCGGCATTATGGAGTCTGGACTAAAAGATTCCTTCAAAGTCACTCTGGACCAGGTCCGCTGCTTCCGGGCACGTTTCCATCCAAAGTAAGCAACAGAAGGATCTGATCTCTCTCCCTGAGGCCTACAACACAATACAGATAGACAATAGGAACAGCAAAGTGGGTTTAAAATAAAATAAACACAGTCCACAGTGCATTCTTGTCTTCCTTTCTTGTTTTTTCTAACTGTGTGTGTGTTTAACAGGCATCTGCTGGTGGGAGAATTCCTGGATGTTTCCTACAAGCAGATGGCAATGTTCTCTTAGTCTCATAGGAACCAGACAGAGAAGGGGATGGTGGAAAAAGGACTGATAGGAACAGAAGGAGGCAAAGCACATCTGGCCAATCAGTCACCCGCTTGTTCTAAAGACTTTTGAAAACAACAGTATCATTGAGAATTACTTAACATGGTTACGACACTATCATTATAATCAGGGAGTGGGCTGGTGAGAGATTGCATCTTCATTCATTATTTCAACAACCGTTTGGTCAGTGCCTAGCAGTAAAGCACTGGGCCAATTTGTTTTACAAGGATGAACAATCTTAAAATTTTCTCCAAAACGGCAATGAAATCTTGTCTCCTCCGATTCTACTGAACTTTCATATACACAGTTTCTATTCCTCGCCCCCCACCCAACATTTCCAAGGAGAATCAAGCATGGGTCATAATGCCTCAGGGGAGATTTGGTGTTTTGCTTTTTCTCCCCACCACAGTCACCATACCAACTCCCTGAACCACACCTAGTGCTTCAACCATAGTCTTTTAGTTGGACTAGACTGGTCGAGCAGGACACTCATGTTACATGGCTGTGGCCCTCCTGTACAAAGGTTGTCACGCTCCGTACCTCATGACCCCACAACTGCCCGGCCCAGAGGAAGATGGCAGCCGCAGCCAACACAAACACACACACAGAAGAGGAAGCAGAAACCCTAAGAAAGCAGAAGCTATGAGCAAGCTGAAGACAAGAGGAAGAGAGGACAGGATGGAGAAATTAGTTGGTAGCAGCAGAAGCCAAGAGTAATTGAGAAACTGAAAGAGTAGAACACTAGAAACAGGCGTAGTTGCCAGCTTCTGTTCATAGGGACAAGGTACCCAAGTAAGCTGTGATGAATCCTGGGTTCTCCTCCATTCCCCTGATGACATTGCAAGCTCAAGTGGACCGGCTTTTCATAGATTCTTCTTTCTCCCTAGGCCTATATATCATAAATCACATTTCTTTCTTGCTTCCTTTCTCTTTTACTTAAAAAAAAAATAACTTATAGAAAAGTTGCAAGAATATTGCAGAGAACTCATACCCTTTACCCAGATTCACCAATTTTTAACATTTTGCCACATTTCCTTTCTTTCTTTCTTGTGTTTTTTCTGAAGCATTTGAGACTAGGATGTATATACCACCACTTTTTCTCTTAATATTTCAGTGTGTATTTCCTTAGATTTTTTTTTACACAGTCATAGTACACAGATCCAATTCAGGAAAATTTTACATTGATAATGATACTTCGATGTTGAACTCCACATTTCTCCACCAATGTTCATAGCAGCACTATTCACAACAGCCAAAAGGTACAAACGACCTAAATGTTCATCAGCAGGTGATTGAATAAACAAAATGTAGCTGGGCGCGGTGGCTCAGGCCTGTAATCCCAGCACTTTGAGAGGCCGAGGCAGGCGGATCACCTGAGGTCAGGAGTTTGAAACCAGCCTGGCCAACATGGTGAAACCCCATCTCTACTAAAAATACAAAAATTACCCAGATGTAGTGGCTAGCGCCTGTAATCCCAGCTACTCAGGAGGCTGAGGAAGAAGAATCACTTGAACCTGAGAGGTGAAGGTTGTGAGCCAAGGTCGTGCCACTGCACTCTAGCCTGGACGACAGAGTGATATTCCATCTCAAAA
>NW_016107526.1:3612074-3614696 GCF_001604975.1 Cebus imitator
GGTATGTACATGCAATGGAAAATGATGCAGCCTTAAAAAGGAATGAAATTCTGGCACAAGCTGTAACATAAATAGACCTTGAAAATATTATGCTAAGTGAAATAAACTGGATACAAAAGGACAAACACTGTTTGATTCCACCTACCTGAGATACCCAGAAAAGGCAAACTCCTAGAGACAAAAAGTAGAACAGTGGTGTCCGGGCACTGGGAGGAGAAAATGGGGAGTTATTATTTGATGAATATAGAGTTTATGTATGGAAAGATAAAAACATTCTGTCCCATGTGACAGATAGGAAAAAAAAAAAAACATTCTGGAGATGGATAATGATGATGGTTGCACAATATTGTGAATGCACTTAATGCCGCTGAGCTGTACATCTAAAAAGAGTTAAAATAGTACGTTTCATTGTGTACTTTACCATATATGTTTTTTAAATTGATGCTCTAATTCTGTGAATTATCCCAATAATGTACTCGTAGCATTTTTTTCACTCCAATCCACAATCCAGCCCAGAATCGCATGTTTTACATATTGCATTTAATGATTATGCCTCCTCAGCAGGATGATCAAGCCATCAGTTCAGAATAAACCTGTTTGCCTAGACCTTCTCCATTTTAGCACTGAAAGTCCTACATCCTGGAGAACTACTCAGCCCTCGGTGAATGGGGACAGTTGGTCACCCTACTCTTCAGCCTCCTTTAATCTGGAACAGTTGCTCAGCCTTTCAATGTTACGTCTTTCATAACATGGCCATTTTTAAAGAAATCAAATCAGGTACTTTGCTGAACATCCCTCAATTTGATATTACCTGATATTCTCCCAGGCTATGCATTTCTGGTTGGAATACTACATTAGTGATGTTGTGTCCTTTTTGAAGTATCACAATTGGACGCACAGATGTCCATCAACCCTGCATTGATACTGTTAATTTTTATCATGATCAAGTTGTGGTCTAGTTTCATAATCATGTGCTTACGATTTTCTTCCACATATGTGCTTATAATAAACTTCTGTTACAGTATATACATTCCTTGCTACCTGAAAGAGCCTAAGCAGAAGCTCAATAAATTATAGGAAACATCTGATAGCATCCTTGAACTTGACAAAAGCAAGCATTTCAAAACCCCTTTTCCATTGTCATTGCAGAGTGTAATAAAGCACTGCATTCCTCACCTCTTTTGTCTTTGGCCACTTTAGGTTTTGAGGTGAAAGAATTTTCAAAATGCATATATTTCTATGTAATTATTTCTTTTATTAAAACATCACATTGTTAGTGAAAAAAGCATGGCTTTCTGTTTCAATTATGTGTCTTGACACTTATTCTCAAAGAGACTATTGTCTGGGGAAAACTCACTATGTGCAGCAAGGACCTTTACACTTTTTAATTGACAGCCCCAACTGCCATCAGTGTTTGTTGTGTATTTAGTTGCCATATAGATCAGTTCAAAAGAACACGTTTTCTTTATTAATTACGCAGTCAGGTAACCAGTTGATAGACTTTAGCTGTGTCCCCATTTAAGTCTCAACTTCAATTGTATCTCCCAGAATTCCCACGTGTAGTGGGAGGGACCCAGGGGAAGGTAATTGAATCACGGGACTGCTCTTTCCCATGCTAGTCTTGTGATAGTGAATAAGTCTCACGAGATCTGATGGGTTTATCAGGAGTTTCCGCCTCTGCTTCTCGCTGTTTTCTCTCTTGCTGCTGCCACGGAAGAAGCGTCTTTCACCTCCCGCCATAATTCTGAGGCCTCCCCAGCCATGTGGAACTGTAAGTCCAATTAAATCTCTTTTTATTCCCAGTTTTGGGTATGTCTTTATCAGCAGCATGAAAACGAACTACTACTACACCGGTGAACTCTCCAAGTTCACTAAGAGCCTTTGAAGGTGGGACTTGGGAGGTGGGAGATAAGCAAAGGTCTCTGGACTCTTTGAAAGATTCAGAAGGCTTCGCATGCGGGGCACACTGTGCCGCAGGACCTAACGGTAGCCTTTGGCACCTACTAACATGCCACCTAATCTATTTATTATGTTTACTATTCGTTTTCTGCCTTTCTTTGCTAGAATGAAGAAAGCTCCATGAAACCAGGGATCTTTGTTTTTAAGATCAGATTATATGCCTGCCCTATAGCATACCCTCAACTGAGATATGTTGAATGAATGAATAAATGAACTTGTTATGAATGTAATTAATGCCACTGACTTGTATACTTAAAAATTATTGAGATAGGAAATGCTATAATATGTATATTTTACCACACACAAAATAAGCTTATAAAAACAATAGCCATCTAACATGGGCTAGTCCTGGATTGCGGCTATATTTGAAATCATCAGTAGATCTACTCTGCTGAGGAATTGGCCCACACCAATTTCTCATCCCAAGAACTGATGGAGGATCAGTCAATTTCAAAGCCCCTTGATTCAAGGGTTGTTGAAGTTTTTAGTTTTTGGTGGGGTGATGAAAGGAAGTAGTCCATTTCCCCATAGCAGAGATTTAAAAAGTGGATTTTATGCAGTTGAGCTCAATTTTTTTTAAAAAAGGAGATTTAAAAAGTGAAGTCCCAGCTGGGTGCGGTGGCTCATGCCTGTAATCCTAGCACTTTGGGAGGCTGAGACGCA
>NW_016107526.1:3616576-3633840 GCF_001604975.1 Cebus imitator
TTGTCTAACAAACAGAAAAAGTGTGTTTTTGTCGAAGACCATAAAGAATTCTACCAACTGAAAGCCAATATTTTTATAAGTATATTTTCTTATAACTATATATTTTAGTTATAATGTCACTGCTGTATTTAGCTTACTTGTACATTTTGATTCTGTATTGAAACGTAAATTCTGGGTTTGAGCTAAAACTGTCATAGGAGTGAGCAGAAAAATTACAAAGGAAGTCAAGATGAGAAATACCTGCTGGGGATTAGGCTCTTCGAAAAATGGAATATCTGATTTACTCCCTCACCTCTAACAAGCTCAAGGCACATTTCCTAACTCTCACTTTTGCAAAAAGTGTCAATGAATACAATGGCTATTTTCAAATCATCCCAGAACATCACAAGATGTTAGTGCCCTCTCATTTTCAATTTTCATTCTAGGGGAAACATTTTAGCAGAAAACATTTGGAATAGGGTACCATTTTAAAAACATCATACTAAATATCACATAAAGGTCATTTCTATATGGCCTTTTAAATAATACAACCCCACTCAAAAATTTACATATATTCAACCGGGCGCAGTGGCTCACGCCTGTAATTCCAGCACTTTGGGAGGCCAAGGCAGGCGGATCACAAGATCAAGAGATCGAGACCATCCTGGCCAATATGGTGAAACCCCAGCTCTACTAAAAGTACAAAAAATTAGCTGGGCATGGTGGTGCACGCCTGTAGTCCCAGCTACTCGGGAGGCTGAGGCAGGAGAATCACTTGAATCTGGGAGGTGGAGGTGCAGTGAGTCGAGATTGTGCCATTGCACTCTGTCTCAAAAAAAAAAAAAAAAATTAGAACAGAAGTAAATGAAATAGAGAACAGAAAGATAATTTAAAAGATCAAAGACACTAAGAGTTGGTTTTTTTAAAAAGATTAACAAAACTGACAAACCTTTAATTAACAAAGCAAGAACAAAAGAAAGATGACTCAAAAAAAATACAATCAGAAGTGAAAAGGAATAATTACAACTGATACCACAAAAATACAAAAGATTGAGTGAATTCTACCAAACAGAGGAGAATAATAAACACCCATTCTTCTAAAACTTTAAAAAAACAATTAAGAGGAAGAAACACTTCCAAACTCATTTTACAATGCCAGTATTACCCTTGCATCAAAGATAGATAAGAACACTAAAAGAAAAGAAACTTACAGACTAATCCTGAATGTAGATGGAAAAATTCTCAATAAAATATTAGCAGACTGAGGCCAGGCACAGGGGCTAACTTTGGGATGCCAAGGAAGGTGGATCACTTGAGGCTAGGAGTTTGAGACCAACCTGGCCAACATGGTGAAACGCTGTCTTTACTAAAAATACAAAAATTGGGCTGGGAGTGTTGACTCACATCTGTAATCCCAGAACTTTGGGAGGCTGAGGTGGGCGGATCACCTGAAGCCAGGAGTTTGAGACTAGCCTGGCCAATATGGTGAAACCTTGTCTCTACTAAAAATACAAAAGTTATCCAGGTATGGTGGTATGCACCTGTAATCCCAGCTATTTGGGAAGCTGAGGGATGAGAATAGCTTGAACCCAGGGGCCAGAGGCTGCAGTGAGCCGAGATTGCATCACTGCATTTCAGCCTGGGTGACAGAGGAAGACTTTGTCTCAAAAAACAAAACAAAACAAAAATTGGCTGGGTGTGGTGGCGCATGCCTGTAGCCCTAGCTTCTCAGGAGGCTGAGGCACAAGAATTGCTTAAACCCAGGAGGCAGAGGTTGCAGTGAGCCAAGATTGTCCGTGGCACTTCAGCTTGGGTGATGGAGCAAGGTTCTGTCTCAAAAAAAAATTAAATATATATGTATATATATACACACACAGACACATGCACACAGGCTGAATTTATAGCACATTAAAAGAAGCATACACTATGATCAAGTGGAATTTATCCTTATTATCCAAGGATGGTTCAACATACACAAATAATAAATGTAATAAACCACATTAACAGAATTAAGGTAAAAAACATATAATCATCTCAATGCAGAAAAAGCATTTAACATCCTTTTATGATAAAAATTCCCTGCGAACTAGGTATGGAAGGAATGTACCTCAACGTAATAAAGGCCATGTATTACTAACACACAGGTAGCATCATACTCACTGGTGGAAAACTTATAGCTTCTTTTCTAAGATCAAGAACAAGACAAAGATGCCCACTCTCACTACTTCTATTTAACATAGTGCTAGAAGTCCTAGCCAGAGTAATTAGGGAAGACAAAGAGGTAACAGCCATCCAAATTGGAAAGGAAGAAGGGAAACTGTCTCTGTTTGCAGATGACGTGATCTTATATGTGGGACACCCTGAAGACTCCTCCAAAAAACTGTTGGAAATAATTTAAAAATTCAGTGAAGTTCCAGGATACAAAATCAACGTACAAAAATCAGTTGCATTTCTATACACTAATAACAAACTATCTGAAAAAGAAGAAAACAATCTCATTTATAATAGCATAAAAAAGAATGAAATATTTAAACCAAGGAGGTGAAAGATTTATACACAGAAAATTATGACACTGATGACAGAAATGAAAGAAGACACAAATAAATGGAAAGATATTTTGCGTTCATAGACTGGAAGAATTTATATTGTTAAGATATCCATACTACCCAAAGTGCTCTACAGATTCAATGCAATCCCAATGAAAATTCCAGTGACATTTTTCACAGAAATAGAAAAAACTATCTGAATATTCATCTGGAACCACGAAAGACCCTGAATGGCCAAAGCAATTGGATAAGAAGAACAAAGATAGAGGCACACATTTCTTGATTTCAAATAATATTACAAAGCTATAGTAATCAGAACAGTATGACAATGGCATAAAAAACAGACACATAGACCAATAGAGAGACCAGGAAAAACTCCATGCGTATATAGTCAACTAATCTTTGATAAGGGCACTAAGAGTACATAATAGGGAAAGGATTATTTCTACAATAAATGGTGTTGGGAAAACTGAGTATTCTCATGCAAAACAATGAAATTGGACCCTTATCTTACATCGCACCCAAAGTTAACTTGAAATGGACTGACTTTTCCATTAGTTAGCCCAATTCAAGTTAATTTTGTGTGTGATGTAGTCCCAGCTATTCAGGAGGCTGAGGCAGGAGAATCACTTGAACCTGGGAGGTGGAGGTTGCAGTGAGCCGAGATCACACCACTGCACTCCACCCTGGTGGCAGAGCAAGACTCCATCTCAAAAAAAAAAAAAAAAATTACAAAATCTAGTCAGGCATGGTAGTGCACACCTGTGTAATCCCAACTACTTGGGAAGCTGAGATGGAAGGATGGCTTGAGCCTGGGAGGAGGAGGTTGCAGTGAGCCAAGATCATACCACTACACTCCAGCCTGGGTGACGGAGTGAGACTCTCTCAAAAAAGAAGAAAAAGAAAAACAGGAATCATTTATGTTTATCTATAGCATAGAAAGTCAAAGGCAAGGTGCAGTGGCTCACACCTGTAATACTAGCACTTTGGGAGGCTGGGGTAGGTGGACCTGTAATGCTAGCACTTGAGGTCAGGAGTTTGAGACCAGCCTGTCCGACATGGTGAAATCATATCTCTACTAAAAATACAAAAAAAAGCATCCAGGCATGGTGGTGCATACCTGTAATCCCAGCTACTCAGGAGGCTGAGGTGGGAGGATTACTTGAACCCCGGAAGTGGAGATTGCAGTGAGCAGATATTGTGCCACTGTATGCTCCAGCCTGGGCAACAGAGCAAGACTCTGTTTCAAAAAAAAAAGAAAGTCAAACTATTGGAGAAACTAGGCAGCAGTCTAAGTGTGAAATGTCTTATAGAAGTGTTGTGTTGGAATGGACCCCATATATGACCTGAAGAAACAGAAGGATAAACTGTGAAGTTTTATGCTTAAAGTGATGAATCGAAGTTATGAAATATGGAAAAGCATAAAGCTAAAAATGAAGATCTCGATTATGTGTTGAAAGAGTGGATCTGTCAGCATTACAAGTGAACACAAGCCACTTATTGGTATGCTGATCATGAAACAAGCAAAGATCTATCATAGTGAACTGGAAATTGGAGGGAACTGTGAATATTCAATAGACCTGTTGCAGAACTTTTAAAAAAAGATATGGTATTAAGTTTTTGAAGATTTTTTTGTGGTAAAGCATCTGCTAATCACAAAGTAGTAGAGAAATTCATTGATGAATTCATCAAGGTCATCACTGACGAAAATCTGATGCCAGAACAAGCTTGTAATTAAGTTCATTTTGTGTTGCTATAAAGGAATACCTTTATTTAAAAAAAGCTTGGAAATTTACAAAGTAAAGAGGTTTATTTGGCTCATGGGTCTTCAAGCTGTACAAAAAGTATGGTGCCAGCATCTGCTTCTGGTGAGACCCTCAGACTGCTTCCACTCATGGCAGAAAGTGAAGCAAAAGTCCGCTTGTGCAGAAATCAGATGGCAAGAGAAGAAACGGGTTGGGGGAGTGCCAAGCTATTTTAACAATCAGCTCTCTCTAATAGAGTGAGAACTCACTCATGCCTCCTCCCTCAGGGAAGCCATGAATCTGTTTATGAGGGCTCTGCAAACCCCCGACCCACACCAGCCGACCCACATGACCCACACTGCTTGATCCAAACACCTCCCATTAATTCCCACCTCCAACACCAGTGATCAAACTTCATCATAATACATGGCGAGGAAAAACATCCAAACTATAGCCATAATGCTAATGAGACATCACTATTCTGGCATTGTTGCCCCAGAAAGACACTGCCCACTGCTAATGAGACAGCTCCTACAGGAATAAAGGATGCCAAGGACAGAAGAGCTGTGCTGGGATGTTCCAGTGCAGCAGGTATGAGTAAGTTACACCAGTATAAACTTGCTGAGGTAGGGAAAAGCTTGCATCCTCACTGTTTCCAAAAAGTGAATTTCATACCAATCTGTGATTATGTTAACAAAAAAGGCATGGATCACCAGGGATATCTTTTCTGATTGATTTCACAAATATTTTGTACCAGTGGCTTGTGCTTACCTCATGGAAGCTGACCTTCCAATGGCAATTGGAAGATTTCGTTATTCCTTGACAACTATTGTGTTCATCTTTCAGCTGAAATTCTCATCAAAATTAATGTTTATGTCATGTACTTTCCCCCAAATGTGACTCCGTTATTTCAACCATGTGATCAGGATATTCTTGGATAAGAGTAAATATAAAAACACTTTCTTAAACAGCATGCTAACAGCAGTGGACAGAGGTGTGAGTGTGGAAGATTTTCAAAAGGAGTTTAGCTGTTTATGCCTTTGCAATACTTGGCACACCGTGACTAAAGACACTGGCCTAGCATAACCCGTGTCCTGCAACTATGTTCAGTGATGATGATGAACAAGGTGGTGACCCTAAAGGATTCCATAAGTCAAATGAGAAAAAAAATTATTCCTGACCTCCTTACATATGCAAAAAAATATACCTTCAGAGTCTCTATGTAAGCTGGAAGAGAATATTGAAGACGTTTTTAATATCAATACCAAGGCTCTAGTTGTTCATTCACGGATTGATGGTAAAATAGCCAAAATGTTTCTGAATCAAGGTGATTGTGATCATAGTGATGAAGAAGATGATGTTGTTAACACTGCAGAAAAAGTGCTTACATACGACATGGTGAAAATGTGTGATGAGCTTATTGAAGAAATTGAGCAGTGTGCATTCATAGTAGAACAAGAAATCATGTCTGTCTATAAAATCAGGAGAGACTTCTAAGACAAAAACCATGGTTAATGAAGCAGATTAATCTAGAGGAAACACTTTAAAAAGCCTTCCAGCGAATGCCTCCTCATCCCTAGAGGACCCACTTCCTGGTCCTTCAACTTCTTTTGATGTTTCTTCTTACCTAAAAAAAAAGAAATATAGTGTACACTTGTAACCTTTTAATTGAAACACAGCATTGTAGATGGAGAAGCAAGAACATTTGCTTTGCTTGTCATTGCCATTGTTTAATAGCTGATATGGGTATTCTGATGATGCCGCAGTGCTGCTTAGTTATCCTGAGTACATTATTTTTTCACTGCATTAATGATATGTCACATTTTTTATTGTTAAGTACTGATATGTGAATAAGTCTGATAAAATGATTGCTTAAGGCGGGGCGCAGTGGCTTACGACTGTAATCCCAGCACTTTGGGAGGCCGAGGTGGGCGAATCATGAGGCCAAGGGATCAAGACCATCCTGGCCAACATGGTGAAACCCCATCTCTACTGAAAATACAAAAAAAAAAATTACTTGGGTGTGGTGGCGTGCACCTGTAGTCCCAGCTACTCGGGAGGCTGAGGCAGGAGAATTGCTTGAACCTGGGAGGCGGAGTTTGCAGTGAGCCGAGATCGCGTCACTGCACTCCAGCCTGGCACCTGGCGACAAAACAAGACTCTTGTCTCAAAAAAAAAAAAAAGATTGCTCATTGGTAGCATATAAATTCAGTCAGTAATGATGATGCCAAACAACTGCAGATTGTCCACATGGGTAGCTGAGATAGTGACACCTGTGCTTTCTGATGGTTCAATGTATACAAATTTCGTTTCATGCACAAAATTATTTAAAATATTGTATAGGCCGGGCATGGTGGCTCACGCCTGTAATCCCAGTACTTTGGGAGGCCAACGCGGGTGGATCACGAGGTCAAGAGATCAAGACCATCGTGGCCAACATGGTGAAACCCCGTCTCTACTAAAAATACAAAACTTATCTGGGCATGGTGGCATGCGCCTGTAGTCCCAGCTCCTCGGGAGGCTGAGGCAGGAAAATTGCTTAAACCTGGGAGGCAGAGATTACAGTGAGCTGAGATCGTGCCACTGCACTCCAGCCTGGTGCCTGGTGACAGAGCAAGATTCTGTCTCAAAAAAATAAAATAAATAAAATATTGTATAAAATTACCTTCAGGCTCTATGTATAAGATATACGTGAAACATAAATAAATTTTGTGTTTAGACTGGCTCCCATCCCTAAGATATCTCATAATCTGTCTGGAAACATTTCAAAATCTGAAATCTAAAACACCTCTGGCCCCAAACATTCCAGACAAGGTGTATTCAACCTGTATCTGGACTCCCATGCTCATTGGGCATTATTTACAATAGCCAAAGTGTGGAAATAATCCAAGTGTCTGTCAACAGATGAATGGATAAAGAAAATGTTATACACGTGCATGCATGCACAAACACACACACACACACACACACACACACACACATTTTTGAGATGGAGTCTTGCTATGTAACCCAGGTTGGAGTGCAGTGGTGATCTCAGCTCACTGCAACCTCTGCCTCCCAGGCTCAGGCAATTCTCCCACATCAGCTTTCCGAGTAGCTGAGACTACAGGCATACACCACCACACCCAACTAATTTTTGTATTTTTAGTAGAGACAGGGTTTCACCATGTTGGCCAGGCTGGTCTCTACCTCCTGACCTCAAGTGATCTGCCCACCTCGGCCCCCCAAAGTGCTGGCATTACAGGTGTGAGCCACTGCACCCAGCCTATTGTATACTTGAAATTTGCTGTGTGCATAGATCTTAAGTGTTCTCACCACAGGTAACAACGTGAGGTAATGGATATGTTAATTAGCTTGATTGTGGTTATTTCACTGTGTATGTATACATATAAAATATATAGATAATCAAATATATGGATAAAATAATCACATTGCACATTTTAGAGATATAAAATTTTTATTTTTCAATTATATCTTAATAAGGCTAGAAAAAGTTAAACCGTTTTTCAAAATAAAAAATGTAAATGCTCATTTTTAAAATCAGAAAAGTAGATGCAATAAAAAAAGAAATGGTATCCGTAGTCCTACCGCCTTTCTTCACCTTCAAGTCTTTGTTCAAATATCTCTCTCTCAGTGAGGCTTTTCAGGACATCTGGTTTAAACTGGTTGCACTACCACCTCCACATACACAAATGCAGGATTCTTCTGATCTTTAGCACTTCGGGGTATATGAATCATTGCTTAGGTATTTGTTCACTGTCTATATCCCTACCCAGAATTTAGGCTCCGTGCGGTCAAGGACTTTGTCCACTTTGTTCACTTATTCCCAGTGCCTGTGTACATTGTTGGCCTTCCATAAACATTTACTGGATGAATCCAAACACGAGTACTGTTAACATTTATACTTATTTCTTCTCGTTTTCAATGCAGTGAGTTTTGTTATTTGTTAACAGGATAGAACACTAACATCTGTTAAATGCTAGGGATTTTACATACTATATTTCATTTTCTCTCTTAAAAACCCTTGAAGATATTATCTCTGATTTACAGATGAGAAAAACAACAAAGATATTAAGTAATATGCTCAAGTTCACGCCCTAGTAAATTGAAACTGGATTCAAATCAAAATCCATAACTCTAAATCTGTGCAATTTCACTGCATCCTTGTCCTCTGTGTAGTTGTACTCCTGCTGTGTATTTATTCATAGGTATCTTTTTCCACTTAGCTTTATAGCTTAAGTATTTCCTCATGTCATCACATTCCATTTCCTGTTTTAATGGAAAAAGCTAACTGTATAAATGAGGGTCATAGTAGAGATAGCAGTAATATACATTGGCTGAAGGTCATAAACATCTATCATTTAAGTGTTTCATTACGAGCTTTCCTAAAAATCGTATTTAATCTAACCTTTGTGCTTCTGCCAAAAGCACATCCTTACTCCTGTTTACCTACCCACATTTGTATTACTTGGGATTCTCAGGA
Source organism: Cebus imitator (assembly GCF_001604975.1). NCBI lineage: Eukaryota > Metazoa > Chordata > Mammalia > Primates > Cebidae > Cebus > Cebus imitator. Next base: position 3,625,330 of record NW_016107526.1, read on the forward strand.
CCTAACTGCTTAAACTTTTTGCTTCTTTTAGGGAAGTTATTTATGATAAGACACTACATTGGCTCACAGATTTGAAGTCGAACAGTTAAGCCTTGAAAAGGACATGTCCTCTGACCCTTGGCCATTGGGGATCCCTTGCCATCCCTTGCTTTTGAATCTGCCTGTTGGCATCATTCTCTCAGACCAGCTTTGAAGACACAGCTGCTTTGAGCATACTTAGTTGCAGTTCTCTGACTAGAGAAAAAAGGAATATCTTTCTCCTGCTCGAGTTTGAAAATGAGTGGTAAAAGGACACTGCATGACCTGGATGTGACTTTGCGCCTATCCAGAGACCAGTCAGTGTGCCCAGAGGAAAGAAGAACACTGATTAACGCAACTTGGGCATGTGCTGTAACTCTGAAGTACTTCATCAGTAGTAGCCCCTGCATGGTTTTAAGGAGCATTTGCCAGAAGAAAAAAAAATGCCTGTTCTGTACAAACAAAAGGTTGAATCCCCCTCTATAGGACCAGATCAAATGCTGCGTCCTTTCTTGATGGCTTCATTCATTATGAGAAAAGGTTCATGGAACACCTACCATCTGGTAGATATTGCTAGGTTCTGGAGACATCCTTTCAGTCAGTCAACAATTTTCTTCAGAGCTTTCTGTGTCAAGTACTATACTGAGTTGCTGGGGGACACAGCAGTGAGGAAGACAGATGAGATGTCTGCCCTTTCAAAACTTGTGTCATGTAGGCCAGGTGGGGGACCTCACACCTGTAATTTCAATACTTTGGGAGGCCGAGGCAAGTAGATCACCTGAGGTCAGGAAGTCGAGACCAGCCTGGACAAGATGGTGAAATCCCATCTCTACCAAAAATACAAAAAATTAGCTGAGTGTGGCCGCACGTGACTGTAATCCCAGCTACTAAGGAGGCCGAGGCAGGAGAATGGCTTGAACCTGGGAGGCGGAGGTTGCAGTGAGCCGAGATTGCGTCACTGCACTTCAGCCTGGGTGACAGCGTGAGGCTCTGCCTCCAAAAATAGAACTCATGTCATGTGGGCACAACAGTTAATGAACAAGTAGATAAACGAAACAATTACAAACGGCGAGAAGAAATGAAAATATGAAGAGCATACCCTTTTAAGAGAATAATGAAGGTGGGCATGGGGTAGGGTGTCTGCTTGGGTGGTGAAGGCCAGGCTCTCTGAAGAGCTGATACTAGAAAAGTTAACCAACCTATGTGTCCTCCTTTTGAAGGCCTCACAGGTCTTAGCATAAAGGCTGAGCACATGCAGATCTGCTAAAGTGAACGGGAAGCTAGGGAAATGAAAAGAAATATGTAGCTTAGTGTAAAAGTAAAGATACTTTTGGGGCTGGGCGTGATGGCTCACGCCTGCAATCCAAGCACTTTGGAGGCCAAGGCGGGTGGATCACCTGAGGCCGGGAGTTCAAGACCAGCCTGACCCATCTTTAAAAAAAAAAAAAAAAGAGAAATACTTTTGGAAAATCGAAACCTGTTGGATAAAGAAGATCATACTCTCTTAGAGTTTTTGAAAAAACACATCATTTAACAGTCATTGAGAAAGAATGTGTGACCATAGGAACTGCAGAGTTTACAAGGCTTCAATATATATTTCAAAACAAGCCTCAGGAATAACAATCCAGTGTGTCACTGCTGTACAACTCATTTAAAATCCACAACAAAAGGGAAAAAATAAGACTATTTTGCGGGCCAGATACCTAAGCGCTAAAGAACTTACAGGATCCTCTGAAAATCCAGTAGCCATGTTTATGTCTTTATGGTGATCTTCTCCCCTGAATAAATTTGTTTGTTTTTAGAAAGAACTAAATACTTCTATTTTGAGATTGCTCTATACACAGACATGATATTTAACCATGTAGAGTCATGAACATGCTCTGTCTGTACATTCAGATACATAAAAGCAGGGGCATGTGCAAAGGATATGGATTTAGCTATACAGAACTGGGTCCCAATTCTGGCTCCACTACTTTTTTTTTTTTTTTTAATTTTTTTTTTGAGATGGAGTCACTCAGGCTGGAGTACAATGGTACAATCTCGGCTCACTGCAACCTCTGCCTCCCAAGTTCAAGTGATTCTCCTGCTTCAGCCTCCCGAGTAGCTGGAATTACAGGCACCCTCTGCCATACCCGGCTAATTTTTGTATTTTTATCAGAGATGGAGTTTCACCATGTTGATCAGGCTGATCTTGAACTTCTGGCCTCAGGTGATCCTCCCACCCCAGACTCCCAAAGTGCTGGGATTACAAGCGTGAGCTACTGCACCTGGCCTGGTTCTACTACTTATTAGCTGTGTGATTTTTAAGCAAGTTATTTAACTTTTCCAGACCTCCTTTTTCATCTGTGAAATAGAGATAATAATAACTTCATAGGATTTTCTGAAATTTTCATTACATGTGTTGAATACTAGGTAGATGTGTTGAATGTGAAACGGTAAACCCCTAATGAATGATATTTATTTATTTACGATTTACTTATTTACTAGGCCTGGACAAGACATAATCTCATTTCTCTTGCTCAGTCTATGAAAGAGCACATTTAGAATATTTTGTTTGCTTCTGATTCTGATCACACTAGAAACATAAAATTATAATCACTACTATTTCATTAACATGTCAGGAGTAAATTGGAACAAGTACAGCTGTGAAATAATTTGAGAAGGTTAAGTGTTTTTCTGTTCCTTCTACTTTAGCTCAGAACACATATGGGATACGTTTAATTATTCATGTGTAAAGGAAAGATCCCAAATAACATTCAGTCAAACCAGCCTTTTCACAGGCCAGAGGGGCCTTGGCCATCCGTGTGAGTGCTGTTGCCTCTCCTTAGTTTTCTGCTCATTCCTGCACCTGTGGTCTGGTTCAAGGTATTTTTTTTTTTTTTTTGAGACAGGATTTCACTCCTGTCACCCAGGCTGGAGTGCAGTGGCATGATCTTGGCTCACTGCACCCTCCGCCTCCCACTCTGAAGCGATTCTTCTGTCTCAACCTCCTAAGTAGCTGGGACTACAGGGGCATGCCACCGCATTCAGCTAATTTTTGTATTTTTTAAAAATAGAGACGGGGTTTTGGCATGTTGCTCAGGCTGGTCTCAAACTCCTGAGCTCAAGTGATCTGCCCACCTTAGCCTCCCAAAGTGCGGGAATTACAGGTGTGAGCCACCGTGCCTGGCCTCAAGGTGCTTTTTGACTGGACTGAACTTCACCTCTACTCATCTCAATTTCATTCATCCTGCTACCTAGTTATCCTCCTTACCTAGTTACTCATTCCATCTGCCATCATTGCTTTGGTTTTAGGGAAAGGGGATTTCACAGTTCTTTTGTTTCATCAACAAACAACGTTTACTCTCAAATGTCTTAAATTTTTCTTGCCCTTTTATAAGCAGGAATTCCCCTTAAATTATCTCAGCTCATCTTTAAATCATGCTGCCTTAAACATGAAGTATTAGTATCTTACAGTTACTTATAGTTACTTGGTTCATGTGCTTCCTAAAGTAGAAATCTCTAAAATATCCTACTTGAAAAGATGGGGCAATCAATACTTGAAGACATAGACAAGTCCTTATGGGTAGCTCTAATCGTAAGAAAGGTTTTCTTTTCATTAAACAGTTCATACAGGCTATCTCTGGAGAGCAGAGATGGAGAAAGATGAGAGGCAAGAAAGGAAAGTGAAAGAAGGAGAAAGATTTCCAAGTTTCATTCTATGCTCTTCTGTTATGAATGTATTTTTTCCCTTGTGGGTGAATTACTTAAATTTAATTAAAATCTGCCTCCCCATTATCATCAGTACTAGAATTACACAGAGTAAATCTAATGCTTCCTCCAAATGACACTTTTAAATCTTAAAGTACCTTGTGCTTTTCATGTCTATTCATCGTTAAGCTAAGGACGCTGTTCCTTCAAATGTTCCTCATATGATGAAGCACATACCTTTATTGGTTATCTCTGTAGCGTTTATTTTTTTTCTTTCCATGACCCAGTAGCCCCTGATTTCTGAGTGGAGCTCCATCTGGTTCTGGAGAAGCTGACTCCGCCCCTGCTCCAAGGGTGGAGTACATGACCTATGCTAACACTTCTTTTTCCTGGCCACAGAAATGGCTTCAGGGGTGGGCATTTGACATACACATACCTAGTCCAATCAGAACAAATCTCGGAATTTGAACTAGAAATGCTAGTTTTAAAGTGTGGGATGAAAATGAGGATCCATGGAGCCTTGGGAATTGTTGATGTTTATCTTGGACCACAAAGGAAAGAGCCTACCTGAAAAAGGTGCCAATATACAAAAAGCAGGTGGAGAGATAGAAAATCCGAGTGCTTGTTGTATCATGTGAACTCCCAGAAAGGCCTTGTTTAAAGGCAATTCTACTTAGGAATGATATGATTTCAACTACAAGTCAACAAACTGTTTTGCTTAGCACAGTTTGAGTCTAGTGTTTTGTTGCTTGTAAATGAATATATCCCAGCTGATATGTGTGAGATTGTTCTTCCCTAGAGTTCCCTTCCTTTGGACAGACTCCAGTTTGTCAATGCCTACAAGATTCCCAGAACAGAACCTACTATTGTAGATGAGATTGACCACTGCAGGCCACAGAAGCCTAATGAGCCTGGATCAGAATGTGTTGCTGTTATTTCTGAACTTGAAACTGTACTGGAATTTTGATCATCCCAATTCCAACAACTCTCACCAGAAAACTATCTATTTTGCAAATCATTTGGGAACACAAACCCTAAACACCCAGGAGCTTGCAGGAGAAAATAGAAAGTATATTTCAGAATATACTTTTGATTTGTTCCTTTTCTATAAAAAGTGTAATGTCCCTTCTGTTTCTGCTTTAATTTTCAAAAACAGAATTACCAACTCCTTGCTTAGTTTAATTTTGACACATGTATTTAACAAATTGCAGGTTTTCAAATATAATTACTATAGCTAAGTACTGTTTAAAAAAATTTTTTTTTCTAAGCAAAGTAACCGCCATGTTTTGCAACCATGTTGAGTAGTTGCCATCGATGATGAAGTAAGAGCCCCAGGGATCTTTCCTGGGGAAGAACACAGCTCATGCACCCCCAAGAGACCTCTGGGTTGACATTTCCTTGGTAACTTTACCAAGGTCCAGATTCTGGACTTCAGTTTGGGCAGGTCAATAAACTAGACTTTATGAGTGTATTCCAGAGGTGCAAACTCAGTGGAACACTCACATGAGATGGACATGTAAATCAGAATGCCAATGCATTCATTTTTCAATGGAGAGGACCCTTTGTAGGAGACAGATGACCTGAATCTCATTCTGAATACCTCACTTCCCTTCCCTAGGGGCAAATAATTGGAAAGCTGGATTGGTAATCAAGACAATTGCTGGGCGAGCATGGAATTAAGAGAGAGGTAGTGGATTGTCTTGAGGACTATTTCACCCAGGTCATGATGAGACTCTGATAAAATTTATCCTCACACATGGATGATAATATGTATCTAGGGGGCTTGGCACAGTGGTTCATGCCTGTAATCCCAGCACTTTGGGAGGCCAAGGCGGGTGGATCACCTGAGGTCAGTCGTGCAAGACAGCCTGATCAGGATGGTGAAACCCCATCTCTACCAAAAATACAAAAATTAGCAGGGTGTGGTGATGGGCGCCTGTAATCCCAACTACTTGGGAGGCTGAGGCAGAATTGCTTGAACCCAGGAGCTGGAGGTTGCAGTGAGCCAAGACCACGCCATTGCACGCCAGCCTGGGCAACAAAGTGAGACACCATCCCAAAAAAAAAAAAAAAAAAAAGTCAAATCCGTCTAGGGGCTGAAGAGATTGTGTCATGGTCCACATTACCAAATTTTTCTTTGTAGAATGACAATAGCTAATACTTATTTATAGTAGTTCTTACCATGTGACCAATTGCTATTCCTGACATATTATTAACTAACTTAATCTTTGTAATAAGCCTTTGAGACTTACGCTATCGCTAGCCCCATTTTACAGATGCTAACACCGAGTCACAAAAGGGGTAAATGATTTGTTAAAAGTTACATTGCTAATCAAGTGGTAAAGTGGGATTCGTAAGTAGCCTGGCTCCAGAGTTCATGCCTTAAGCTGCTATGCTACACTGCTTCCTGAATGCTGTGTTTTTCTGTGCTACACACTCATCTCTGCTGCTACATGCTACATAACACATTAACTACTTTATATCCTATTTGAGACCACCTCTATAGTTCTGATTCCTGACAATGCTATGTCTCTGAAATATTTTTATCTGTATATATACACATACATGCATAAAATGTATGCATATATGTAATTTTTCTCAAGAATATGAATATGTGTATGTGTATGTATACAAAATCCTTTACTGTTCCCTCTATACATACCAACAAATATGAGCAAAACCATGCTAGTGTGGGCTGTTGGCTAGGAAAGGAACTTTGTTATATTGAACCGGACAGTGTGATGATAGTTGTTAAAATAGGATTCTGCCTGTATTTAATCCTTCTCCAAAAAAGGAAATATTTTGTTTCAGAGAAGTATTACAGCAAGAAACATTAGAGAAGAATGAGAACATGCATTGGCCTTCTATCAGAATGTAATGCTCTGGTCAAAGCCAGCTGTTCCTGCACCAGGCCTGAGGCAGCACACCCTCAGCCACACGGTCTCTGAATCTCTGCAAAAGAGCCAGGTTCAGTCTGGATTTTATTGAAGTGATCATATCCTTCCTTCACAAGGATTGTTTTAAAACCACTATAATCTTAAGAAATATTCCCTTGTTAGTTTCTTGTTAAAAGTTACTTTTTTTAAAAAAAGGTTAAAAATTTATGATTCAAAAGCCTAAATGTATGAAAGGCAATTCAATGAAAATTCACTGAATTGCCTTTCATACATTTAGGCTTTTGAATCATAAATTTTTAACCTTTTTTTAAAATTATTTAAAAAATCCTAACACTTGGTTTCCCTCCTGGGAGGCAATTATCAGTTCCTTCCTTCCTTATCCTTCCAGAGATATTCTATTATCATTTCCTTTTATTGTCACTTTTTCCCCCAGGAGATATGTAGTTGGGCCTTTTAAGCTTATTTTGCCATACTTTCTTTTTCTTTTTTTCCTATCCCTTCTTTCAAAAGACAAGGTTAACCTCTCCTTTAGACTTTTCTTCTAAATGCCAGTCTGCCCTCAGTTGATATTAATTTCATCCTCTTCCAACTCTGGTTTCTGTTCTAGCTAGGAATAAGTTTGTATGTGACAGCTGGTGGTCCCAGTTACCCTTCCAATGAATGATGGATAGGACCAGGAGGAGAAATGGTTCCTTAATATCATTAATTACAAGATTTTTGTTAGCTCAAAATTCTAGAACTGACAGTTGCTTCCAACTGTTACCAGCTATTAGTTTGGCTGAGGCGGTGGGACTCTGAGTGCCTTTGTGCAAACAATCCGGGACAGCGGCTGGCTCACTTTATATCTTCTTTTAAAGCCTCTGTGACAGTTGATTCTGGATTTCTTGGGCCTAAAATAATATCCTACACCCATTCCCGAGTGCACGTCTGTCACTAGTCATGTGACCTTGCAGGAGTAATGTACTCTAGGTACTTGGTTTCTTGTCTGTAAGATGAAGGAATTGGATGCAATGATCTCTCAGCTTCCAGTTCTAAAAATTCCATAAGAATATGGGGTCTGTTGTTAAATGGTGATAACCACAGCCCTTTTCTCTTTCCCCAAAAGCACTTAAAGCTTGAAAGAGTAAAGAATTTGACCATGATCTTAAACAAAAGCAGATGCGTCCCTGCACAGTTTTAAAGCAACTGCTAAGGGGTTTCTATTCTTCTGTTTTGTCCTAAAGAGTTTAAGAACTGCTTGTCTCATACCTGGAAAAAAAAAATTCTGGCCCCACACACTGGCAAGTAAATTTTAAAACTGATTTTTAGTTATTATGAAAACAGAAGCATGGGCTGGGTGCAGTGGCACCCTGTAATCCCAAGACTTTGGGGGGCCAGGGTGGGCAGATCACCTGGAGTCAGGAGTTTGAGACCAGCCTGGCAAACATGGTCAAACTCCATCTTTACTAAAAATAAAAATTAGCAGGGCATGGTGGTGGCAGGCACCTATAATCCCAGCTACTCAGGAGGCTGAGGCAGGAAAACCATTTGAACCCGGGAGGCGGAGGTTGTAGTGAGCTGAGATCACGCCACTGCACTCCTGCCTGGGTGACAGAGTGAGACTTTGTCTCAAAACAAAAGAAAACGCCAGGCTCAGTGGTTTACGCCTGTAATCCCAGCAATTTGGGAGGCTGAGGCGGGTGGATTACAAGATCAGGAGTTAGAGACCAGCCTGGCCAATATGGTGAAACCCCATCTCTACTAAAAATACAAAAATTATTCAGGCATGGTGGTGCACACCTGTAATCCCAGCTACTCAGGAGGGTGAGGCAGGAGAATCACTTGAACCTGGGAGGCGGAGGTGGCAGTGAGCCAAGATCGCGCCACTGCACTCCAGCCTAGGCAACAGGGCAAGACTCCATCTCAA
>NW_016107526.1:3633850-3639289 GCF_001604975.1 Cebus imitator
AAAGAGAGAGAGAGAGAGAAAAGAAAAGAGCATTAGGTATCTATTATTTATTTTTTAATTTTGAGCCGGGGGTCTCATCTCACACTGTCACTAAGGCTGGAGTGTTGTGGCGCAATGTCAGCTCACTGCAACCTCTGCTTCCTGGGTTCGGGTGATTCTCCAGCCTCAGCCTCTGGAGAAGCTGGGATTACAGAGGCACACGCCACCACACTCAACCAATTTTTTTTTTTTGGTTTGTATTGTTTTAGTAAAGAAGGAGTTTCACCAAGTTGATCAGGCTGGTCTCTAACTCCTGTCCTCAAGTGATCTGCTGGTGTCAGCCCCCCAAAGTGCTGGGATTACAGGCATGAGCCACTGCACCCGGCCAAGCATTAATTATTTTTAAAGTATAGAAAGGCAGTGGCAAAAGAGCAAACCCCTCCTTTTTAACCTCACCTGTATAATATCCAGTTATCTGTAATTCTCACCCAATTTGAATATTATTTTGTGTCTTTAGAGTGGCAGTTTTGCAGAATGCTTGCTGAGTTAGATGCATCTCCCTACAAAAGTTCAACTGGCTACAGTGACATTCCTTTTTGAGTGGCAGTACACTGCGTGCTGCATTTCCATGTAGGCACATTGGCTTGGTAAATTCTGAAACTCAGTTTTGTCCGGGCACTCAGAAGTGTCAGGTTCTCAGGACCCCGCTACACAAACCAAACCCCTCATAGACTGATATTCAATCCAGATGGACAACTCATCTATTTGCGATGGGAGGTGTACTTTCTTCACAACCAGGATACTCAGGCCTACTGTCTGGGGACCACCGCTCCTATATCAAGGTACCTGGGGAAAATTATTTTATTCAGAAGATTTGAGGAACATGGAATTAGTAAAAGACATCATACCCAGGCCCTGATAGATAGGATAAGATGAACAATTTCTACTCTACAAAAAGAGAATTCTAGGCTGCAAGTGCTTCACATTTGATTCATTTACTCATTCAGCAAACATTTTCAAGCCCACTAGCAGATTTACTGGGCCATTAAAGCTTAAGTTTCATGGCCCTCACTTACAAGGGCCCTTTCAAGGCTGTTGGACGGGCCTTGATAATGTGTGCATACATTCATACTTTTTGTAAGACTTGTAAAAGTGAGATATTGTACATGCAATTGGTTAAAACTACTATCTCTTTGTGTGCTGACCTCCTCCGTCACACTTTCTCTGGAGTAGGGTGGCATTCGAATATCTCACAGGCATTTTGGGAATCTGGCAAATGAGAAGTTGAATTGGGGCTACATTTTGTTGGGGTTTAGAGGGCTGACTTCCCCATGTCAGAATGGCTTTGGGGAATGCTTCTACTGCCACTGAGCCAGCTCACCCAGTACTGAGACCCAAGGGTCTCGATGGTCAAAAAGCCAGATTGCCACATGAACATATCCTGTAGCAGTGAAGGTAAGTAGAACAAAAGAGAAAGAAGGTTTGAAATGTAGAGTCAGAAGCTAAACTGTGGGAAACCCTTCCGGACTTTACATATGTAATGTTGTAAGTAGAAGTTTCAGTAATCTCGAATGCCTATTCAGATTGCAAGTTTTCTCCCATCAGGACGAAATTATGCAATACATCCAATTGTAAACATGCCATTTTTTTTTCTTTCTTGATGAGAATGAGGAATAGTAGAACTTATTAGAATCTGTGTATTTGTGTTATGGTATTATTAACTATAAATATATGCGTGTGAAAAGTTAAGTATTTTATACACCCCAATCATCAATCAATAATTTAATTTTTTTTTGATCAGCCAAGTGAGAAGACTGAGTTAGCTTCCAATTCTCTCTCTATAAATTCAGAATTCAGTGATATCATGGACCCAGACTATGGTCACTTAAAAGCCAGCAGCATTCTCCTTCCACACACCCAGTGTTCAGGTCCAGGGATCTTTGCTGAGACTGGACCTCTGGTGCTGAGATCCCAGCCCTTAGATTCAATGTGCAGCCAGCCTCTGCTGATGCTTCCCAGAAACTACTGCTGAGCAGTGTGCGATTCCCCTTGCCTCCCCCTTTCTCCATCCAAGGGAATTTCTAGAGAGAATTACCATTTTTCTTCAAAAGTAAAGAAAAGAAATAAAAAATAAGTATTTGCCCTCTCCTCTTTCCTCCAGGACACTCTTTATAATTCTCTTCAAAGGCCTTGAGATTTTTACAAAACCCAAGGGGAGACTTTGAGTCTATTGCTGGTAAATTGTGCCTGGGAAAAATCCCCAGGCCCAGGAATGCAATGGAAGATGTACTTTCTCCCATTGAGAGAACCTGGGAACCCACTCAAAATAGGGAGAAGTGAAAAATACTGAAAATGCAAATTAATATAAATGGAATGAGGTAGAAGGTATTATGGGAGTAGAATATAAAATGGTGCGTGTGTGGCGGGATATGACAGACACTGCCAAATTCTTGCTCTCTGCATTTCTTTGATTGTTTTGTTTCTTTTTAATTTTTATTTATTTATTTTTTTTTATTTTTGAGACAGAGTTTCCCCTCTGTCTCCCAGGCTGAAGTGCAGCAGCATGATCTTGGGTCACTGCAACCTCTGCCTCCCTGCTCAAGTGATTTTCTTCCTTCAGACTTCTTATCTTTTTTTTTTTTTTTTTGAGATAGAGGCTTGTTCTGTTGCCTAGGAGGGCAGTGGTGCAATCTCAGCTCACTTTAACCTCCACCTCCCAGGTAGCTGGGAGCTTCCGCCTCCCGAGTAGCTGGGATTACAGGTGCCTGCCACCACACCCAGATAATTTTTGTATTTTTAGTAGAGACAGGTTCCACCATGTTGGCCAGACTAGTCTTGAATTCCTGACCTCAAGTAATCTACCTGTCTTGACCTCCCAAAGTGCTAGGATTGCAGATGTGAGCCACCATGCCCAGCTCAGCCTCCTGATCAGGTCTCAACCTCCCAGGTAGTTGGGATTGCAAGAGCACACTGCCATGGCTGGCTACTTTTTGTATTTTTAGTAGAAATGAAGTTTTGCCATGTTGGCCAGGCTGGTCTTGAACTCCTTACCTCAAGTCTTTAATGACCAGGGTTTTAAATATATATATAATTTAAAATATTAATCTTCTTCTTTTGAGTTTGTGATTTTAAAGACTGGTTCAAGAAATTCTTCCCTACACTGAGATTGTGAAGACACTACTTGTTTATATATTCATTTTTTGAGACAGAGTCTTGCTCTCTCACCCAGTCTGGAGTACAATGGTGTGATCTTGGTTCACTGCAACCTCCACTCCCTGGATTCAAGTAATTCTCCTGTCTCAGCCTCCAGAGTACCTACGATTACAGGCATTTGCCACCACTCCCGGCTAAGTTTTGTATTTTTAGTAGCAATGATGTTTTGCCCATGTTGGCCAGCCTGGTTTCAAACTCTTGACCTCAAGCGATCCATCCACCTCAGCCTCCCAAAGTGCTGGGATTAAAGGTGTGGGCCACCGAACCCAGCCTATCCTGTGTTATTTTCTAAAAGTTTTACAGTTTTGCCTTTTACTTTTAAGTATATAATCCACTTGGAATTGATTGGGGGGTGGGGCATGGTATGAGGTAGAGGTCCAAATTAATTATTCCCTTGCAGGTAAACAATTGTCCCAGTACCACTTATTGATTTCCCATGACCTGCACTGACAGTGCTGACATAATTCAGTTTTTCACATCTATGTGGGTCTGTTTATAGGTTCCTTCTTCTATTTTGTTGACCAATTTGTCTGTTCCTGAACTAACACCACACTTCTAATTACTTTGGCTTCATAGTAAGTCTTGCTATCTTATAAGGCAGTTACCCCCACTTTACCTTCAGCTATGTTTTTCTTCAGACTCTCCTTGGCCACTTGTTCCTGTATATATATATTTTTAAATTAGCTTATTAAGTTCCAAAAGAAAAAAAATCCTGTGTTGTCATTTTGATTGAAATTACATTGAATTTTTAGAACAGTTTGGGTAGAACTTACATGCTTATGAAACTGGGACTTCTAAAACATAAATTGTCTTTCCATTTTTATAGGTCGTCTTTATTTCAATAAACTTAAAAACAACTTTTGATATTTATTATGTACTTCTCTTGTTACGTTTATTTCTAAGTGCGTTTTTTTGGCTTAAACAATAGACATTTATTTCTCACAGTTCTGCAGGCTGGGAGCCTGAGATCAGGATGTCATAAGCTTTATTTTTTTTGCTTTTTTTTTTTTTGAGATGAGGTCTTGCTCTGTTGCCCAGGCTGGAATGTAGTGGCACGATCTTGTTTTACTGCAACCTCCACCTCCTGGGTTCAAGCAATTCTCCTGCCTCGGCCTCCCAAGTAGCTGAAATAAAGGGGCCTTCCACCACGCCTGGCTAATTTTTGTATTTTTTAGTAGAGATGGAGTTTCACCATGTTGGCCAGGCTGGCCTTGAACTTCTGACCTCAGGTGATCCACCTGCCTTAGCCTCCCAAAGTGTTGGGATTACAGGTACAAGCCACCACTCCCAGCCAGTTTAGGGCTTCTAAGTAGAGTCGAAGCCACAGACCTTTCAAAGCCTGGACTCAGAAATCATACAGGTAACTTCCATTGTATTCTGTTGGTCAAAGGAAGTCACTAGGAAAGCTCACTTTTAAGGGGAACAAAAATAGAATGGACCTCTTGATGTGAAGAGAAATAAAATATATGACATGCTTTTCTTTTTTCTTTCTTTCTTTCTTTTTTTTTTTTTGAAACAGAGTCTTGTTCTGCCGCCCAGGCTGGAATGCAGTGGTGAGATCTCGGCTCACTGCAACCTTTGCCTCCTGGGTTCCAGCAATTCTTTTGCCTCAGCCTCCTGAGTAGCTGGGACTATAGGCGTGCGCCACCATGCCCGGTTAGATTTTGTATTTTTTTAGTAGAGATGGGGTTTTACCGTATTGGCCAGGCTGGTCTCAAATTCCTGACCTTGTGATCCACTCGCCTCAGCCTGCCGAAGGGCTGAGATTACAGGCATGAGCCACCACACCCGGCCTAGAATAAGTTTTTAAATATTGGAGTGATGTGTTCCTTGAATGTTTGGTAGAAATGGCAACAAAACTGGCGGGGGTAGTGGTGATGCTGTATATTTGCTTTGATTTGGTTTGGTGGGAAGATTTCTAAATATATATTTTTTTAATTTCAATTTCTTTTTACATCATAGAATATGATTTTATTTTTTATTTTTTATCTAAGTATTTTTTATTTTTTTAAATAGTAGACTTAGTTTTCTTATATCTTCTTGAGGAATCTTTGTTAAGTTATACTCTCCAAGAAATGTTTCCATTTTCTGAAGTTTTCAAATCCCTTGGCATGTAATTGTTCACGGTATTCTCTCACTGCTTAGTGTCTGCAATATCTACAACATGGCCCCTTTTTCATTCCGAATATTGTTTATCGATGTTCTCTTTTGTTTTTCTTGATAAGCCTACCAGAATTCTGTCTATTT
>NW_016107526.1:3639654-3642437 GCF_001604975.1 Cebus imitator
TTGACCAGGATGGTCTCGATCTCTTGACCTCGTGATCCACCCGCCTCGGCCTCCCAAAGTGCTGGGATTACAGGCTTGAGCCACCGCGCCCAGCCTAGCTCATTAACTTTCAAACTTTCTTCTTTTCTTTGAGTACTGCTGCAGTATTTACATTATGATTCAATTAGAAATATTTTCTCATTTTCATTGTCTTTGCTCTCTGAGCTATTTCAAAACGTATTTGTTAATTTTCAAATGGGTGAGTTCTTACTAGTTATCTCCTTGATATTCATTAGATTTAGTTGGACTATATGAAGAGAATGAATAAATATATTATGCTCTCTGGCATAATATAGGCTACTACTATGTAATTATAATATATTTTAATTGTGGCTATCTTTGGCTTATTCCTACCATCTTATTTTCTGCGGTTTGTCTTTTTTTTCCACTGTGTTTTTTTTTCTGTCTTTTCTTGTCTTTTTTTAGACTAATTGAATGTATCTTTCTCCTTCCATCTGTTTTTTTCTTATAATAATAAGAAAGGTATACACTCTAATCTCATTCTTTCAGTGACTGACACATTTTTGTCTGCATACTTAATTTATCAAAGTCTAACATTTATCAATATCCTTATTTCCCTCTCAAATAACGTAAGAACATTTGAATATTCTCTTTCTATTTATCCCTTGTCTTATATGTTATTGTAGATGTGCACTCATTCTTTATTGATTTTGAACCCCAAAAGGTGTTGTTATTGTTTTACCTAGTTTAGATTTATGTTTACTAACATATTAACCACATTTTTGCTCATTTCTTCTTGCATCTCAGACTTCCGTTTAAAATTGATACTTTTGCTTGAAATATATTCTTTAGAATTTTCTTCAGGAAATTAGCAAACTCTCTCAAATTCCAGAAAGATATTTTTTGCTGGTTATGCAATTTTGGGTTGAAGGTTCTTTTCTTTCATCCCAGCGAAGACACTATTTACCGCTTTCTGACTTTTCACTGTTGTTTAGTCTAATTTTCATTCCTTTGAAGATAATATATTTTCTACCCCACCGTCTTTTTTCGAGATCTCTTTCACTTTGCTTTTCTGCAATTATACTAGATGTGTAAATACGATTTTTAAATTTTTCATTTATCTTGCCTGAGATTTTTTAAAACCTCACACAAAAATGTGAAAGAAACCAAAATTGAAGAGGTGGTAGGGGGTCAGATTATGAAGGGTTTTGAAAGTCAGGATTTTATTCTGTAGAGCAGTGATCTTCAAGCTTTGTAGTTTATGCACATTATGTAAAAATTTTGAAAAATGTATTCTCGGACAGGTGCAGTGGCTCACACCTGTAATCCCAGCACTTCGGGAGGCCGAGGTGGGTGGATCACCTGAGGTCAGGAGTTCAAGACCAGCCTGGCCCTCATGGTGAAACCCCATCTTTAAAAAAAAAAAGAAAGAAAAATGTATTCTCTTGCATGTATTTGAGTTGACATGTGCAGTTTTCATCATAAGGTTAAATAAGTTTACAGTTTACTTCTTGCTAATAAGAGAGAAAATATATTAAATATTTTATGAAATAAGGTGACAACCAAAATTAGAATACTTTTATGATATGCCTTGAATATATTTGATATATATTTGGATATGGTTATATGCTATTTGAAATATGTTGGTGCACTTATCAAACAAATCATGCCGATTTTAAAATAAATCATGATTTTTACTAGTTTTATGAGATGTGTTTTTAAAATTTCACACTTTAAAGTATTATAGTTTCATTTAAAAGAATAAGAGTTATGTGTACTGCCTCCAATGTTTTGAATTTAGACCATCCCAACATGGGACCAACACAGTTTCTAACTTCAAACTTCACTCTTAAAAGAAATATAGGTAAAACATAAGAAGGTAGGAAGACTGATGGATTTAAGATGCTTTGACTAATCATTAAGGAAGCTTCCTTGGAACCACTTGTCATTCCAGGTAGGGCCCTTTTAGGCTGCAATCTTATCACACAGGAAGTCTAAACAAATTCTACAAAGCCGCAAAGATTTTAGTTGCTGCCTGTGACACTTTCTCCCTCTCTCCCTCCCCTTCACCACCCTCTACTTTCAGGTATGCAAGCAAGCCTAGATGTCCCACATTTACTTTTTGGAAAGGGAATTATGCAGACACAAGAATTCTTGCCCACAAACAGCTACTTCAAAGGGAAAGGGAGTGAGGTCTTCTTTTTGGTGCAAAAATGATTAGTTAAGGAGTGGTCTAGTCATAATTCTATTTCATCTGGAGGTGGGTCCAAATGACCTAATGAGCAGAGCCTTCTCTGCTTTTTACTGTAATATTAAGCAGGAAACTGGCACAAGTTAGGTCAGAGAGTTTTTTCTCCAGGCACGTGTAAGCATTGCATGTTGTATTACTGCAATATTGTGAAATTAATGTTTTTGAGAAAAGTACACACAAATCTTGGCATATTTTACTTGAAAACAATAATTGTTACTACTAGTTATCTCACCACCACCCCCTTTTTTTTTTTTTTTTTCCCAAAAAGAGAATATGGGAAGAGTGGTGCTGTGGTAACTGCAGATCTATAAAGAAGAATTTGACCAAGGGTATCCTAGAACAAGGTTAACACATTTTATGGCTGAGCATTAACTACCATCAGTTATAGGTTGCATATTTGATATTATGTATACTAACCATTAAGCAGTTTTAAGAGGTAAAACAATAGTGATCAAGAGTGTAAGCACAAAACTAGAGCTAATAAGGGATAAAACTGAGAATTTTTTTTTTTTTTGAGAATTTTTTTTTTTTT
>NW_016107526.1:3642588-3668737 GCF_001604975.1 Cebus imitator
TTTTTAGTAGAGACAGGGTTTCACCATGTTGGCCAGGCTGGTCTCAAACTCCTGACCTCAAGTGATCCACCTGCCTTGGCCTTCCAAAATGCTGGAATTATAGGCGTGAGCTACCACACCCAGCCAAAACTGAGATTTGAACCCAGATTGCCTGGGATACAAATCTCAGTTGTATCCCTTATTAGCTCTGTGAACTTGGGTAATTTTCATAACCACCCTGAGCCTTAGTTTTCTCATCAGTGTAGAGGACTAAAATGTTATCTACCCCAGATGACTGTTTTGAAGATTACATCAATCCCCATTTCCTCACCTGTAAAATGATCTCTTTCTCTTAAGATTGTGGTAAGGATTAAAAGACTAATATGTGTACAGTGCATAGCCTGAAAGCCTGGCTATGGTATAACTTCAATAAATTTATAATGCCAGCAAGAAGAGAAATAAATCTGACTTAACAATATAAAATTAGATGTTTCTTTTACTTTTACATAGCATATTACAACTGGGAATTTGGAGATTTAGCATACTCTGTTGATAGTGAATATGCTGGAAGAGAAACAGACAAAGCATTAACTTTGAAGAGAAAATCCCCCTGACATTTTTGTATTTCATTGCGCAAAGGGAAGGGGAGTGAGACCTTCTTTTTGGTGTAAAAATTATTAGTTATGAAGAGGTCCAGTCATAATTCTATTTCATTTGGAGGTGGGTCCAAATCACCTAATGACCTATATTCCAATTAAATATGGTGGGAAATTACAGCAAAGACAAAGACTTCGATAATTTTCAAATTTTTAAATAAAGCGTATCTTGATTTTAGTTCTTTGTTCAACTCTATTATGGAAATGTAACGGCAATGCGATTTCTCCCTTTTATCTTATATTAGTTCTCTGGTTTAGCTCTAGCTTGTTGGGCGGAAACATGATATGGCAAGACAATAAATCGCCTATTAAAATCCAATGTTTTTTAAATCATGTAATTATGATTCAGGGTTATATGTTGTAGAATTTAAATGGCATTAAGTTTGGTTTATACAGTATTAAAACATCCAGATTAAAAAAACGAGTCAGTCAATTATCTATATTTTTGTAAGACACCAAAACAAATATTTTGAAACATCTTTATGATTGAATGAATTTTTTACTTTTTATTGAGACATTTGTCATAGTCCGTAAGACACTGACTAAGTACACAAAGTATCCACCCTAAAGCTGGTTTCGGCTTTTTGAGTTATCCAACATAAGCTATTATTTGTCCCTTTAATTTCCCTAATTTTCAAGCTACAGATAACATTGAATATTCTAGTAGATAGCTATAGTTTTGATTGCCAAGAGCCATCCAACTTTATTAGAGCTTGGCGGGGTTGTCAGTCACAGTACTCTGCCACCTACTCCCCACATCATGGTGACAAAAAAATAAACTAGACCTGGCTAATCAAAGAAATCCAGCACCTCAGGAGGTCAAGCAATTGGCTCAGGGGTGGACACACAACCCCAAATGAGCTAACCAAAGTCCTTCACTGGTACTTTTCAGCTGGAGCTGGAGCGGAAGCCTGTCCTCATTTTGAGATTTATGGACTGGAAGGATGTGTATCTGGGGTGTCAACATACCAACAGAAGACCTGAAAGATAGAAAGAGGGAGTTTAATTATATTGCTTGGGTCCCTAGATTTAGTTCATGTCTGACATTGTGTTCTTACATTCCAACCGACATGTGTGTTTTACAGATAATTTGAGTTGGTTCATGGCGCTTGCAACTGAAGGAGTTCTGATAAGTACAGACATCTTTCTAATTTATTCACAGATGCAACCATTAACTTTGAAAGTCAATACATTTACAATGAAGTATGTTAAAAACATTGTCCAAGTGTGACTTGAACCCAGGCAGGATAACAAAGCAGTTAAGAGTCCAGGCTCTGGAGTGAAACTGTCAGCTTGCTTGCCTACCAAAAAAACACCTGGGTCTGAGAAGCTGTTGTATCTCTAGAGAGGACACATGCTTTCTGGTTGCCACAGAGAGCCTCAGCACACCAAGGCACCCAGGCTGATTTCCACTTATTATTGGCACTGGCACTGCTGCCTGTCTTATAGGTCTTTTATGAGAAATGTCAACCTTGTGTCTATATCTGTTTCAAAGCTGGGTAGAGAAAGGTAGAATGAGAGAATCAAGAAACATAGGAGATAACTTTTTTCTGTGGATGGGAAGAACATTCCTCTAGGTTGTGCCTGTGAAGAAAGACTACAATCTAAGCCACCAATGGTAAAGCCACCATGTATTCGTTTTCATCACCTACTTGAGCCCTGCAAAACATTATCAGTTTCCACTCTGGCCTTGTGCCTGCCTGTCCCAGAATATCTTCTCTGACACTACTTAAAAGTTTTTCACTTCTCTGTTACGCTGCTTAAGATGTGGAGACTCAGTCGGGTTAAGCATTTCTTTTTAAAGAAGAAAATAGGCTTCTTTAAAATGAGCATAAGAGCACAGGCTTGGGTGTCAGACTGCATCGATTCAAATACCACCTCTACCACTGACTTTATAGCGTTATGATCTTGAGCAAGTCGCTTAACCACTCTGTGCCTCAGTTTCTTCATTTGTGGTATGCAGATAATAGCACCTCTCTCACGTGGTTGTCGAGAATCTAGAGAGTTGATACGTGCTTAAAATAGTGCCAGGCACACAGGAAGCGCTATGTAAATGTCAGCTCTTATTAAGCTTAGGTATTTACAGATCATTTAAATCAGATTTCCTTCTCCCTAAGCTAGCTGAAGACAGCTTCACTGACGGAGAGGAAGTTTGATGGGAGGACAAGATGGGGGGTAGGGTGAAGACCAGCAGGGTTACAGTTGGAGGATGGGGGTGGAGGAGCAGTAGGAGAATGGTGGGGTGGGAATGGAGAGGACAGAGAAAGTAACTTTGCAGAGTGAAACAGGTGTGGGTTGGAGACTTTGGGTCCCTGAAGGACATTAAGAAGACAGAAGAGAGGAAAAGGAATGGGAGTGGGAAGGTGCCAAGGTAAACAACACATATTTCAGAGTTTTGTCTGGTGTTGACTTGCATCCAGAAAAGGAGGAAGAAATTATTTTTCATCCCTCTTACACTTGGACTGGTATCATAATTTAACTCCCTTTATGAATGAAGTAGATTGTTGTGGGCAAACCTGAGACTCCAGTCATCATTTGTAATGTTGTTACAACAGGGAAATAGTTTCTGAGTTCCAAATAACAGGTTTCCATGGTCTTTTGGAACAGGATGCATTTGTAAGTTGGGGCCTGCCTGTCTGCTGAGCGGGGAGGTTGCAGCTGGGCAGGTCAGACAGAGAGCCAGCATTTCACAATTGAATAAACTGGAGCTGGCTGTGGTTGACTTGTCTGTACTAGTGACACCGCTTCAACTATAGCCCAGGTCCCCAGGTCTCCACAATTCTGGTTTAGTAGCTTTACCTTCGTAACCAATGCTGTTCAATGAAATAAGAATAGTGATGTGCATTTAATGGGCTGAATAGCACAATATGCCACGGAAATGCTTGATTTTAAAAAAAGATAACAATCTGAATTTATGAACAGTATTGGCCAACTAGAGATTGGTAATTGCAAGCTGTCTTGTCTTCATGAGCTGTATGGTGGGGATAAAGCAGAGGCTGAATGACATTTTGTCATTCTTTATAAAGGAATCCAAATATCAAGTAGGAGGAAGTGGAAGAAGGGAGGAAAATGGGGAAATCTTCAAATCTCCTCCAAATGCAAGAGTATTTTGTTCAGCACTGCTTAATTTTAGAATCGATCATAGTATCGATAACTTGTCTTTTTCCTTTTAGGTACTGCAACAACCCAAATCATAATAATTCCTCATTGACAAAGATCGATTTGTACAATCTGCCCTGAATGTTTAAGAGTGTTAAGGACCTGACCAGGCGCAGTGGCTCATGTTTGTAATTCCAGCACTTTGTGAGGCAGAGGCGGGTGGATCACTTGAGGTCAGAAGTTTGAGACCAGCCTGGCCCACATGGTGAAACCCTATCACTACTAAAAATACAAAAATTAGCAGGATGTGGTGGCTCATGTCTGTGGCTCATACCCGGGAGTCTGAGGCAGAACTGCTTGAACCTGAGAGGAGGAGGTTGCAGTGAGCCGAGATCACACCACTGCACTCCACCCTGGCTGACAGAGCAAGACTCTGTCTCAAAAAGAAAAAAAAAAAGAAGAGTATTAAGGACCTATGAGACACAATTATAGACAGCTTTGCCTTAGGAGGGTGATAGGAAATTTTTAATTCATTATTCTTTACGTGTGAGAAACATCCCAAATCAATGATGTCATTGTTCTATTTGACAGCTGTGGGGCTAACCAAGGAAGGTAAAATGACCAGCTGCCTCACAGCAAATTCTCTGGAGTGAATGGGATCTAAAGCAATGATATGCAAATCTACAAAGACACTATGTCTTTTCACTGATTAATGGGGTGCAAAAATCTGTGAGATTTATAATCGAAGCAGGTTTAACAACTGCACAACAGAAAAACAGCTATACCAGGAGGCCCAGTGAGTGAGCAGATCTCTAAGAACAGCTCTATGTTGATCATTCTTGTGCAGCACCACCTGTATGAATTACTGAGAGAATAATAACAAGTACTGTTAACTCAGTACCTACTGTGTGCCAGAGGCTGTGCTAGTTACTTTATCTACATCATCTCTGAATCTCACAGTAACACTCATGAAGATTTTATTGTCCTTGTTTCTCTGACGAAGAACTGAGGTGAAGAGAATTTCAATGATTTACCCAAGTTTCCACAACTGAGGCCAGGCGCAGTGGCTCATGCCTGTAATCCCAGCCCTTTGGGAGGCCAAGGCGGCAGGATCACCTGAGGTCAGCCTTTCGAGACCAGCCTGGCCAACATAACGAAAACCCACCTCTACCAAAAATACAAAAATTATCCAGGTGTGATGGTACCACATGCCTGTAACCCCAGCTACTCAGGAGGCCAAGGCAGGAGAATCACTTGAACCCAGGAGGCAGAGGTTGCAGTGAGCTGAGATCACGCCACTGTACTCCAGCCAGGGCAACAGAGTGAGACTCCATCTCAAAAAAAAAAAAAAAAAGCTTCCACAGCTGGTAAGTAGCAGAGCTGAGACCCACCCTCAGGTAAATCTGTCATTGCTGTTGTATGTGAGGCAGCAGCAGCAAGGGGCTTTGGGACTGACATTCTGAGACATACACAAGTGTCAGAAATGGCCAGCCTGTCAAGAAGTTGTGGTGTTACGGATAACTTGGTGGTAGTGCGATATTGTCCATGAAAAACAGGATCACATTATGGTAGTAAGAGAGAGATTTTAGCAATATAAATAATAAAAGAAGCAAAGAGAGAAACAAAGGTAGCAGAATGATCTCTTCCGTCTGACTACAGCACAAGCCACCATTTACCAAAAAGCATGCCTTTAATAAACTTTTTAGATTAAACCAATTGTGCATGAAGCCACTGTAATGTGTTCTGTCTACAAGGGAATAAAGCAGATTTATATTTTTTTTTTGTTTAGGAGGCAGTAGAGTGGTTAAGACAAGGGGCTCTGGAGCAAGACTGCCTGAGATCAAATCCTGGCGCTGCCACTTTCTGTTTGTGTGACCTTGAGTTCATTATTTACGTCTAGTACTGTAGTGTTGCCATGAGGGTTGAATAATCAAATCCATATGCAGTGTTTAAAAACCACCTGGTACCTCGAAAGCACTGGATAAATATTAAAACTGTGTGCAGAATTGTGTATGAATGGTGTGAGGAAATTGAAGGTATGGTTCCTTACTTTCAAAAATACTTAGAAACTAGCTGGGAAGAGAAAGCATCTGCTTATAATATGCCTTTAAAACAGGTACAAAAGGCCGGGCATGGTGGCTCATGCCTGTATCCCAGCACTTTGGGAAGCTGAGGTGGGTGGATCATCTGAGGTCACGAGTTCAAGACCAGCCTGGCCAAAGTGGCAAAACATCGACTCTACTAAAAATACAAAAATTAACTGGGCGTGGTGGCGTGCACCTGTAATTCCAGCTTCTCGGGAGGCTGAGGCAGGAGAATATTTTGTACCAAGAAGGTGGAAGTTGCAGTGAGTGAGATCATGCCACTGTAGTCTATCCAGCCTGGGTGACAGAGCGAGACTCTGTCTCAAAAAAGAAAAAGAAAAAGGTGTAAAATTAAACAGCTTCTTTAGTCAAGTTATACACTGTCATATTCCTAATAAAAATCAAGAAATAAGAATTAAGGAAACAAGGGATAAAAAAGAACGTTTTTTGGAGAAAATGAGCCATGACCTGGATTTTGAAGGAACTGTGGTTTATCATTATGGAAATTTTAATTCGAGGACTTTGGTAAAATGACGTGTCCAGTATCAGCATTGTTCATCTTGATTTGTTATGTATGAAAACCTTTTAATGAAAACTTCCTCTGTGGAAGGCATTGGGATGGTGGTAGTAAAGGACTGTAAATTTGAAGGCACCTTTATCCTCAAGGAGCTTATAGCCTGTTATGAGAAAAATTAATGAAATACGAGATAAAGAGTGCCATGGAAAGGCAACGCCAACTGGCAACACAATAAGTGGTTAGTCTGTGGTGCACAAAGGAGCCCAGATGCCAAATGTAATAATGAGCATGAGGAATGTAGGGGAGTCTAGTTTTTTAGGAAGAGCCTCATGAGGTACAATAGCTTTTGGGACTAGTTCTACCTTGCCTTTGCAGGATGAGAAGTTTAAGCAGGCTGTTCAGAGGCTGATGAGACTCCCGTTAAATGAGCAAGAAATGAATCAGAATGAGAATTTTTTAGATTACATACCTAAACAACAGAACTGATCATCCGTATCACCCCTGACTCTCCTCTCTCCATCTCTATCCCCCACCGTTCCTGGAAGAGAGATTCATCTTAGGAATAGATTATATATCAAGAAATTGCTTGGTATGAGTTAGAAAGATTGACATTTTCCACTGTAAGAATATTTGTATTAACTATATGATCACTTTTATGTCAGACGATTATTTTTCCAGACTCCTCTTTTTATATTTTTTTCTATTATAACACATTCTTTTTTCACATGAAAAGAGATTTTTAACATGTTACAATTTCCAAGTTTACACTTTTGGTTTCTTCCTGTTGACATTCAGGGAGGAAACTTAGTTTCTTATCAGTATGTTCTAAATCCCACTACAGCATGGGTTATGTCGGATGGTTTTTGTAGAAAACAATTACTAACCTAGTAGATGAATTATTTCTTTTCCTGAGGACTTCATCTTCTTCCTGACTTTTTGTCTCCACCTCTTGTCCTAGATCTCGAATACTATTTTTAGACTTAAACTTCTGTTTGCTGGTTATATAACAAATTTTATACAGTTAATTGAATAGGAGTCATATCTCATTTGAAACCTAACTCATTTGTAGCTTAAGCATCCACTTGGCTGTCGATAGTGGGTTGTATGAAACCTGAGAATCATACTGGTGCCCTGTATAATGGGAAATAGCTGTATTCAGGTAATATCAAATTGAAATAAATATCCAAGGAAAAGAAGTCAGAAGAGAGTACATATTTGTAAGAAGGAAGGGATGGAGCTTTGTCCTTCCTGAAGGGGATAGATGCTGAAAGACTGTTAATTGTCATGATACCATGAGGTGGCTGTATCTCTAAGATATTGGAGAGATGTGGCAGGAGAGAGATTTTACAATGTGAGTTTGGAGCCTGACATGGGTTTATCATGTGAACAAGTCTGGAGAGAAAGAGGTGTGTCGATTAAGTGCTACCCAGGTAAGTTTGTCTGAATTCCCTTTCTAGGCAAGGTGGGCTCACTTCCAGGAGCCTGACCTGGACATGGCTAGGCCAGGCCTGGTGGCCTGTGGAAAGTGTCTGAAAGATAGCGTTGAGGGACAAATCTGGAACAAGGCAAACACAGCCCAAGATAAGGCATGGTGGCTCAGGCCTGTAATCCCAGCACTTTGGGAGGCCCAGGTGGGTGGATCACAATGTCCAGAGATTAAGACCATCCTGCCTAACACGGTGAAACCCCATCTCTATTAAAAATACAAAGGCTAGGGTAGGACAAGGCTAGCCAGGGGTTAGGGAAGCAGAGAAATTGGAAGGTGTCTGAAAGATGGTGTTGAGGGACAAACCTGGAACAAGGCGAACACTGCCCAACCTGCACACTGATGTTTAGATCTGGGTCAGCAGTTTGGAAACAAAGGACAGAAAATGGAGACAACTAAGACCCTGCAAGTCTTACAGCTTCAAACTAACACCAAACACTCAAATTAATTTCAGTGATTTCGGGAAGTGCTCTGAAATTGACACACAATCATAATGCTACTTCTAATACCTGACATTTTAACACTTTTTTTTTCTTTGAGACAGAAACTACCTTTGTTTGCTCAGGCTGGAGTGCAATGGTGCAACCTCAGCTCACTGCAACCTCCATCTCCCAGGCTCAAAAAATTATCGTGCCTCAGCCCCCCAGGTAGCTGAGCTTACAGGTGCCTGCCACCATGCCCAGCTAATTTTTGTATCTGTAGTAGAGATGGGGTTTTATCATGTTGGCCAGGCTGGTCTTGAACTCCTGACCTCAAGTGACCCACCGCCTTTGCCTTCCAAAGTGCTGAGATTACAGGCGTGAGCCACCACACCTGGCCTTAAAACACTTTTCAAAGTTATTTTTGCTTTTGTAATATTATGTAATCCTTAGACTAAAGTTATAAGTCATAAAGAAGATAAGGCCAGGCATAGTGGCTCACTCCTGTAATCCTAGCACTTTGGGAGGCCCAGGTGAGAAGATCACGAGGTCAGGAGATTGAGACCATCCTGGCTAATGTGGTGAAACCCCATCTCTACTAAAGATACAAAAAACTAGCCAAGCATGGTGGTACGTGCCTATAATCCCAGGTACCTGGGAGGCTGAGGTAGGAGAATTGCTTGAACCTGGGAGGCAGAGGTTGCAGTGAGTCGAGACTGTGCCATTGCACTTCAGCCTGGGCAAGAAAGTGAGACTCCGTCTCAAAAGAAAATAAAAAATAATAATAAAAAAAAGATAAGGCAAATATTCTTATGCTCATTTTAAAGTAAAAGAAACTGGATATAGAAAGGAAGGTTGTTTATTGTGGTTTACTGGGAGAACGATGAGTAACTTCCACATCACCATGCTCCCAGTACAATATTATTTCTACTGGGATAAATATTGAGAAGTGTTAATAAGTAAAAGACCAGTCTTTAATAAGGAGGCTGGAAAATATACATCTCGGCACTTTGGAAAGTCAAGGCAGGAGGACTGCTTGAGCCCAGGAGTTCAAGATCAGCCTGGGCAATGTAGTGACATCCTTTTGTATATTAAAAAAAAAAGTTATTTTTGTTTTTAGGAGACAGAGTCTCTCTCTGTCGCCAGGCTGGAGTGCAGTGGTGCGATCTTGGCTCACTGCAACCTCCGGCTCCTGGGTTCAAGCAATTCTCCTGCCTCAGCCTCCCGAGTAGCGGAGACTACAGGCGCACGTCACCACGCCCAGCTAATTTTTGTATTATTAGTGTAGATGGGGTTTCGCCATGTTGGCCAAAATAGTCTTGATCTCCTGAGCTTGTGATTTGCCCACCTTGGCCTCCCAAAGTCCTGGGATTACAGGTGTGAGCCACCATGCGTGGCCAGAAAAAAATTTTTTCAATTTGCTGCCACTATACTCCAACCTGGGCAACAGAGCAAGACCAAAAGAGGAGAGAAGAGGGAAAGGGAGGGGAGGAGACAAGAAGGGAGGGGAAGGGAGGGGAAAGGAGGGGAGGGGAGTGGAGGGGAGAAGAGGGGAGGGGAAGGAAAGGGGAGGAGAGGAGAAGGAAGGGGGGGTGGAGGGGAGGGGAAGGGAGGGGAGGGGAGGGAGATGGGGTGGGGAAGAGAGAGAGAGAGAAAGAAAGACCCTGCATCATGATTGATATTCTAGCTAGGAAATGATTTGGCACAAGGAATAGAAAACTACTCGCACCAGCTTAAGAAACAGAGCAGACAAGCCCCAGGATATACAAGCAAAAAAAGGCCAGTGGGTCTGGAATTGGAAAGACAGGAATCATCTCTCATGCAGTTTCTGTCCCTCATCAGCCTTGTACTTCTCTCTGGAGACTGGCATTCTTTCCCTGCTTATTTGTGTCTTTTCTGCCATTAACTGAGCTCTACATAACCTGTGGTTTGGCTTCCAAGGCTAACTGACTGTTTCTCAGTGACCCTTTTCCAGATTGCTGGGAGAAGCAGGAAGATTGAGCTTAGCCTAGGTCCTCCATCACCTTTGCATGTCAGGGGACGGATCTGTACAGGTTCACAGTCACTCAGGGCCACCATTTTAGTAAGGGCTATAGGCCATGGTAGAAGTGTAGGCAAAGAGGTACCCGCAGAATGACTATGATAAAATATAGGATCATCAGTTATCAGTATTGCCAAATAATTAAAAACCAAAAAGAGGACAGTATACCTGAACTGATTATAATAAGATGCCATGTTCCATCCAAGGGTATTATTTATTATAGTTCAGGGTCTAATTTTGGAGGCTTTAGGAATAAATCAGATGCGGGTTACAAACTTTATTTTGATTAGAGATGAATAAATTGTAATGAAGATAAATAGAAGCATTAACTCTGTAGATTAAAAAGTTTAAAAAATAGACACAAAATTAAAAAGATACAAAAGGGCACACATTGAAAACTTACCCTCTTACCCATACCCCAGCCCTCAGTTCCCCTTATCAGATGTAATCATCATTGTCAATTCTGGTGTATTCTTCTAGAAATGTGCTCTCGATATTTAAGCACAAAGTTCCATATCTTGCTTTTCCCAATATGCCTGAGAAATCATTTCACGTGGGTTTCATCTAGAGCAACCTCATTTTTGAAATGGCTCCACAGCATTGCAGTGTATGGATGTAATGTGATTTTTTGAACAGCCTCCTATTAAAAACACTTGGTATATTCAGTCTTTTACTATTACTATCTTTGCATATACCTCTTTTTAAATACAAATGAGTGTATCTGTAGGGTAAAATTCCTAGAAATGGAATTTACAACATTTTTAATTTTGAGAGAATTACCAAACTGTCCTCAGTAGAAATTTTACCAATTTCTTTCCCAGCAATTTATAATGTCACTGATTTGCCTACATTCTTAGCTCAGTGTAGCATTACAAAATGGTTAGGGCTAGAGGCTTTTTCTTTCTGTTTTTTTTAAGAGACGAGGTCTCACTCTGTGGCCCAGGCTGGAATGCAGTGGTATGATCATAGCTCACAGCAGCCTCAACTTCCCAGGCTCAAGTGATCGTCTCGCTTCAGCCTCCCAAGTGGCTTGGATTACAAGCGCACGTGACCACACCTGGCTAATCTTTGTATTTTTTGTAGAGATAGTGTCTCACTTTGTTGCCCAGGCTGGTCTCAAACTCCTGGGCTCAAGCAGTCCTCCTACCTAGGCTTCCCAAAGTGCACAGATTACAGGTTTTAAACCACCACGCCTGGCCTAGAGTCTTTTACTCTCTGGGAAACTTCAATTTACCTTCCAACTTCCTGTTAACATCTTTATGTTAGCTATTATATTTGTAATTTATAAGAGCCTTTTTCTTGTTCTTTGGTTGTAGCTTTTTCATGGCACCATAGCCTTATTTGAATGCAATGTTAATGAATGCAATGTTATGTCTTTCCACAGATATTAACTAAACCTAAAAAAATTCTCTGCGTTCCTGCCTTTTGTTTTCCAGAGGGGGCAGGTATGTTGGGGGTGGTGGGGGTATTGGTTGGGGCTGGGAGATGCTCTCTACCTATCATGTTAGAGTCTTTCCTAAAATGTTTGGTGGTCCTTCACTGCTTGCTGGTAATTAAGAGTCAGATACCTCTCCTCAATCTCTCTGGTTTAAATCTCCACAGAGCAAAAGTGCATTCTCCCTTTGGGTGGGGATGGCATGGTAGCTTGAGGGAGGACAGAGGCTGCAACTGTTCTTCTTACAGACTTTTATCCAATCTTGTTTTTAGAGGCATTTCTCATTCCCATTTTCCTTAGTATCTGGTGTCTCCGATTCCTAAAATTTCCTAAGTTCTGCTGTGCAAATCAGTTGGCTTATTTTTGCCTTTCACCTCTACAGGAAGTTGATTTCATTTTTCTCTGCTTAGCTAAACCAATTATTATTTATCATTTTTTTCTCTGTCTTCCAAAATTAATCATTTGTTACCATCTCTTCTTCCATTCTTTTTGTTCTTTATTGTAATTTTAAGGAAATTTTGGCAGGTAGCACAGATAAACATGTATATTCAATTTACCAAGTATAGAAGGTAGTCAGTAAATTTGGTTTTTATCTGCCAGAAGCTCTGCCTCTGTTGTGGGTATATTTCGAAATTAATAACATTGATAGGAACAAAAAGTACTGAAATATAAGTAAGTCTTTGCAAGTATTTATGTTTAGATATAACTCAGCCCTGGCTGGGCGTGGTGGCTCATGCCTGTAATCCACGCAGTTTGGAGGCCAAGGCGGGTGGATCACCTGAGGTCGGGAGTTCAAGACCAGCCTGACCAACATGGAGAAACCCCGTCTTTTAAAGAAAAAAAATAGCTATAACTCAGCCCTAAAGCCCATTAGTTTGAAAGTGAGTTTATTTTAGGTTCAGTGTGTATGCTGTTAACACTTATAATGTAATACATGTCAGTATCTTTATACCAACTTTTTGAAAAGTGACCAACATATCAGGGTGTTTTTATTTTTGAAATCACGTTTTCTAACTAGAGTCGCAGTTTGGAAGTCACTTGATAACTAATTTTATTACCACTTATATTTTCCCAAGTCTAATAATCTTAAATAATAACTGCTCTGTTATATATAGTACCTTTTAGTGACAAATACAATTGCCAGTACACAACAATGAATATTAAACCTTTGTATGTTGGATTATATCATAATTAAGAAAGTCTCTCTTGCCAAGTGAAGTCTCAATTAAATGTAGTAAAAATTATATAAAATTTATTGGTTGATCTAACATAAGTGCTTTAAAATGCTTATGTTACTAATTTCCAGAAGGAGTAAGAATATTTCTTTCTGGAATGTGAAACCGCAGATAGAATTGCATCTCTCCAGGGAAATAGACTTAGTGGTTATGCAGTAAGCCTTTCCCATCTGTAATGCGATAACCAACTTTATTACTGTGCTATTATGGTAGAAAATAATCTCCTGAAACATATATTTTTAATGCACTTGGGTGGACAAAATGAGGAATTGGACCTAATGCCATTTTTTTTCAAATTTAACTTTCCCATTATTCTGAAAGTATTAAGATTTTGAAACTAGTTTTACTCTGCGGAGCTCTTGAATAAGTTTTTATAACAGAAGGAAAGTATAGAAAATACTAAACATATATTAGACATGTACTGGGTAGCACATGTTGGATTGCTCATTCTTAGTACAAAGCGTATTATATTCAATAGTTATCTTCCAAGCCTCATTGACGTCTGTGACATTGTGTTGTTAACGGATGAATACATGGGAAGTGCAGTTTTATGAGGAGGCAACAGAGCATGGAGACTGTGAATTGGTCTGCTTGGATCTGATAACTAACTTTGCCATTTCCTAGCAGCATGACCTTGAACAAGTCATTTAACCTTGTCCCACTACCAAAATGTGGCAAAAATATCTACTTTTTAAGGTTATTTTGAGAACTAAATGTGGTGACATAGGTGAGGAATTCAGTGCATTGTCTGCCTATTACAAATGCTCAGTAAAAATGAATCCAAAGAAAGAATTAGGGATTGCGCTTTCCAGAAATTTACAGTCTGTTGGGGGATACGAGAAATGCACACTTGGATAAAACTCTAAGGCATTATATAATAAATTGCTAAAGTGAGACAGGATGCCAATGAAAACCTCAACGCGAGTTTGGAGAAGGGAGATGTCAGTGTGAAATAGATGTATCAATCAGCACATCCTCTCAAAATGAGTAAAGGCGGGTCTTAAGTCAGATCTTAAAGTCTTAGAACAAACAGAGAGGAAGGGTGGGGGAAAGGTGCACTGGAATGAAATGATAGGAGTAGGGGTGTATTTGGTGACCAGAGAATAAGTGTTTTTTAATTGAAAACATAAAAGAATGGTTTGGTTGTGTGTAGAGTGGTGATGAGGTGATTTAGTAGGGTAGACGGGTTATAGTAGTCCCTAGATACCACCTTACTAAATCAAAAGCAACAGCTGAGGATTTTTGAATTGAGAAGTGAGGAAAAGGTGTGTGAAAAGAAAGGCGTGGAGAGTCGCTAAATCTAAGGGATCAGTTAGAATTACCTTTCTACATATGTGGTTAGGGCTAATAATTGCAATAAAAATTTTACAAGAATCAGGACTAAATGGATACATGATGGAGAGAAAAAGAGTTAAAGGTGATTTTAAAGCCTGAGAGAGAAAAGAAATATTGGAAACAGTATTGTTGGAGGGGATGCTGATTAAGGAATTTAATGTTTTCAGTTTAAAAAGAAAGCAACACCTTTGTTTTTTGTTGTTTTTGTTTTTTTAAGAGACCGGGTCTCGCTATGTTGCCCAGGCTGGAGTGCAGTGGCTATTCACAGGCGCAATGCCACTACTGATCAACACCGGAGTTTTGACCTGCTCAGTTTCTGACCTGGGCCGGTTCACCCCTCCTTAGGAGACCTGGTGGTACCCTGCTCCTGGGAGTTCACCATATTTATGCCGAACTTAGTGCGAACACCCGACTGGCATAGCGCACTACAGCCCAGAACTCCTGGGCTCAATCGATCCTCCCACCTCAGCCTCCCAAGTAGCTGGGACTACAGGCACGCGCCACTGCGCCCAGCACCTTTGTTGTGTTTATAGAAGATATACATGCTTCTAGCAACAAAACTCTCCAACAACAACAAACAATGGACATGCAGTAAGGATGAATAGGTTTTATTTGCCGTTGCAATTTTTTCTTCTATGGTTCTTTCAATTTGAACCTGTAGAGGTTGAACTGATGATGAAATGTCCTAATATAGACATCATGGGGGCAATGAGAGATGTGCTACAGAAGCCTGGGTTAAGAACTACCAGTGGAGCAGTGATAGTTCAAAGAGTAAGGCTGTATATAGGTTCCTTGTGTAATCATAGAAAGAAGAGAATACAAAGCTGTTAGGAAACTAGAGTCAGGAAGGAGAAAAGAGAGAAAGTGATAGAAACTGGCAGTAGCAGCTTAGCAGTTGTAAAGATAGAAGTAGAATCAAGATTGTCCTCTGTCATAACTGGTTTAAGGGACTTTGAGCAAGTCTCTTGATTCTCTGAGCCTCAGTTCCCTCATTTATAAAATGAAAAGGTGAATACGATTCCTCTTTGATTATAAGACATCTCATCTCTCTAATTTTAACCTGAGAGATGAGACAATTTCATGGAGGCAGTCAACAACTTCAGAAAGCATATGAGATCTTGCAGTAAGGTGGCCATTTAAAATAATTATGATGTTATAGTCTATGGATTGCTTACGTCTGCTGTAACTGCTTCTTCAAAATTGTAACCTTAAAGAAACCTTTCTATTTTGAACTAATTTCAAAATTACAGAAAGACTGCAAAGAATATCTACTTTTTACTCAGAGTGGCTTGTTATTAAAATTTTACCTTTTTATCATTTCTGTTTTCTCTCTCACTATATATATGTATGTGTATTTTTTTGGAGCCATATTATATATTATCTAAGTATATATTAGTATATATTATCTAAGAATAGAGACATAACCACAGGACAGTTACCAATTTAAGTGACTTTAATATTGAGGAAATATTTTTATCTAATCAATCTACCATCAGTTTTCCAATTAACTGAATAATGTTCTACATAGCATTTTTTCTTCCTCCAGGGAAGAATCCAGTCTAGTGTCTCATATTATATTTAGTTGTCATGGCTCTTCAGCTGGAATATTTTCACAGCCTTTGTCTTTTATGACACTGACATCTTTGAAGGATACAGCACCCCTACCTCTTTTAAAAAACAAAACAGAACATTCCACAGTTGGGATTTGTCTGATGTCTCCGCATTAGATTCCCCATTTCCTCATTAGACACTGTGTATTCAGGGAATCACATCTGGAGGCAAATAATGTCCATCTGTCCCTCATTTGTGATGTTAATTTTGATTACCTGGTGAGGGTTTTGTCCAATTTATCCAGTGTACGTATAATTATCCTTTTCTTTCAACGATAAGAAGTCTATGGAAAAATACTCTAAGATCATGCAAATATCTTGTTCCTCATCAACATTTCTTTCTATGTTTAGATATAAGATGGTTTTTGCTTACCCAATCTTTGCCCTAAATGGTTGCAACATGATGATTTTCTAACTTCAAAAATCTCTCAACACTCTACCATAAGCAAGAGTATTTCCGTTTTCTCCATTTGTTTTTTCAATTAATTATTAGTATGCATTTATGAATTGCTGTTTTTTTTTAATTCTCACCTATTTTAACATGTAGGATATATAAAAAGGAAACTACAGATGAACACTCAACCAAGATCCTTTCCTTTCATTAAATATAAAGAATAATACCTAAAAATGTTATAAAGGAAGTAGAATACAGTAATAATTCACTTATCTGGAAAAAAAGTTGGTAAATGTAATAATCTAAAATATATCGGAAAATATCAAAGCAGGTGAAATGTCTTTATAGTAAGTAAATGCTCCCAAAATATCAGAGTTGTTTTAGCTGTTTCTTATTTTATATGCTTATTTACTTATTTTGATACGGAGTTTTGCTCTTGTTGCCCAGGCTGGAGTGAAATGGTGAGATCTACGTTCACTGCAACCTCATTAAGTAAATAAATACACCTGCGGCTCAGCACCGCACATAGAGTTGCCCCTGTGAGATGCAGCTAACTGTAAATGTAAACTGTAAAATTAATATGGTACTCAGATTTGAATGGACTGTAGATTATCTTTGTTGCTGGTATCTTGAGACCTGTGGCACATCTCTCTTGATTGGGAATTACGGCAGGCTCTCCTTGTACCATAGTGTCAATTTTCTGGAAAATGTCTGTCTAGCCCTTGGAAGTTCCCTTACCTGTCCTTTCCCTCAAAGTGAATTTTGGGTATGTGAACTTTGCCTATATTTTAAATTGTAACATTGTAAACATAACCAACAAAGTTCTTCAAAATGTCCAGCCACTATATACATTTGAAAAAAGAGATTAAAGGTTAGAGAAATAACAAAGGTATATGTTATTACTGAAATTCTTTTGGTTGTAATAGAATTAGGTGTTCTTGAAAAAATAAGCCTTCTTACCATGCCAGTTTGATTTTGTTTTGACAGCTGTAATGAATTATGCTGCTTGATGATTGGTTTATTACAGTGGTGGTCTCTTTGAACTGTTTGTTCCATATCTAAATTAGTTCCGTGGCTTATCCCTTGGAAATAATTTTGATGGATAGTAATAAAACTATTACATAATGGTGATCTCTCTGAAATGACTTTTAAGCATATTGAATTCTTATTGATTCCTATTTTATATAATGGCATTTCTATTTTATACATTAGTACTTTTTGTTATACTAAGACTTTGCATAGTTCTTGTATTTTGGCAAAAGCAAATGGAATCCATAAAGCAATATACAGAATTTAATTGTGATAAAAGTGCTCTGGTAAAGAAAATTTGGTGCTGGTCTTCTTTAAGTGTAAAAAGCCACTGCTTCAATTTATTTATCAATGAATGGGAAAGGACACTGATTTTATAAAAGATATTGAGGAAAAACTTTTTTCTATATGTTCATATACAAATTATTTTTTTCTTTCTATTTTATTTTTATTTTTTTTGAGACAGAATCTCCCTGTCACCTAGGCTGAAGTGCAGTGGTATGATCTTGGCTTACTGCAACCTCTGCCTCCCTGGTTCAAGTGATTCTCCTGCCTCAGCTTCCTGAGTAACTGGGATTACAGGCACTCACAACCATGCCTGGCTAATTTTTATATTTTTAGTAGAGATCAGCTTCACCATGTTGGTCAGGCTGGTCTTGAACTCTTGACCTCACCTGATCTGCCCACCTTGTCCTCCCAAAGTGCTAGGATTACAGGTGTGAGCCACCTTGCCCAGCCTATATACAAATTCTTAATCTTATCAAGTTCACAAATTTGAACTTAACACAACCCTTCCTCCTCCTCCTCCTCCTCCTTTTCCTCCTCCTCCTTCTCTTCCTCCTCCTCCTACTTTTTTTTTGAGATGGAGTCTCGCTTTGTCGCCAGGTTGGAGTGCAGTGGCGCAATCTTGGTTCACTGCAACCTCCACCTCCGAGGTTCAAGTGATTCTCCTGCCTCAGACTCCCGAATAGCTAGAATTACAGGCTCCTGCTGCCACACACAGCTAATTTTGTATTTTTGGTAGAGACAGGGTTTCACCATGTTGGCCAAAATGGTCTTGATCTCTTGACCTCACGATCCACCTGCCTCAGCTTCCCAAAGTGCTGGGATTACAGGCATGAGCCACCATGCCCAGCCAACACAACTCTAAGGTTAATAAAAGTATTGTTTTATAAGTTATCAATGTGAGAAACAGATTTTGGGTAATTATTCAAACTCAAATTAATTAGACATAATAATTTGGTATATCCATGGCCTTTTTCATGAGTCATATGGTTTTTTCTCTTCAAAGTCCAAGCGAAAACTTCACTGCTTTTATAATAAACTGTGAAAATTATTGGCAGATGTAGGGACACTAGCTCATTTATGTCTATGAAACCCTAATTCAAGTTTCAAGTAATTGTTAAGACATTTAATATAGAATTCTGTTCCTCAGTTTTCCTATTTCTTAAAAGCAATTAATTATGTGTGATAATGGTATATATATTTGTTGTATGTATTATTGTTGGCATATAGCCAAAGACATTTTCCTTAATCTCTTAGTAACACTTAAAAAAGACTAAACATTTACCCAACTCAGTAACTGGAAGGGGTTTTTCCTCCAAGTGCTAATTCAGTTTGTTGTTTCTTTGGGACTTGAAGCAATTAATATCCATGGGAAAACTTTCTGTATATACATAATGCATTTCTCTCCTTTTTACCAATCATCTTCCTTTTTGTTTTCTTTTTTTGGACTCTTGCCATTTGAAATATTGTAGGGGAGAAATGTTTTTTTTCTTTGATTGCTCTACTTCTAGTGATTTCGTCATGATTCAATACTTTCTTTGAAAATAAAATAGAATGAAAATGAAACAATATGAACTTTGTTGCCTATTCTTGCTGTTTTTCTTTTTGACTTAATTTTGGGTCGAGGTGCTTTAAAGAAACAACTCTATTTGCGAGAAATGGGTTGAAGGGCATTCTAGCTTCCCCAACATAAAGGACTATGACACAAGGCAATTAAAGGAGGAAACAATTAGCATTCTTCAACGTTCAAGATTAATCAGTTCTATTTAGCGGTTATTAAAGGGAAGAAAGAAACCAAATGAGAATAGTGAATTCTTGGTCCTTTCACGTTTTACACTTAATGCTGGTACACGGTATTCTTTCCACATTCTACTGCACGTTGCCTAGAGAAAGAACTGCAGATCATCAAAATAATTATCCATTTCCAAATAGTCTAATGACAGCAGATACAAAGGCGGCTCACTTAAAACCTTCGGTTAACAGTCACACTGCATCACATGGTGCTAGTTTTAAGTAGGCCACCCATATAGTGCACCCTCTGAAACAACACCTTTCCGCCCAATTTCTGTCATTTGCTCCTTAAGTCAAGGGTAGTACCCTGCGTAACATCTACAAAGGCCTACTTCCAACACTTCCCGAATCTTAATGTGTGAGGACATTGATCATTACAATTTATGATCTTATCTACGGCAGTGGGGTGACTCTCCGCATTTGGAGCCCCCTCATCTGTCTGCAGTGACTTTCTAAAAGCATCGCCGGCGTGCGCTGGATGTTTGATCTTGGGGCCAAGTGTTTCCAGACTTTGTTCTCTGGCCTTAAAGGTGAAGAGTCGGGCTGAAGGCCGCAGACACCACGGCGGATTTCATCGCACAGGGCCCAGTGCCGGGAGCGGGTGGCCGGGAGGTGGCGGATGCCCCACCTGTCTGTCCACCCTCCCACCCCTCCCCGCCCCCTTGTTTGGCCGTTGGGAGCCCCTCCTTTCAGAAGGCGCCGGGCGGTGGGATTGTGGCTTGCTACGCGCGCGGCGCACATCGACCCCCGGCAGCCGTTGGGCTCCGCGGGGCGGAAGAGCGGCGGGCGGGAAGCACGCGGGGAAGACCCTACAGGCTGCAGCGCTCAGCGCCCCCGCGAGCGCGCCCAGTTGGTGCGCGCGCTCCTGCGCGCGGCTCCGCCCCGCCCGCTTGAAGCGCGCCGCCGCCAGGTCCGCTCTCTTCCCCCACCCCCGGCGCGGACGGGGTGGTTCCAGCTCACTCTCCTCCCCCGAGCGGCAGCCGCGGCGGCTGGCGCTGAATGAGAGACGGTGACTGTTCGGGTCGGCGAGCGCTATCCTAGGTGGCGGCGGCGGTGGCCGTGGCGGCGAAGCGTGAGGCCGGCGTTGTCTTTCCATCCTCTGAGGAGACGGCCGCAGCTGCACAGGTCGGTGGGCTCAGGCCGCGGAGCGCTGCGGGGGACTAAGGGTGGGTGCGCAGCGCCCCCCGGGCGACGCGGGGAATGGCGGCGGCTCCGGCGCTGCGGAGTGTGGTTCTTCCTGCCGCGGGCCCCGGGGCTGCTCGCCCTGCGCGCAGGGATGGGGCTGCGGAGCTCGGGCTGAAGGAGAAGGGCGCTGGGGGGCGCGCCTCCCTCGGCCGCGGGTTCCCAGCGTCGGAGCGGCCGTGGAGTCCCCCGCTTGGGGGCGCCGTCCTGAAGCCCGTGTCGCGGCGACCCCCCGAACCCGCCTCCCTCTCCCTCCTGGGTGGCGGAAGCCCCCAGCCTCCGCCCGCGGTGTTCTGGCGCCCAGCGTCGCCTCAGCCTCCCTTCAGGTGAGCCCAAGCCTGGACCTCGGAGCCAGGACCAGCCGAAGCCGGGCCACACCCCCTCCCCTGCCCCCGGCGGCTGCGCCCAGAAGCCTGGCCGCAGAGTTGGCCGCCCGCGAACCCGCGGACTCGCGGTCAGGGTGACCTGTTGCAGACCGGCCCGCAGCCCGAGCGGCTCCGCCAGCTCCGGCCCCGGAGGGGCTGCGTCCTGCGCTGGCCTTGGGCCGGGCGCGCGGCCCGGGTGCGGGACAGGGGCTGCAGCCCTAGGTCGGCTTGCTGTACAGCCAAGAACCGGGCCGTAGAAAAAAGGAGATTCCGAACGTATCTCATCAGACACTTGCAAAGCCGGAAAATCTGTCTGCAAATATCCGGAATTCCATTGCAGTATCGGATTAGGTAGGCTCATAAACACTGTGCTTTGGAGGTGATTTGGAAGAAACGCGAGCCACGAGCGAGGAGCTAATTTCTGGAAAATAGCCGTAAAACCTGTGCGGAGCGAATTATCCACCCTCCCCCAGGTCCCCCCTCGAAGCTCTTTTCCTGTAGCTGTGTGTTGTGTAGACGCAGGCCAGTTTCAGTGTACGTGGGCGTGTTTGGGAAGAAGCTGCGAGCTGATAGGAGGTACCTAGTACAAATGTTAATTTGTTTAAGCTGGGAGGGGTAAGGGAGGAGGAAGAAAGGGCACTGATGTTAGCTGTGGGGGAGGGGCAATTAAAATACTAAATTTCTGGTTTTTTTTAAAAAAAGAAAAAAACCTAAAAGAAATATCTAATGCCCAATGTGTATTTAAGCCTATAAATTGGAAACACACAGGCAGCAGTTAATTGAGCTTTATTGTTTATGCTCCCTGGATTTTTTTTCCCCAACGCTTTAGTTGCTATCGAGAGCCTTATTTCCTTACCAGTGTTTCTGAGTTGACTTGGGTATTCTTCTGTAACCACCATCATCAGCAATACAAACCATCTATCTTGACCATCATCAGATCGACTCTGTTCAAGTTTCTTTGAAGATAAACATCAGAATTTTCGGAAACTTTTCAGTCCGTGTCTGCAGAGTATTGCAATTGTACAGATCATAGCTTGCTCACTATGAAGCCTGTCCCACTCGAGATAATTATGCTTGTACAAGTGCTATAGAATCTTACATGTAAGTGTATTACTGTTACTGCTAAATGTCTAACTTTAGAATTATGAAGAAACTTCCGATACTGAACATCCAAACAGTGTTAACATCCAAAGCTCTAACTCAAGCTTTGTAGACATAAAGTTTATTATGTAGCTTCAAAGGCAAATCTAAATATCAAAATGTAAGGGCATTAATGCCATTTGGGATCAGTAATTTCGATGTATTTATTTTGACCCCAGTTCATTTTTTCTTTTTAAAATTTAGCATAATTTTTAAACGGTAAGGTGTGCATTTTTCCCTATTATATCCCACTTTTTCTTTCTTTCTTTCTTTCTTTCTTTCTTTCTTTCTTTCTTTCTTTCTTTCTTTCTTTCTTTCTTTCTTTCTTCTTTCCTTTCTTTCCTTTCTTTCCTTTCTTTTCTTTCTTTCAAGATGGGTTCTCTTTATTTGGCTCAGGCTGGTCTCAAACTCCTGAGCTCAAGCAATCCTCCCGCCTCAGGTTCCCAAGTAGCTGGGACTACAGACAGGCGCCACTGTGCCTTGTTCCACTTTTCATTGAATTAAGGAATTTGACTTTAAGAAATGCTTTGGGGCACAACTCTGGAAGTACTATTTAGTTTGCCTAAATTTTTCCAGATTGCAACATAAATTTGAAGATAGCACTTGCATTGTCAAGACACAACATGCTTTTCTAATATTTATTTGTAATACTAGAAAGAATACAACAAATTTTCCTGAGAGAAAATATAACTAAAAAAATTGGCTTTGTGAGTGAGATACATATGTGAGTAATGCATTTGTGTGTGTGTGTGTGCGTGTTTAAATACCTGGTATGAATCTTATGTCATTAGAGTTGAGTGTAGTGAATGTTAGATAAACAGGTCAAATTGCCCTGTTGCAATGTAAAACACTTAAGCTTTTTCCAGAGGCTCAGTTCATTCATTCTACACATATTTATTGTAGTGCCAGCTAGTCCCCTAAAGGTTGGGGACACAACAGGGAAAGAGACAAGCCTGTGCCCTGATGGAGCTTAAATGATAAGTGGTTTATATTAAATATGTTAGTTTGAAAGTTTAAGAAGTAGAAACTCCTCTGATAACTTTTTGATTAAGGATATTTTTTTCTTTCTGAAAATAATGGGAATTATTGCCTAGCAAACAAAAACATTAAGACAGTTGTTTTTAAAATATGCCTGTGTTTATATACTTTGGGTGTCTGGTTCCCAAGTATACCAAAGGTAAATATTCTACCTGAAGTCAGATGATGCATAGTTTACATGTGGTTAGACAGCCTTATTCCTTTGGTTTATGTAGTTAAATGAAATGTTTGCTGAAAATATTCTCTCTTCGCACTTATTTATAAGGGAATCTAAATTTCTTTTTTGGTCTAAAATTTTGAAATACCACCTTTTTTTTTTTCTTCTGGCCGACTGTGAGTGAACCAATTCCTTGACAATCTGGTTTTTCAGAAAATTTTAAATAGCTTTTAAACCTTAAACTATTAATTGTAAAAGTACTGCTTTTTTTTTTTTTTTGGCTATATAAAATAGACACATAGTTTGACTTACTTTTAATTTTAATGATACACGATATTTTGAGAATAAGATATCTTAAAATGTATCCTATTTTTTGAATATGAGATGTTTATTGTATACCGACTGCATTTGGATAAAATTGTCATTCTAATCTTAATGCTTTTTCTAAGTTAATTTTCAATGAAAGATAATTCAAATAGCTTGAAACTACCTCAGCCTGAGTGAGGTTCCTTGGAGAAGAAAAATGAATGTATTGCATTATCCTATAAATTATTTCTTTAAATGTGTCTTAAATTTCCTGTTGATCCCTCTTTAGTGAGAGAATAAAAATTGGGTATGATACATTTTACTAATGTGGAATTAATCTGGAATTTTTTTTATTTAATGTCTTGAGCTTTTGATTTAGGAAACTTTTTAACTATGTAAAGAAACACTGGAATTTAAAATGTGTTACATTTAACTATTCTATGGAAAGGAAAAGTTTGAATATAAATTTACATAGTCACTTTACTAAGTAGCTAGTTAGGGATATGGGAAGGATCTGTATATACACACAGGTATAGGGATATAGCAGTGTTCACATGACTTAGCTTGAGGAGGCTTGGCAATTTATTTCATTACAGAGAAACGTTTGGTACTGGCTTTTGAATAATACATTGCTTTTGAATTCGAGAGACTTGAATCTCTCATCTTGAATTTAATTGATACTTTTCTGTTATTTCGCTTACATTCACCCTTTTTTCAGAACAGATTTTCTTTAGTTTAATTTCCTTTTGGTAACTTTCAAGAAAGACTATATGAAGAGGTAAAATTTTTGAGATGTTTGTATTGCTGAAAATATTTTCCTTCTATCTTGACACCTGGTTGATAATTTGGCAGGGATAGTTATAGAATTCCAAGGTGAAAATCATTTTTTCTCCAAATTTAACAGATTATTATGGTTTTCTAGTTTTTTGTTTGTTTTTTTGAGGTGGTGTCTCACTCTGTCACCCAGGCTGGAGTGCAGTGGCGCTATCTTGGCTCAGTGCAACCTCTGCCTCCCGGGTTAAAGTGATCCTCCTGCCTCAGCCTCCCAAGTAGCTGGGATCACAAGCATACGCTGCCACACCTGGCTAATTTTTGTGTTTTCAGTAGAGACTGGTTTCACCATGTTGACCACGCTAGTCTCAGACCCCTGATCTCAAGTGATCTGCCCACCTCGGCCTCTCAGAGTGCTGGGATTACAGGTGTAAGCCACCGCGCCTGGCCTGATTTTCTAGTTTGAGGTGGTTGCTGAAAAGTCTTATGCCATTCAAAATCTTTATCCTTCATATGTGACCTGGCCTTAAGATCTTTTCTTTGTCATCAGTATATCTGATATTTCCCTGATATTTTATATATCTTGTATGGATTTTACTTTATATTTTATATCTTCTGCACTGAGCTTAGTGGGCCCTTTCAACCAGCAATGTCCATGATTACATGAAGAGGAGAGATGATCTAGTTCAGAGGTCAGCAGACTTTTTCTTTGAAGGTTAGGTAGTAGTTTAGGCATTTTAGGCAATACAATTCATTACTGCTACTCAGCTTTGCTGTTGTCAAATGAAAGTAGGCATAAGCAATGTGGACTGTGGTTTGCTGACACCTGATCTTATACAGGCAGAAGGATTAGCCTTTGCTTTACCAGGAGTAGGGAGAGTTACTATAGAAATAGGAGAGAAGACAAAATATATGGACGGGCACATGATGGTAGTAGATTGAGAGCGTTCTCATCTGACTGTTTCAATTTATCTTTGTATATAGAAGCCAAGCTCATCATCTGAGAATAAGGAAGAATGGGAATATGTATTAGAGGTTTGAGAAGGAATAATCCATGATGTAGTCATCTGTCAGAGAGTAAAAAAGTGAAAAGAAGAGGGAAATAGTGTATGATTGTCAGGCAGCAGTAAGGGCTCACTTGAGATACATAATTCTGAATTTCATGTTCCTGATTTTAATAGGAGTAGCTTTAACATATCATCATTAATTATAATACCTTACTGTTGGTTTTGATAAATAACCTAATACTTTTGGAAGATATGATTAAATACTTTCTCATATTGGTTTTCTAAGAGATTTTTATTTAAAAAAAATCAAGTGTTGGATTCATCAAATGCTTTTTCTTTGAAGGTAGAGATGATCATCTTTTCCATTAATCTGTTAATAGGTTGTGTTACATTAATAGATTATCTCCTGTTGAACCATCTTTGCATTCCTGAGTTAAACCCTGTTTGGCAGTGGTGTATTTTTCTCCCTACGCTGCTGAATTCGACTTGCCAGTGTCTTAGAATTCTTTAAGATCTACATTTATCAGT
Organism: Cebus imitator; assembly: GCF_001604975.1. Lineage (NCBI taxonomy): Eukaryota > Metazoa > Chordata > Mammalia > Primates > Cebidae > Cebus > Cebus imitator. The sequence continues at coordinate 3,668,478 of NW_016107526.1, forward strand.
GAGATTTGTATGGGTGTATTTTGAATTCAAAGTTACTCTGACTTCACGAAATAAGTTGTGAAACTTTCTTTTCCCCCTATTATCAGAAATAGTTCTGTAACATAGGGATTCTTTGCTCCTTGAAGGAACATAGATTTAATGTGAAAATTTCTAGAACAAAACATAGAAAAATATCTGCATGACCCTGTTGGAGGCAGTCTTTTTAAACTAGGATGCAAAAAGTACTAACCAGGAAAGAAAAGACTGTATTTCTTTTTTTT
>NW_016107526.1:3668773-3776058 GCF_001604975.1 Cebus imitator
TTTTTTTGAGACGGAGTCTTGCTCTGTCACCAGGCTGGAGTGCAGTGGCAAAATCTTGGCTCACTGCAGCTTCCACCTCCTGGGTTCAGGCGATTCTTCGCTTCAGCCTCCCAAGTAGCTGGGACCACAGGCGCGTGCCACCACGCCCGGATAATATTTTTGTATTTTTAGTAGAGACGGGGTTTCACCATGTTGGCCAGGTTGGTCTCGATCTCTTGACCTCGTGATCCACCCGCCTCAGCCTCCCAAAGTGCTGGGATTACAGGCATGAGCCACTACACCTGGCCAACACTGTATTTCATTAAATAAGAACATCTATTCATTAAAGAATACTATTAAGAGAATAAAAAGGCAGGTAACACACTAGAAAGGGCAATGCTTGCAATACTTAGATTAGAGGAGTTGTATCCAGAGTATATTTTAAAATATGCAAATTAATACAGAAGAATTCAGGCAACCCAGTTTTAAAACAAATGGGCAAAAGACTGGAACAGGCATCTAGAAGATGAATTGTTCAGATGGCCAAGGTTAAAAAGTACTGATACACAATTTTCAGAAAATTGCAAATTAAAACTATAATGTGATACCACTACATACCCACCAGAATGGTATTAATAAAAAAAATCTGAAATACGAAGTGTTGACAAGAATGTAGAGCATTTGGAACCCTTACACATTTCAAGTGGGTTTGGAAATTGATACAGCCACTTTGGAAGATTCTTTGGCAGCATTTGCCTAAAGCTGTATTTGTGTATGCCCTGTGATTTATGTCTGGGCATAGACTTAATAGAAATCATTATATATGTGCATCAGAAGACATGTACATTAGAAGAAAACATAGGGGTAAATCTTTATGACCTTGGAATAGGTAAACGATTTTTAGATGTGACGCCAAGTGACATCCAAAGCGGGAGTAACAAAACAAAAAAGTGGTAAATTGGACTTGAAAATTGAAATTTTTGTGCTTCAAAGGATGCCATCAAGAAAGTGAAAAGACAATACACAGAACTGGAGAAAATATTTGCAAGTCATATCTAATAAGAAACTTGTAGTCAGAATGTATAAACACTCATAACTCAGTAATAAAAAGACAACTCAATTTAAAAACAGGCAGAGGAGCTGAATAGAAATTTCTCAAAGATAAACAAATGGTCAATGCGCACATGAAAAGATTTTTGACACTAATAGCTGTCAGGAAGATGAAATCAAAACCATAGTGAGATACCACTTCACACCACTAGGATGACTTGAATGAAAAAGTTAGATAATAAGTGTAGGCAGGAATGTTAAGAAGTTGGGATCCTCATGTACTGGAGGGAATGTAAAGGGATGTAGTTTATTTGGAAGACCATGTGGCACTTCTTCAAATAATTTAACGTAGAGTTACCATATGACCCAGGGGTTCCTCTCCTAGAACAGTGGATAGAGGTAGAAAATGGATTAGTGGCTTAGGGCAGTAGCAGGGGTAAGGGGTGGTAGCTAAAGGGTATGGATTTCTTTCTGAGATGATGAAAATGTTCTAAAATTGATTGTGTTCTATGAATATACTATAAACCATTGACTTGTACACTTTAAATGGGTGACTTGTATGGTATGTCAGTTATATCTCAGTAAAGCTCTTAAAGGCAGGAAAAATAATCAGTGATGTGACAGTGTTGCCATAATATTTGAGAAGAGCAGGATGCAGAGGGTTATACTAAGTATTTGTATGAAGCAAACAACAGCAAAACTTTTATGTCTGTAAGTGTTTGCACAATCTTGTAAGGTGGAAACTGTTGCACACTAAATGTAAATGTTCATTTCCTTGTTGATCTAAAGTAGGGAGAGGGAGAGAAAAAAGGAAGAAAATAACGAAAAGAAAGTTGATTTAGACATATAACAAGATCTCAGTCATGCAAACTATAAATGTTAAAAATGTTAAGAGTAGTTGTCTGAGCAGATTTTTTTCTTTATTATTTTCTGATTGTTTGATCCTTTTTATTTTATTAATAGAAGTAGCTAAAATGAAATTAAGAGGTAATAAAATAAAAATAAGTTATGAAACTGCCAAAACCATGGCAAATAGGGCATGTCCATAGCAGCTTCATAATACTCCCAGCTGGAAACAACCCAAATGTCTGTCAACAACAAAAAAATCGGATAAATAATTTGTGGTATAGCCTTATAGTGTTAACACTGTACAGTAGTGGACAAGAATGAACTGTGGCTATACTCAGCAAACATGGGTGAATATCACAGATAAAATGTTGAGCAAAAGAAACCAGACACAAAAGAGTACATACTCCATGATTTCATTTACATAAAGTTTCGGTCAAGGTCATACTCATGTATGGTGTTAGAAGCATAAGCACGGTATTTAGGGGTTGGGGCTAGAAGCATAAGAGCAACAACAAAGAGGGATCTTCTAGAGTGCTGGAAACATCTGTATTTTTATTTATTTGGTGGTTATATGGTAAAATTCACCGAACAGAACACCTTAGATATATACATTGTATTTGTATATCTCAAAAAATGTAAAACAGATAAAACTATAAAAAAAAAGCAAAAAAGTTCTTGTACTTATATAAAAAGTCTTTGTATACTTCTGGGGATAATTGTATTGCATTCAAAGATAATTTCTCCCTACTATCATTTTTAATGGTTGCATCATATTGTGTGAATTATCATCATTTAAACTCTTGATGAGCATTTAGGTTGTTTCTTTTAGATAGTATTATCAGTGATAGAGTTAACATCTTTTTTTATAGCTCTTCTGTACTTGCACAGTTTCCTTTTGAATTTCTAAAAAGGGAGTTATTTGGAGGTTAAGTATGTTTTCATACCTGCTTATGGTGTACACGTTTGTTTCTCTGTGCCCTTACTTACTTGGCAATTAGCTTTAAAAACCTTACATAACACTATCTGTCTGTCTGTCTATCTATACACATACACACACACACACAGATGAGCTCTGTAATAAGTGCCCTCTAACTGTTTTAATTTGTTTGTTTTTTTTTTTTTTTGAAATAGAGTCTCACTCTGTCGCCCCGCCTGGAGTGCAGTGGCATGATCTCAGCTCACTGCAGCCTCTGCCTCCTGGGTTCAAGTGATTCTCCTGCTCAGCCTCCCAAGTAGCTGGGATTAGAGGCATCTACCACCATGCCTGGCTAAATTTTGTATTTTCAGTAGAGTCAGAGTTTCACCATGTTGGCTAGGCTGGTCTTGAACTCCTGACCTCAAGTGATCCACCCACCTCTGCTTCCCAAAGTGCTGGGATTACAGATGTGAGCCACTGTGCCTGACCTTAATTTGCATTTTAAACATTTTCAATGAAATTACTGCTTTTGTATGTGTGTGATTATACTACTTTGTACAATTTCCTCTTCACATTCTACCCCCCCCCCTTTTTTTTTGTGCTCAATCTTTTAAAAGTCTTTTAATCAAATCGTTATACAGAAAAGTATATAGAGTCAGGCGCAGTGGCTCACACCTGTAATCTCAGCACTTTGGGAGGCCAAGGTGGGCTGATTGCTTGAGCCCAGGAGTTTAAGACCAGCCTGGGCAAGATGATGAAACCCTGTCTTTACAAAAGAATGCATAAAAATTAGTCAGGCATGGTGGTGTGTGCCTTTAGTCCTAACTACTCAGAAGGCTGAAGCTGGAGAATTGCTCAAGTCTGGGAGGTCAAGGCTTCAGTGGCCATGATCGAGCCACTGCACTCCAGGCTGGGCAACAGAGGGAGACCCTGTCTTAAAAAATAAAACAAAACAAAAAGCATATGAGGAATAATATAGTTAATCCCTAACTTAAGAAATTAACCAATGCAGTTGAAGCACCCTGCTAGTTCACATTAATGTGTAAGAAGTCTTTATGTATTAAAAATATAACTCTTTGTCTCTTCTTTTACTTTTCCCTGTTTTATCTTTTGTCACCTAACTTAACTGTATTTCATTTAATCTAAAATGACTTCAATTGCAAGATGCACTATTTACGTACATCTAAAAATAAAAATGTGGCGTTCGATTTTAAGAGGCATCCTAATTTCAGAGATTTTAAAAGGTAAGAAAATGTACGTCTAAGAATTGATGAAATACGTCTTGCGCCTTCTTTAATCAGATGATTAATCTCTTGTGTCTGTTTCTACCGTGAGTCCTGGAAAGAATTCCTATGTCAAAATATATTTTAAAATTCACCTGTGCTTACTTATAGTATTTTTATGGCTTAAATATTTTTCATTTTTAATTCATCTTATTTTAATGTAAGATCTAATTTTTGTCTTTTTACTCAAATGGTTAAACAATTGTCAATAAGTTAAGTGACATTAATGATTTTTTTCTTTTGAGACAGGGTCTCGCTTTGTCACCCAGCCTGGAGTGCAATGGCATGATCACAACTCATTACAGCCTTGACCTCACAGGCTCAAGTGATCCTCCTGCCTCACCCTCCCAAGTAGCTGGGATTACGGATCCATATTACCACACCTGGCTAATTTTTTTTGTTTTTTGTAGAGACATGGTCTCACTATGTTGCCTAAGCTGGTTTCAAACTCCTGGGCTCAAGTGATCCTCCTGCCTCAGCCCCCCAGCGTGCTGGGATTACAGTGTGAACCACCATGCCTAGCCACATTAATGATTTTTGAGCAAGTAGTGATATGCTCAAATGTGCTGGCTAGGAAAACATTAATATGGTTATGGATTTTGGTTGGGTCTAGTCAAAAATTATCAGTTGTATTTTCTAATAGATATGTATCTTAAATTTGCATTGAAAGGAATATGAATGTCAAAACTAAATTTCAATTTTATGTTTCCTTAAATTTCTAGTAAGTATCTACATGTTCTTGGGATCAGTCACATAATTTACTAAGTTAAAATTAAAAACATTTTTAAAGATAAACAGTGGTTATAATTCTTTGATGAAAGTCTATATGAATCTGGGCAAATTACTTAATTTGTTTAACATTCAGCTTTTTTATTTGTAAATAGGTAAATGCCTTCTCATAGGATCATTGTAAGAATTTCTTTTACTCTTTCTTTCTGGATTTTGAAGATAAAGTGTAATTATACCCCAGATTCTCTTGCATCTGTGGTTATTCTAGATTTCTAGGATTACTGGAGTAAATTATTCGTTATACCTCTTCCATTCCTGATTTAAATTTCCAGGATTTGTCTAGAACATTCTTTGGCCTTCTAGAATCAGCTTACATGACAAATCTGTAATGTTTTCTGTTGCTTTTCTTAAGCTATACTTTTGTGTATGTACTGCAATCTTTGTAGACAGTTCAGGGATTTGTAGGTGGGTGATTAGTAAGTTGGTTTGTTTTTTTTTTAATTTTGATATGCTGATATATTTTTGTATGTTTGTGTAGTTCAGATCCTATCTCTTAAAGCTAGAGGGACAAGAATAAGTACTTAAAGAGAAACATTTTGAGGATATCTTATGGATAAGAAACTTTGCTTCTGACTTGCTTTTTTTGGTCAGTGGCATTTTTAAATGTTTTCTTTACGCACAGTACTTGAGACTGTTATCATAGAAGTATTGTTCTTCATGTCTTCTTGGTGAGAGACAGTCTATATGTGAAACCACAGTAAATAACATAGAACAATATGTTGTTTTATGTCAGATTGAAGAGCATTAGCAGTTCATGGAAGAGGCTCAGGGAGGACAGGCGTGGTCCTTCAGGAATGTGTTTCATTTAGGTGGAAAGAACATACTGATTATTGAAACAGCATGACTCAAAATATGGCAATAAGAACTAGGTTTTATTGGCACGATTTGGATTGAAGGGTTTGTTTGGGATGTGGTGGGAAACACAGTTACATTTGATAAGGTAGGACTAAATATTCAGTCCTGAGAAATGAAGCAGGGAAAATTAGAATTGAAATGATAGTACATACTGTTATTCACCAAGTTAGCTTGCCACTCTATTTCCTTTCTTCAGGAGAGCCAAAAGGTGGAAGATAGAACTCATTGCCAAAAGGTTTTTAAAGATACCACTTTGAAGGTTTGGACGTAAGGGAACAAGCTGTACTAATGAAGCCATCTGTGCTGCACTTGCTTAGCTAACCAATGTGGACCACTGAACTGGTTGTTGTAATCCAGTCAACAAATCTAGTCCCTTCATCTGCTTCATTCCAATATAGCCTAACAGATATAGCTTTAAGGGTGAATAGGGTCATTGGTGCTACTTCCAACTCTGAACAGTATTTGAAATAATAAATGATAGTGGGTTTTCCTCCTCAGTTGTGGTACTCTTGATGAAGTTTGGCAACCTTTGACTTAATAATCACTGGACCTGTGTTCCATGTCTTGCATGATGCTGTAAATTATATGATCCCCTTAGTAACAACCAAAATTTGTATTTATAACTACTTAATTACTATAACTAAGTGGATTAGAAATCCTGGCAAGACTTTTGAGCGCTATGATTTATCTGAGCCAGTATCTTAGATGTGTCATTTATAATTCTGGCTTGCCCACAGTTCCTTTGGAGGAAATCTGCATTTTCTACAGTGCATTGCAGAAAAATAGACCTCAGTAGCTATGTTTGTTTTTTTTTTCCATATAAAACTATATTGCAGTGGCACGGTCCAGCAGTAGGCATTTGACCTAAGGGCTGCTGATCCATAAACCACCTAAAAACCTAGGATTGTCTGGTTGAGAAATTTATAGTCAGTTATAGAAAACATAGAGTTAATTTGCTTTTGAGCCATGGGAGCTGAGGCTAGAAGGATGTGTTGGCGTAGAGTCCTGTAAAACTAAAGTTTAAGGAAATGGAAGGTAGATGTAAGCAGAAAGTATGAATTACAGAAATGATAAAGGAGATGAAGAAGCTGTTTGGTAACTAGAAAAGAGCGGGGCATGTGTGCTGAGAGAAGTACAAAATTCTGAGAGAAACCGTGTGGTTTGAGAGAGAGGCACAGAACACCAGAGCGCTGTAGATACTGTTCTTCCTTTAGTACTTCTGTGACTCCTGCCCTTGTTGAAGACTGCATTTATTCCTCCCCACCCCAGGAAAGATTGCAGGCTTCGGTGTCAGACCTTTGACATTAGAATTCTGGCTCTTTTACCAGCTGTGCGACCTTGGGCAAGTTGCTTAACCTCTCTGTCTCATTTCTTGTCTGTAAAATGAGCATCATAACAATACCTTTCTCACAGCATTGGTGTGAGGATTGAGAATGACACAAGGAAAGCTTAGAACAATGATAAGTGTATAACAAATGTTCAATAAATAGCATGATATATGTAATGATATTTAAGATAATTTGAGGGTTTTTGGTTTTTTTTGCAACTTAAAGAGTCTAACTACTTAATCTCCTTGCTGATTCACTTAGAGCAGAGTAACCTTGTGTGGGAGCTAGATAAATAAGATAATACATAGGGAGTTCGAAAATATTGTCTTATACAGTATGAATAATAATATATCGAGCATTTAATAGATGCTTGGTGTTCTAAGCATTTTACCTGTATTAACTCATTGGACGTTCCTGTTACCTTCATTGTAAATATGTAGAAACGGAGGCACCGAGAAGCTAACCAGCTTACCCAAAATTATATAGTATGTAAGAAGCAGAGACAGAATTCAAACCCAGGTGGTCTAGTTTCAGAGTTTTAATTTTTAAATATTGAATTCCTTTTCAGTTATTTTTAAATGAAGCTAAGGAGGAGGTCTCAGTTTGTTGTTACTATTTCTTTTATGTTTTTCTAGTACTTGCTTCTCTCCCATTTTAACAAAGAGGTAGTATATACTTCAGGTCTAGAAACTTAGATGGGCAAGATGTGATATTCGGTAAAGTTCCTGTACTGTACATGAAGTGGTATATCACTTGAAGGAAGACCATGGTAAGTTAAAGGTATATTATAAATCCTAACACAATCCTGTAAAACAGTGAGTTGTATCTAAGAAGCCAACAAAGGAGATAAAATGGATTTAGAAACTATACTTATCCAAAAGAAGGAAGAAGAGAAAAAAGTGGGACAAATATAAAGCAAATAGCAAAATAATAGACTTAAACCTAACCATATCAATAATCACATAAAATTGAAATGATCTAAACACATTTAAGAAGCAGAAATGGTGAGGTGGTGAGATTGGATTAAAAAACAAGACTTAACCATCTCCTGCCTGTAAGAAACCTACTTTAAATATTAAAATACAAATAGGTTAAAAGTAAAGGATGGAAAAAGATCTACCATGCTTATAATAGTCAAAAGAGCATTATGTATCTATATTGGTGTCAGACAAGACCCAAGAGTAGAGTATTTCCAGGGATAAAGGATGTCATTACCAAATGATAAAGAGGGCAGTTAATCAAGAGGATGTAATAGTTCTAAACATTTGTGTCTCTAATAACAGAATATCAAATTACTTGAAGCAAAAACTGATAGTATTCAAAGGAGAAATTGTCATGTCCATAATTTGATTTGGATACTTACTCTTCTCTGGATAAATGATAGTTTTCATTATGGGTAGTCACTTTGAGAAAACTAGGATTAGAAAGGAACTTCAGCCCAGTGAAGAACGTCTCTGAAAAAACTGTAGGTAGCATCATATTTAATGGTGAAAACTGAATGCTTTTCCCCTAAGATAAGCAACAACAAAAAAAATGGCAATTCTCAACCATTTCTGTTTCAAAATGTACTGGGGGTTCATTGCAGCCAATGCTGTCAAGTAAGAAAATGAAATAGGCTGGGCCTGTCATCCCAACACATAGGGAGGCTGTAGGGCAGGGGTCAGGATCACCTGAGGTCAGGAGTTCCAGACCAGCCTGGCCAACATGGTGAAACCCTGTCTTTACTAAAAATAGAAAAAAAATTATCCAGACATGGTGTTGGGCACCTATAATCCCAGCTACTCAGGAGGCTGAGGCAGGAGAATCACTTGAACTCAGGAGGCTGAGGCAGGAGAATCACTTGAACCCAGGAGGCAGAGGTCACAGTGAGCCGAGATCACACCACTGTACTCCAGCATGGGCAACAGAGCGAGACTCCATCTCAAACAAAAAAGAAAGAAAAGGCATCCAGATTGGAAAGGAGGAAGTAAAGCATCTTCTTTGTAGATGACATGATGGTAGAAAATCTGATGGAACTTGCAAAGTTTCTGGAACTAAGTGAATTTAGTAAAGTTGTAGACTACAGAGTCAGTCTGTAAATAGCAGTTGCATTTATTTAGCAATGAACAGTTGGAAACTGAAATGTAATAAAACCAGTACCACTGATAATAGTATCAGCTATGAAATACTGGAAACTACATAGCATTGTAGAAAGAAAGTAGACATATAAGTGGGGAAATATTCTTTGTTTATGGGTCAGAACACTCACTGTTACTAAGATGGCAATTACCTCTATATTGATCTGTTGATTCAATGCAATTCCAGTCAAAATGCTAGCAGGCTGTTTTTTGGTTTTTTGGGTTTTTTTTGGTAGAAATTGACATGCTGATTCTAAAATTCATGTGGAAATGTAAAGGACATAGAATAGCAAAAACAGCTTTGAAAAAAGAACAAAGTTGGAGGTCTAAAGCTATCTGATATCACAATTTATGATAAATCTAAAGTAGTCAGAACAGTGTTGTATTGGTATAAGATGGAGAAATCGATAAATGAAATAGAACAGAGTCCAGAAGTAAGCCAGTACATAAATGGACAACTGAATTTTGACAAGGTGCAAAGGCAGTTCAGCAGAGAAAGGATAATCTATTCTAATAATGCTGGCACAATTGGATATACAAATGCAAACAAATGAACGTCAGTCTATATCTTTCACTATATGTGAAAATGAGCTCAAAATGAATCAAAGACCTAAGTGGTCAGGCCTAAAATTACAAACTTTTGGCAAAATTATGACAAAATCTTTATCTTGAGTCAGGCAAAATTATTTTTAGTTACAACATCAAAAGCATGATCCATAAAACAGCACATCGATAAAACGAATTTTTATGAAATTGAAAACGTGCTCTTCAAAAGAAAGTTTTTAAGATTCACTCTCACCCAGGCTGGAGTGTAGTGGTGCGATCTTGGCTCACTGCAATGTTCATCTCCCAGGTTCAGGCGATTCTCCTGCCTCAGCCTCTCAAGTAGCTGGGACTACAGGTATGTGCCACCACATCTGGCTAAGTTTTGTATTTTTAATAGAGAGGGGATTTCACTGTGTTGGCCAGGCTGGTCTCGAACTCCTGACCGCAGGCGAATCCACCCACCTTGACCCCCCAAAGTGCTGGGATTACAGGCGTGAGCCACCATGGCCAGCGAAAAAGAGAATTCTTAAAAGAATGAAAAGACAAGCTGCAGGATGGGAGAAAATACTTGCAAATCAACTATGTGACTAAGGTCTTGTATATGCAGTATATACTAATGGACTCTCAACTGAATACCAACAATCCAATTTTTAAAAATCTGCAAAAGATTTGATAGATACCTCATCAAAGAAGATATATTAAGTATATGAAAAGATGTTTAGTCTTTATATTAATTTTAATGTTAATAGTAACTAGAGAAATGGGAATTAAAATCAGTGAGCTAGCACTACATACCTAAAAGACTGACCATACCAAATGCTCTCAAAGATGTGAAAGACTGGAGCGCTGTACTTTGCTGTTAGGACTATAAAACAGTACAGTTACTTAGGAGACAGTTTGGTTGTTTCTTCAAATGTTAACATACAGACTGTGCATGGTGTCTCATGCCTATAATCCCAACATTTTGGGAGGCTGAGGCAGGAGGATCGCTTGAGGTCAGGAGTTCGAGACCAGCCTGGCCAACATGATGAAACCCTGTCTCTGCTAAAAATACAAAATTAGTTGTGCTGTGGCTGGGCGCGGCGGCTCACGCCTGTAATCACAGCACTTTGGGAGGCCAAGGCGGGCAGATCACAAGATCAGGGGTTTGAGGGCCGCCTGGCCAACATGATGAGACCCTGTGTCTGCTAAAAATACAAAAATGAGCCAGGTGTAGTGGTACGTGTCTGTAGTCCTAGCTACTCGGGAGACTGAGGCAGGAGAATCACTTGAACCCGGGAGGCAGAGGTTGCAGTGAACTTAGACTGCACCATTGCACTCCAGCCTGGATGACAGAGCAAGCCTCTGTCTCAAAAAAAAAAAAGAAAAAATTAGCTGGGCGTCGTGGCACAGGCCTGTAATCCCAGCTACTTGGGAGGCTGAGGCAGGAGAATCGCCTGAACCTGGGAGGCATAGGTTGCGGTGAGCCAAGATTGTGCCTCTTCCCTCTAGTCTTGGGTGACAGAGTGAGACTCTGTCTCAAAAAAAAAAAGTTAACATACACCTACTAGCAGTTCCCATTCCTAGGTATTTACTGAAAAAACTTGTACACTAATGTTCATAGCAGCTTGATTTGTGATAGTCAAAAACTGGAAAAAACGGATAAACAAATTGTGATATAACCATACTACTTAAGCAATATAAGGAAATGAACTATTTATTGTTAGTCACAACAACAGGGATAAATTTCAAAATAATTATGCAAAGCAAAGGAAGGCAAGCACTGGCTGGGTGCTGTGGCTCATGTCTATAATCCCAGAATTTTGGGAGGCTGAGATGGGCGGATCACATGAGGTCAGGAGTTTGAGACCAGCTGGCCAACATGGCGAAACCCTGTCTCTACTAAAAATACAAAAATTAGCTGGGCGTGGTGGTGGGCACCTGTAATCTCAGCTACGCGGAAGTCTGATGCAGGAGAATTGCTTGAACCCGGGAGGCGGAGGTTGCAGTGAGCCGAGATGAGATTTCACCACTGCACTCCAGCCTGGGTGACAGAGTGAAACTTTGTCTCAAAAAAAAAGGGCAGGCAGGCACTTTGGGGGTGACTAAGTATGTTCCCTATCTTGATTTTTCATAGATGTATACCATATATGTGCTTTGAACATGTGTCATTTATTGTGTGTCACCTGTATATAAAGTTTATTTTTATTTTGTTTTAATTTTTTAATAAAATTACACAGGAACTAACACAGGATTTTTTTTTTTTTTAATTGAGATGGACAGGGTCTTGCTATATTGCCTAGGCTACTCTTGAACTCCTGGGTTCAAGCTGTTCTCTTGCATACAGGTACACACTACCAGCAACCCATTTAGTCTAGCATTTAATTGATAGACTAAAATTTAGTTTTTGTTTGTTTTTGGCTCAAATAAAGCTGTTTAAAAAAATTTTTTTTTTTTTTAATTCATGCAGGCCTGTTACGGTGGCTCATGCCTGTAATCCTATTACTTTGAGAGGCCCAGGTGGGTGGATCACCTGAGGTCAAGAGTTTGAGAACAGCCTGGCCAACTTGGTAAAACCTTGTCTTTACTAAAAATATAAAAAAATTACCTGGGCGTGGTGGTGGGTGCCTGTAATCCCAGCCACTCAGGAAGCTGAGGCAGGAGAATGAGTCTCTTGAACCTACGAGGCAGAGGTTGCAGTGAGCCGAGATTGTACTGTGGCACTCCAGCCTGGGCAACAGAGCAAAAACTCTGTCTCAAGAAAACAAAATCATACAATAAAGATTTGCTATGGCTAGAAAATGATAAAAGATTGATTAAAAACTGTTTATATAACATGCATTGTATTAGGGTTCTCTACAGGGACAGAGCTAATGGAATTTATATATATGTGTGTACGTGTGTGTGTGTGTGTGTGTGTGTGTGTGTAGACAGAGAGAGAGAGAGAGAGAGAGAGAGAGGAGTTTATTATTAACTCACATGATAACAAGGTCCCACGGTAGGCATCTGCAGGCTGAGGAGCAAGGAGACCCAGTCCGAGTTTGAGGAACTTGGAGTCTGATGTTCTAGGTGGAAAGTATCCAGCATGGGAGAAAGATGTAAACTAGGAGGCTAGGCTAGTCTGTCTTTTCACATTTTTCTGCTTGTTTATATTCTAGCTGCACTGGCAGCTGACTAGATTGTGCCCACCCAGATTAAGGGTGGCCCCGCCTTTCCCAGACCACTGACTCAAATGTTAATCTCCTTTGGCAACACCCTCACAAACACACCCAGGATCGGTACTTAGTATCCTTCAATCCAGTTGACACTCAATAACTATCACATGCATCATTACTTCATTTGTCATGTACTTTAATATATACAAAGCAGAAAAACTTGAAAGAAATTTTGTTCTTAGATGTCATTAAGAAACAAAATTCCTTTGGAGTAGTGGTTTTCAACTGGAGACTATTTGTCCTGGAGACATTTGATTTTCACAGCTGTTACTGGAATCCACTGGGTAGAGGTCAGAGATACTTCCAAATAGCCTGCAATGCACAGCAAAGCCCTCTTCAACAAAGAATTATCTGATTTCAGATGTTAGCAGTGCCAAGGTTGAGAAACCCTGATTTGGAGTATCTAAAGTCAAATTAGTTGTTTATTATTTGAATCCTGTGTTGAAATATGTTACAGTCATGTGTTGAAATATGTTACTGCCAAAACCTTTGGAGAAAATTGTGTATTAGGTTTTTGGGAATGTGTGGATGATGTGTTCATGAGACTCTTTGATTCATGAAATAATTCTTTTTCTATAGCCACCCAGAGTTCTGTTTGGATGTGTTGCAATACTTGTTTTCATATCATTTGAAAAAAAATGTTGAAATATTACCACTACCATACACCAGTTCCCAACCTAGTTGGATAGAGGCCACCAGTAGAGCTCAATTTTAATTGATAAACTAAAATTTAGTTTTTGTTTGTTTTTGAAATAATTGGTGGCTATTTGAAATCTGAAATTCAGATACAAGATTTATTAATTTTGAATGTCTACCTCGCCAGCTTTTTTGCCAGTGTTGCATAAATAAGCTAAGACTCTGGTTCTCAGACAGACAACTTCAGCAGTTTTACTGATAACACTTGGATCTTTAGTGTTTTTTTCTTTTTCCATTTTAAAAGAGAACCTTGAGGAGAGAGAAGGTAGATATGACTGGGAGAATAGGGGTAAGGACAGTGATTTTGATTGGCTTGAAACATTGGCTGCTAATATGTTGTTTTTGAGGAATGGTATTTTTCTAAATGGAGTAATACTTGGGATTTTGTAAATTCAACTTGATGAGGATCTTAGAAGTAGCTTGCTGCTATTGCAGAGTTATCTACAGCTGCTCCAGAAAGCTAATGGCCACATGGCTAGATTTGGTCTATGCACAGAGGTAAGAGAGTATCTTACTTTGCATATTACTCACATCTATTGCACTAAAGCAGTAATCCCCTCACTTTGGAAGGCTGAGGCAAGCGGATTGCCTGAGCTCAGCAGTTCAAGACCAGCCTGGGTAACGTGGCAAAAAAACCCCATCTCTACAGAAACAAAAACACACATACACACAAATTAGCCAACAACAACAACACACACACACAAATTAGCCAGGCATGGTGGTGTGCACCTGTAGTCCTAGGACTGAGGCGGGAGGATCTCTTGAGCCTGAGAGGCTGAGGTTGCAGTAAGCCGGTAGCACGCCACTGTATGCCAGCCTTGGTGACAGAGTGAGACTCCATCTCAAAAAGAAAACTTAAAAAAAAAAAAAAAAAACCCCAGTACTTTCTGTGGTAGAATGTATCCATTTTTGTTCTAGGCGAGAGGCTGGCAAACCTTCTCTAAAAGCCCAAAGAGTAAACAACGTATGCTTTGCAGGCCATGCAAGTCTCTGTTGCAGCTATTCAGTTCTGCCTTTGTAGTGTGAAAGCAACCATAGACAACACATAAATGGATGAGTGGCTGTGTTCTGTTAAAATTTATTTACAAAAATGGGGCTGGATTTAGCTTGTGGGCCATACTTTGCCAAACCATGTTCTAGGCCATCAGTGTTTCCTCTTTGGGATATTTGACATTTTCTGTTTAATTTCCCAGTGGTGGCTCATTGCAAACAAAAGTGGTACCCTTTCACTTGGAGCTGCTGTGCTGTATTTAATGGCTTTTACTGATGATGGTATATAATAAGTGAATGATGTGAACTTTAAGAAGCAGAATAAGGCAACCTTAGCTCTTTTCTCTCTCACATGCAGCTGGTTAACGAATTCAGGCATGTTTACTTTGAAAAGTCTCTGGAATTAGGTTTTTTAATGTTGGTATTTATAATTTCTTGGCTGCAGTAGGATAATAACCTCCTTATTGCTCCTTCTGCATTTAAGGTTCTCAAATTCATCAATGTCCACAAATGTTACCTAAGTTACCTTTCTAAAATAAAAGTATTATGGTACGCTTCTCTGCCTATAATTATACAGGGACTCCCAGTCACCCAGAACGGTGGTTCTTAACTGCTTTTTATTCTTGAGTTCCTTTGAAAATCACTAATAGCTGTGGATCCAAGAAAATGAGTTTATTTTTATATGTGTTCATGTACATAGTTTTCCTCATTTGGGGAAATTGGGCAGTATATGGCCCTAAAGTTTTATTCATGTCTCTTAGTTAACAAACCTTGATTTACATTAAAGTACATTTCTTCCCGTGCCTTTATAAGGCTTCATTATCTGGCTAGAGTCTGTCTTTGTAATTTATCTTCCATGTTCACACACACAGACACATACAACTCATATACCCCCTCCCCCAACCCTTGTGCTTTTTTCTACAACGAACCAATTTCCCTTCATTATGGCAATTTCTTCCATTTTTGTGGCTTTGCAAATAGCATTTCCTTGTGCCAGGATTGCGCTTACCATAAATTTCCCTTCCATGTGCCCATTTTCTATTTCTCAGGACTCATCTCAGATATCAAATTCTCTGTGAAGATATTGCTGACGTCTCTTCCTTGGCAGACAGAAGTTAATATGAAGGAATTCTAGCAAGTGAAACAAATAGGGGCACCTTTTTTTTGGAGTGGGGAAGAAGATGGAAGGAAGGTTTCTTGGAAAGATTTCTTCGCTCTTCTGAAAGATAACATAGCCTTCTTAAGCACTCTAAGTCTCATTTTCTGAACTGATTGTCAGTTTCTTAAATTGATTACATTATTGATTAATAATAATATTTATCTTAGTGGGGTGTTAGAATAAATGAAGAACAGTGTTTCAATCTCCATAACACCTCAATACTTATACAGGAAATTCCCTTTTGTGGCCATGGGGTGGCTTTCAGAACTTATGCAGGAAGGAGTAAGTGTATCTTCAGAGACCTAGTACTCTCAGTTCTTAATAAAAATGTTCTAATGAAAAACTAGGTCATAAATTTACTAGAACATTTCTTGAAATCCTTCTGGTGAAATTACTTTAAACTGTGTGGGTAAGCTACAAGTCACTATGCAAATATTTATGTTGTTATAGGTATCGTTACTTTTAAAGGACCAGAGGGATCTTTATTATTAGATGGAAAAAAAAATTTTTTTTTTCTTTGCTGACTGGTTTTCACAAATTAACATTTATAATTGTGGGTTCTCACTATTCCATGAATGACAGGGAGGATGCATGGCATATGATAATTTGTAATTTGCTGAGCCTAGATTGGTCTTAGTCTACTACCTAGTAGGGAAATCTCAATGTGATTTGCTAATCTCTACTAATTTGTGTAGTAACTTTTTTTTTCTTGCTTTCTTTCTTTTTTTGAGACAGGGTCTCACTCTGTTTGCCCATGCTGGTGTGCAGTGGCACAGTCATGGCCCACTGCAGTCTTGACCTCCCAGGGTGAAGCAATTCTCCCACCCCAGCCATCCAAGTAGCTGGGACTATGGGACTATAGGCGTAAACCACCATGCCTAGCTAATTTTTAATTGATTTACTTTTGTAGAGATGGGAGGTCTCGCTTTGTTGCCTAGGCTGATCTTGAACTCCTGGGCTCAAGTGGCCCTCCCACTTCCCTCTCCCAAAGTGCTGAATTATAGGTATGAGCCATGTTGCCTGGCCATAGTAACTTTTGTTGCCAGCACTATCTTTCTGCAGCTGGAGCCAACTCCTACTGCTGGTGGTCAAAGAGAAGCAAAAAGCAAAAGCTATAGAAGGAGGAGTAAGTTAATAAAATGTGATATTTTGTGATGGCTTAAATTCATGATACATATGAGTCACCTTTACGGTTTATGTAGTAATGTGAATAATATAAATTATTTCAACCTTCTTAGAATCATTAAAGATTTGTAGGAGTTAAAAATAATTATACTTGGCCAGCCATGGTGGCTCATACCTGTAATCCCAGCACTTTGGGAGGCCAAGGCGGGTGGATCACTAGGTCAGATCGAGACCATCCTGGCTAACACAGTGACACCCCATCTCTACTAAAAACACAAAAAATTAGTCAGGCATGGTGGTGTGTGCCTGTAGTACCAGCTACTAGGGAGGCTGAGGCAGGAGAATCACTTGAACCCAGGAGATGGAGGTTGCAGTGAGCCGAGATTGTGCCACTGCACTCCAGCCTGGGTGACAGAGCAAGACTCCATCTCAACAAATATATATTAGAAAAATAAATAAATAATTATACTTTAATGTTTTATATGCTATAGTAGTATTCTCCAATTTGGAAATCTTTCAAGTTGTCTTGGGAAAAATCCTTCATAAACTGATACTAAGGATCTATTGTAGTTGAAGTCATTGCTTAGGTATCCATTTGTTGAGACTTCTGAATTCAGTAGGGTCTGTCTTTCTTTTCTGTCTCTCTTTCTGTTTCTGTATATATCCTTCTGAATGAAATTTATAAGATATAATAGTCCATTAATATGGACTCTGCCTTTTCATTGTGTACAGTCCAGATTTTTCTTTGATTATGACAAACGTTGCCCTTTATTTTTTCAGACTCAGTTCCTGATGCCTCCCACCTCTGTTTACATTTGCTCTCTGTACTTGAACTATTGGCAGTCCACTGAATATGAGAAAGGATTTCACTGTTCCTTTGTACATACTGTTTTCTTTGTCATCTTATTCAACTAATGAACTTTTGTTAGAAATGAAGGAAACTAGATATTTTACCCCTAGCCACTCACATATTTCCACATTATTTAAACATTCAAGAAGAATTGATGGAAAGTGGCAACGATTAGCAAACGGAAGACTTGAATATAAGATATACCTCTGCCATTAGTTGGTTATGTGGACTTGGCAAGATCACATGACCTTGGCATTGGGATTGGTGTTGTCTTATGTAAAATCAGGATTGGAACAAAGCAGTGGGTTAGCAAATATACCGTTTCTTTTTTTCTGCCTTCCTATTCTTTTATTTTTACACATTTGAAAGATACAGCACGTTCTCATCACTTTACAATGAATTCCTACAGCTGTAATTCTCTGTGGGAATTCAGGGGTGGGACATGGACCCTGAGATGAGGCAAGTATTAAAATGAGAGAAGACCTGGGGATTTGAAATGCACCCTAAATATCTCCAAAGTAGCCAGGCGCGGTGACTCACGACTGTAATCCCAGCGCTTTGGGAGGCCAAGGTGGGTGGATCACGAGGTCAGGAGTTTGAGACCAGCTTGGCCAATATGGTGAAACCCCATCTCTACTAAAAATGCAAAAATTTAGCCAGGTATGGTGGCACACTCCTGTAGTCCCAGTTTCTTGGGAGGCTGAGGCAGAAGCTTGAACCCGGGAGGCGGAGATTGCAGTGAGCCGACATCGCACCCCTGCACTCCAGCCTGGGCAACAGAGAGAGACTCCATTTCAAAGCCCCCCCGTCACAAAAAAAGATCTCTAAAGTATCTTCCGTCTCTTAAATAATATTCATCTGTGTTATTAGCATGAGGCAAAAATATTTATGGATATATGAGCTAAGCTGTTCCTCAGCTCATTTTGTCTCAAGTCCAGATTGACGCTAAACAAGTGATCACTAACGCCCTCTGTTGGTGGTAACCGTTGTACTTTTTCTTTTAAAATTTATGTCGTAGCATAATGTTCACCGTGATACTAAAAAAAAAATGTTTTGAGACCAAGCGTCTCTGTCTTATGGAATGGAGTTAGAGATACTTATTTACCAAATGCTTTAAGCAGGAGGAAAAGACCGTAAAACACTTCAGTTATATCATAACAGTTCCTCCATTAGAGTTGTACTGTTTATTGGGTGTGTAGCTTTCTTGGTTTCTGAAAATTTGCAGGTTGAAGGTTTTTAAGTTGAGGAGCTTCTGTATAATTTGGGAGAATTCACAGTTTCCCTCTCTGTCTTTTATTTTGAAATAATTTCAAACTAATAGTAAAATTAAAAGAATAGTATATTAGGGTTCTCCAGAGAAACAGAATGAATAGGAGATATATATATATATATATGTGTGTGTGTATATATATATATATGTGTGTGTGTGTGTATATATATATTTTATTCAATATATAGTCCTTATATAATTATATATAATATATAATGCTGTTAGCTTTAATGTATAATTTCTTATATAGTATAAATTATAAGGAATTGGCTCACATGATCATGGAGGCTAAAAAGTCCCAAGATATGCCATTGGTAAGCTGGAGACCCAAAAGAGTTAATATGTAATTCCTATCTAAGTGTGAAGGTCTAGGAAAGCCAGTGGTATAAGTTCTAGTTCAAAAGCCAGCAGGTTCTAGACCTGAGAAGAGTTTTGATGTTTCAGTCTGAGTCCAAAGGGAGGAAAAGACCAATGTTCAGCTAAAGCACTTAGGCAGGCAGAGTTCCTTCTCACAGCTTTTTTGTTCTATTCCTACCCTCAACAGATGAGGTCTGCCACATTGGGTGGGCAGTCTGCCTTACTCAGTTGTCTACTAATTCACATTTTTATCTCATTCAGAAATACCCTCAAAATATCCCCAAATGTCTGGACACCCTTTGGTTCAGTCAAATTGACATATAAAGTTACTCAAAATAATAAAGAGAACTTCTATATACCTTCTACCTAAATTCAACAGTTTTTATTTGTTTGTTTGTTTGTTCAATTGTTTTGAGATGAAGTCTCACTCTTGCCCAGGCTGGAGTGCAGTGGTGCGATCTTGGTTTACGTAACTTCTGCCTCCCAGGTTCAAGTGATTCTCCTGCCTCAGTCTCCTGAGTAGCTGAAACTACAGGCATATGCCACGATGCCTGGCTAATTTTTGTGTTTTCAGCAGAGATGGGGTTTTACCATGTTGGCCAGGCTAGCCTTGGACACCTGACCTCAGGTGATGTGTCTGCCTTGGCCTCCTAAAGTGCTGAAATTGCAGGCATGAGCCACTGCGCCGGGCCAGTTCACCAGTTTTTAACATTTTGTCACATTTTCTTTTTCTTTTTCGGAATGCATGTGTGATTTTTTTCCTTTATAATTTCAATTTTTATTTTAGATTCAAGGGGGTACGTGTGTAGTAGATTTGTTACCTGGATATATTGTGTGATGCTGAGATTGGGGTGTGATTGATCCCATCACCTTGGTAGTAAGCGTAGTATCGAATAGTTTTTCAGCCCTTGCCCCCTTCCCTTTTCCTCACTCTTCCTTCTAGTAGTGCCCAGTATCATTGCCATCTTTATGCCCATGAGTACCCACTGATTAGCTCCCACTTGTAAGTGAGAAAATGCAGTATTTATTTTTTTTTTCTTTCCTGTGTTAATTTGCTTAGGATAATGGCTTCTAGCTGCCTCCGTGTTGCTGCAAAGGACATGATTTCATTTATGGCTGTGAAGTATTCCATGGTGTACATGGACCACATGTTCTTTATCCAGTCCACCACTGATGGTTACCTAGGTTGATTCTATGCCTTTGCTATTGTGAATAATGCTGTGATGAACATATGAGTGCATGTGTCTTTTGGTAAGAACAAAGTTAATTTAACAGATACCTCCAGCATCTGTTATTTCTTGACTTTTTAATAATATCCATTCTCACTGGTGTGAGATGGTATCTGATTATGTTTTTGAATTGCATTTCTCTAATGATTAGCAATTTTGAACATTTTTTTCATATGTTTGTTGGCCACTTTTTGTGGCCCTCAAAATAATAAAGAGAACTTCTATATACCTTCTACCTAAATTCAACAGTTTTTATTTGTTTGTTTGTTTGTTCAATTGTTTTGAGATGAAGTCTCACTCTTGTGTATATCTTCTTTTTGGGAAGGGTCTCCATCTTTTGCCTGTTGATTGCTTATTCAATTGTTTACATTCTTTGTAAAGTTTGGATATTAGACCTTTGTCAGATGCATAGTTGGTCAGTATTTTCTCCCATTCTGTAGGTTGTCTGTTGACCCTGTTGATAGTTTGTTTTCCTGTGGAAGAGCTCTTTAGCTTAATTAGGTCCCACTTGTCAATTTTTGTTTTTGTTACATTTGCTTTTGAGGACTTAGTCATAAGTTAACTTCCCAAGGCCCATGTCCAGAATAGTGTTTCCAGGGTTTTCTTCTAGGATTCTCATAATTTTAGTTTTACAGTTAGATCTTTAATCCATCTTGTTAATTTTTGTGTATTGTGAAAGGTAGGGGTCTAATTTCGTTGTTCTGCATATGGCTAGCCAGCTATCCCTGCACTATTTATTGAGTAGGAAGACTCTTCCCATTGCTCATTTTTGTCAGCTTTATACAAGATCAGATGGTTGTAGCTGTTGGGTTTATTTCTGGGTTCTTCATTCTGTTCCATTGGTCTGTATGTCTGTTTTGTACTAGTGCCATGCTGTTTTGGTTACTTACTGTAGCCTTATAGTATAATTTGAACTCAGCTAATGTGATGCTTCCCACTTTGTTCTTTTTGCTTAGGATTGCCTTGGCTATTCTGGCTCTTTTTTAGTTCCATATGAATTTTAGAATAGTTTTTTTCTTGTTCTGTGAAAAATAATATTTGTAGCTCTATAGGAATAGTACTGAATCTGCAGATTGCTTTGGGCAATATGGCCATTTTAATTTGGCCATGTGGTTTACTTAGCCTGTAGTTTACTTGTTTTGTTGTGTTTTTGCCAGGTTTTGGTATCAAGGTGATGCTGGTTTCATGGAATGAGTTTAGGGAGGAATCCCTCCTCCTCAATTTGTTTCATTCTTTCAATCCAGCAGCCTGGAATGTTTACTCATTTGTTTGTGTCATCTGTGATTTCTTTCAGCAGTGTTTTGTAGTAATTGCAGAGATCTTTCACCTCCTTGATATTTGTTATTTTGTTTCTATGTATTCCTAGGTATTTTTGTTGTGGTTGATTCTGTTGTAAATGGAATTGTATTCTTGGTTTGGCTCTCAGCTTGAAGGTTATTGCTGTATGGAAATGCTACTGATTTTTGTACATTGACTTTGTATCCTGAAACTTTACTGAAGTCATTTATCAGTTGTAGGAGCTCTTTTGCAGTCTTTAGGGTTTTCTAGGTATAGAATCACGTAGTCAGTGAAGAGAGAGAGTTGGATTTCTTTTTTTCCTATTTGGATTGCCTTTTATTTCTTTCTCTTGTGTGATTGTTGTGGCAAGGACTTCCAGTACTATGTAAGTAAGAGTGGTGAGACTGGGCATCCTTGTCTTGTTCCAGCTCTCAAGGGGAATACTTCCAGCTTTTGCCTGTTCAGTATGATTGGCTGTGGGTTTGTCATAGATGGCTCTTATTATTTTGAGATATGTTCCTTTGATGCCTAATTTTTTGAGGGTTTTTATAATAAACGGATGTTGGATTTTATTAAAAGCTTATTGTGTATCTATTAAGATGATCATAGGGTTATTTTGAATTCTGTTTATGTGGTGAATCACATTTATTGATTTATATATGTTGAACCAGCCTTGTATCACAAGAATGAAGCCTGCTTAATCATGGTGAATTAACTTTTTTGGTATACTGCTGGATTTGATTTACTAGTAGTGTGTTGAAGATGTTTACATCTATATTAATCAGGGATGTTGGCCTGTAGTTTACTTGTTTTGTTGTGTTTTTGCCAGATTTTAATAATCAAGATGATGCTGGCTTCATAGAATGAGTTAGGGAGGAGTCCCTCCTGCTCAATTTTTTGGAGTAGAGTCAGGAAAACTATTACCAGTTTTTCTTTGGATGTCTGGTAGAATTTGTGAATCCATCTGGTCTAGGGCCTTTTTTTGGTTGGTAGGTATTTTATTACTTATTCAATTTTGGAATTTGACATTGGTGTGTTTAGAGTTTCATTTCTTCCTAATTCAGTCTTGAGGGGTGGGTTGTGATTTTCCAGGAATTTATCAATTTTCTCTAGATTGTCTAGTTTCTGTGTGTACAAGTGTTCATAATAGTATCTGAGGATCTTTTGTATTTCTGTGGAATCAGTTGTAATGTCACTTTTGTCATTTCTGATTGTGCTTATTTGGATCTCTTTTCTTCTTAGTTTATCTGTCTGGTGGTCTGCCAATCTCATATAACCTTTCAAAGAACCAACTTTTGGTTTCATTGATTCTTTTAATTTTTAATTTTTGGGGGTATATGGTAGGTGTATATATTTAGGTGGTACATGAGATACTTTGATGCAGGCATACAGTGCGTAGTAATCACATTGTGGTAAATGGGGTATCCATCCCCTCGTTTATCCTTTGTTACAAGCAATCCAATGATAATCTTTTAGTTATTTTAAAATGTACGATTGACTATAGTCACCCTGTTGTGCTATCAAGTACTAGATCTTACTCATTGTTTCTGTTTTTTGTACCCCTTATCCGTACCCCCACTCCACCCCCTGTACTACCCTTCTCAGTCTCTGGTAACCATCTGTCTACTCTATATCTCCATGAGTTCAATTGTTTTGATTTTTAGCTCCCACAAATAAATGAGAACTTACAATATTTGTCTTTCTGTGTCTGACTTATTTCACTTAATATAATGACCTCCAGTTCCATCCATGTTGTAGTAAATGACAGGATCTCATTCTTTTTATGGCTGAATAGTGCTTCATGATGTATATGTACCACATTTTCTTTGTCCATTCATTCATCTGTTGATGGACACTTAGGGTGATGTTGAAAACTTTTTTGTATGCCTCTTTGCCATTTATATGTCTTCTTTTGAGAAATGTCTATTCAGATCTTTTGCCTGTTTTAAAAATCAGATTATTACATTTTTTTCCTGTAGAGCTGTTTGAGCTCCTTGTATGTTCTGGTTATTAATCCCTTGTCAGATGGATAGGCTGCAAATATTTTCTCCCATTCTGTGAGTCGTCTCTTTGTTATTTCCTTTGCTGTGCAAAAGCTTTTTAACTTGATGTGATCCTGTTTATCAATTTTTCCTTTGGTTGCCTGTGCTTGTGGGGTGTTATTCAATAGATTTTCTCCCAGACCAATTTCCTAGAGGGTTTTCCAGTGTTTTCTTGTAGTAGTTTCATAGTTTGAGGTCTTCGATTTAAGTCTGTAATCCATTTTGATTTGATTTTTGTATAAGGTGAGAGATAGGGGTCTAGTTCCATTCTTTTCTGCATTTAGTTTTCCCAGCCCTGTTTATAGAAGAGACTGTCCTTTCCCCATTGCCAATGTATGTTCTTTGCACCTTTCTTGAAAGTGAGTTCACTGTTGGTGTATTGATTTGTTTCTGGATTCTCTATTCTGTTCAGTTTGTCTATTGGTATGTTTTTATGCCAGTACCGTGTGTTTTGGTTACTGTAGCTCCGTAGTATAATTTGAAGTCAAGCAATGTGATTCCTCCAGTTTTGTTTTGTTTTGTTTTGTTTTTTTGCCCAGTATTGCTTTAGCTATTCTGGGTCTTCTGTGGTTCCATATAAATTTTAAGATTGTTTTTTCCTTTTCCATGAAGAATGTTACTGGTATGTTGATAGGGATTGCATTACCTTGAATCTGTAGATTACTTTAGTTAGTGTAGACAAGTTAAAAATATTGATTTTTTTGAGTCCGTTAACATGGAGTAACTTTCCATTTTTTGACATCTTCTTCAGTTTCTTTCATCAGTGTTTTATAGTTTTCATTGTAGACATCTTTTACTTCTTTGGTTAAATTACTTCCTACCTATTTAATTTTATTAGTAGTTCTTGTAAGTGGGATTACTTAAAAAATTTTTTTTCAGATTGTTCACTGTTAACATACAGAAATGCTACCAATTTTTGTATGTTGATTTTATATCCTGCAACTTTAGTAAATATTTATCAGTTCTAATAGTTTTTTGATGGAGTCTTTAGGTTTTTCCAAAAATAAGATAATATTATCTGTAAACAAGGATAATTTCCCTTCTTCCTTTCGCATTGGGATGCGCTTTATTTCTTTCTCTTGTCTGGTTGCCCTAGCTAGGACTACTAGTACTATGTTGAATAACAGTGGTGAAAGTGGGCATCCTTGTCATTTTCCAGATCTTAGAGGAAAGGCTTTTAGTTTTTCCCCAGTGTCCTTTATTCTGTTGGTAAGATGTATCGCATTGATTGATTTGTACCTGCTAAACCATCCTTGCATTCCAAGAGTAAATCCCACTTGGTCATGATGAATGCTCTTTTTAATGTATTTATTGGTTCTTTATATGGATATTTGGGTTTCAATTTGTTCAGTTCTGGTCTGATTTTAGTTATTTCTTCTGCTAGCTTTGGGGTTCTTGTTTTTCTGTTTCCCCTAGGTGTAATGTTAGATTGTTAATTTCAGATTTTTCTAACTTCTTGAGGTAGGCCTTTCATGTTATAAACTTCCTTCCTAATACTGTTTTTGCTGCATCCCAGAGATGTTGGTATGTTGTGTCTCTATTCTCATTTATTTCAAAAAAATTTTTTATTTCTGCTTTAATTTCATTATTTACTCAAAAGTTGTTTAGGAGCAAGTTGTTTAATTTCCATGAAATTGTGTGGTTTTTAGAGATTCTCTGGGTATTGATTCCAAGAGTATAGTGGGTATGATTTTGATTATTTAAAATTTGGAACTTGCTTTATGGCCAAGTGTGTAGTGGATCTTGGAGTATGTTCTGTGTGCAGATGAGAAGAATGTATATTGTATGGTTGATGGGCAGAATATTCTGTAGGTGTTATTAGGTCCAGTTGGGTCTGTGTCCAGTTTAAGTCCAGAATGTGTTAGTTTTTTGCCTCAATGATCTGTCTAATGTTGTCATGGGGATGTTGAAGTTTCCCACTACTACTTGTGTGGCTCCTTTCTTAAGTCTAGAGGTACTTGTTTTATAAATCTGGGTGCTCTCATTTTGAGTATGTCTATATTTAAGACAGTGAAGTCTTGTTGAATTGAATATTTTATCATTCTGTAATGCCCTTCTTTGTCCTTTTTCACTGTTGTTGGTTTAAAGTCTGTTTTCTGTGATAGAAGAATGACAAACCCTGCTCGTTTTTGTGTTCCCTTTGATGATCTTTCTCCAGCTCTTTACTTTGAGCCTGTGGATTTTATTAGACATGAGGTAGGTCTCTTGAAAACAGCAGATGGATGGGCCTTTTTTTTTTTTTTAATCCAGTGTGCCTCTCTGTGTCTTGAGAACTCTGCTGTTAGACTGATGGGGTTCCCTTTATACATGATCTGACCTTTTTCTCTAGTTGTTTTTAAGATTTTTTTCCTGGCTGGGTGTGGTGGCTCACGCCTGTAATCCCAGCACTTTGGGAGGCCGAGGCAGGCGAATCACAAGGTCAGGAGATCAAGATCATTCTGGCTAACATGGTGAAACCCCATCTCTACTAAAAATAGTAAAAACTAACCAGATGGGGTGGCACACGCCTGTAGTCCCAGCTACTCAGGAGGCTGAGGCAGAAGAATCACTTGAATCTGGGAGGCAGAGGTTGCAGTGAGCTGAGATTGTGCCACCGCACTCCAGCCTGGGCAACAGAGCAAGACTTTGTCTCAAAAAAAAAAGAACTTTTCCTTAGCATTGACCTTGGACAGTCTGGTGATGATACGCCTTGATGATGTTCATTTTGGATAGTGTCTCACAGGTGCTCTGGATTTCTTGTACCTGGATATCTATCTCTTTAGCAAGTTAGGGAAATTTTCTTGAATTATTTTCTCAAGTATGTTTTTCAGGTGGTTTTCTTCTTCTCTGTCTCTTTCAGGAGTGCCAGTAATTTGTAGATTTGGTAATCTCATATTTCTCAAAGACTGTTCTTTTTTTTTTCCTTTTTGTTGAGAGTCTTGCTGTGTCACCCAGGCTGGAGTGCAGTGGCACAGTCTTGGCTCACCACAATCTTTGCCTCCCAGGTTCAAGCAATTCTTGTGCTTTAGCCTCCCAGATAGCTGACATTACAGGCATGTGCCACCATGCCTGGCTAATTTTTGTGTTTTTAGTAGAGACAGCATTTCAGCCACATTGGCCAGGCTGGTCTCAATCTCCTGGCCTCAAATGATCCACCCACCTCAGCCTACCAAATTTCTGGGATTACAAACATGAGCCACTACATCTGTCCCAACTTTGTTCATTTTAAAATATTCTTTTCACTTTATTTTTGCTTGACTGGGTTTGTTTGAGAGTCTGGTCTCTAAGTTCTGAAATTCCTTCTTCTGTTTGTTCAGCCTGTTGATAAAGCTTTCCGTTGTTTTTTGTTTGGTTGGTTGGTTTTTGTTGTTGTTGTTGTTTTGAGACAGAGTCTCACTCTTTTGCCCAGGCTAGAGTGTAATGATGCAATCTCAGCTCACTGAAACTTCCACCTCCCGGGTTCAAGTGATTCTCCTGCCTCAGCCTCCCAAGTAGCTGGGATTACAGGCATGCGCCATCACGCCTAGCAATTTTTTTTATTTTTAGTAGAGATGGGGTCTTACTATGTTGGCTGGGCTGATCTCGAACTCCTGACCTAGAGTGATCCACCCACCTCACCCTCCCACTTAAAAATGTTTAAAGTTATTTAATTCCAGAAGCTCTGATTGATTTTTAAATTTTGTTTTATTTTAGGTTCACGGGTGCATCTGCAGGCTTGTTATGTGGGTAAATTGTATTTTGAAGGGTTTGGTGTACAGATATGTTTTGTTGCCTAGGTAATAAGCATAGTACCCAGTAGGTAGTTTTTGAGTCCTCACTTTTCTTCCACCTTCCATCCTTAAGTAGGCCTGGGTGTCAGTTGTTTCCTTCTTTGTGCCCACTATACTCAGTATTTAACTCCAATTTATAAGCGAGAACATGCAATATTTTGTTTTCTGTTCCTGTGTTCACTTAAGATCATGGCCTCCAGCTCTATCCATGTTGCTGCAAAGGACGTGATGTCACCTTTTCTTTTTTTAGTTACAGTGTCATCCTGTCACCCAGGCTGGAGTGCAATGGCACAATCTTGGCTCACTACAACCTCCACTTCCTGGGTTCAAATGATCCTCCTGCCTCAGCCTCCCAAGTAGCTGGGATTATAGGCACCCACCACCACACCCAGCTAATTTTTGTATTTTTAGTAGAGACAGAGTTTCACCGTGTTGGCCAGGCTGGTCTTCAACTCTCAATGTCACTCTTTTTTATGACTGTGTAGTATTCTGTGATGTATATGTGCCATATTTTCTTTATTGAGTCTACCATTAATGGGCATTTAGGTTGATTCCATGTCTTTGCAATTGCAAGTAGTGCTGCAATGAACATACGTGTGCATGTCTTTATGGTGGAACAATTTATATTCTTTAGTGTATATAACAAATAATAAGATTGTGGGTTGAATGGTAATTCTGCTTTGGGATCTCTGAGAAATTGCCAAACTGCTTTCCATAGTGACTGAACTACTTTACATCCCCACCAGCAGTGTTTAAACATTCCCTGTTCTCTGCAGCCTTGCCCGCATCTGTTATTTCTTGATGTTTTAATAATAGCCATTCTGATTGACATGAGATGGTATCTCATTGTGGTTTTGATTTGCATTTCTGTAACGATTAATGATGTTGATCATTTTTTCATATGCTTGTTGCCAGTGTTGAGGTCTTCTTTTGAGAAGTATCTGTTCATGTCCTTTGCCTACTTTTTAATGTGGTTGTTTTTTGCTTGTAAATTTGTTTAAGTTTCTTTCTCCAGGAAGATTCTGGATATTAGATATTTTTCAGATGCATAGTTTGAAAATATTTTCTTCCATTCTCTAGAATGAAAGAAACTATCATCTTATTACTCTGATGATAGTTTCTTTTGCTATGCAGAAGCTCTTTAGTTTAACTGGGTTTCATTTGTCAGTTTTTGTTGCAGTTGCTTTTAGAGTCTTTGTTATGCTATCTTTGCCAGGGCCTATGTCAAGCATGGTATTTCCTAGCTTATCATCCAGGGTTTTTTATAGTTTTAAGTTTAACATTTAAGTCTTTATTCCATCTTGAGTTGATTTTTATATGTGGTGTAAGGAAGGGGTCCAGTTTCAGTCTTCTGCATATGGTTATCCACTATCCCAGCAGCATTTATTGAATAGGGACTCTTTTCCCATTGCTTGTTTGGTCAGCTTTGTCAAAGATCAGAGTGTAGGTGTGTGGCCTTATTTCTGGACTCTCTATTCTGTTCCATTGGTTTGTGTGCCTGTTTTTGTAGAAGTACCATGCTGTTTGGTTACTGTAACCTTGTGGTATAGTTTGATGTCAGGTAATATGACACTTCCCACTTTGTTCTTTTTGCTTCAGATTGCCTTCTCTATATGGGCTCTTTTCAGGTTCCATATGAATTTTACAATAATTTTTCCTAATTCTAATTCTGTGAAGAACGTCATTGATAGTTTGATAGGAATACCATTGCATCTTTAGATTGCTTTGGGCAGTATGGCCATTGGCCAACAGTATTGAGTCTTTCTATCCACGAACGTGGGATGCTTTTCCGTTTGTGTTCTCTCTGTTTCTTTGAGCAGTGTTTTGAGTAATCTTCATTGTAAAGATAGTAAACCTCTCTATTTAGCTGTATTCCTAGGTTTTAAATTCTTTTTGTGGTTATTGTGAATGAGATTGCATTCTTGATTTGGCTCTCATTTTGGATGTTGGTGTATAGGAATGCTATTGATTTTTGTACCTTTGTACCTTGTTCTTATTAGTTTCAAATAATTTTTCGTTTCTGCATTAATTTCATTATTTACCCAGAAATCATTCAAGAACAGGTTGCTCAATTTTCATGTATTTATACAGTTTTGAGTGAGTTTCTTTAGTATTGATTTCTGTTTTTATTGCACTGTAGTATGAGAGTGTGCTTTGTATGATTTGTTTTTTTTTTTTAATTTGCTGAGGATTACTTTATGTCCAGTTGTATGTTGATTTTAAAGTATGTACCTTGTTCAGATGAAAAGAATGTATTTTCTCTTGTCTTTGTGTAGAATGTTCTGTAAATGTTTGTTAGGTCTATTTGATCAAGTGTTGAGTTCAGGTCCTGAACGATCTGCCTATTATTGTCAGTGGGGTGTTGAAATCTCCCACTATTATTCTGCGTTTGTCTGTGTCTCTTCATAGGTCTCTAAGAACTTGCTTTATGAATCTGGCTACTTGCTCCTGTTTTGGGTGTATATATATTTAGGATACTTAGGTCTTGTTGAATTGAGCCCTTTACCATTACGTAATGCCTTTTTTTTTTTTTAATCTTTGTTGGATTAAAGGCTGTTTTGTCTAAAACTAGAATAGCAACCTCTGCTTTTTTCTATTTTCCATTTGCTTTGTAGATTTTTCTCCATTCTTTTACTTGGAACTTGTGGATGCCATTGCATTTGAGATGGGTCTCTTGAAGACAGCATACAGTTGGTTCTTGATTCTTTATCCACTTTGCCACTCTGTGCCTTTTAATTGGAACATTTAGTCCATTTACATTCCAGGTAAGTATTGAGATGTGTGGATTTATTCCTGTTGTCATGTTATTAGCTGGTTATTATGCAGACTCATGTGGGTGCCTTTATAGTGTCACTGGTCTATGTACTTAAGTGTATTTTTATAGTGGCAAGTAGCTGTCTTTCCTTTCCATGTGTGGCACTCCCTTCAGGACTTCTCATAAGGCAGATCTGGTGGGAATGAAATCCCTTAGCATTTGCTTTTCTGAAAAGGATATTATTTCTTTGTTTATGAAGCTTAGATGGCTAGACATCAAGTTCTTGGTTGGATTTTTTTTTTTTTTTTTAAAGAATGCTGAATATAAGCTGATAGGAGTTGGCTCTGTGTCCCCACCCAAATCTCATGTTGAATTGTAATCCCCAGTGTTGGAGGTGGGGCCTGGTGAGTGGTGAGTGGATGATGGGAGTACTTTCTAATGGTTTAGCAACATGCCCCTAGTGCTGTCTCATGATAGAGTTCTTGTGAGCTCTAGTTGTTTGACAATGTGTAAAACAACCAGATCCCCACTTCGTGTACACGTGCTCATACTCTCTCGCTCTCTCCTCCTGGCCATGTGAAGATGTGCTTACTTCCCCTTTGCCTTCTGCCATGTTTGTAAGTGTCCTGAGGCCTCCCCAGAAGCAGAAGCCTGTATAGCCTGTAGAACTAGAGCCAATTAAACCTCTTTTCTTTATAAATTACCCAGTCTCAGGTATGTCCTTTTTTGAGACAGAGCCTTGCTCTGTCACCCAGGCTGGAGATCAGTAGCATGATCTCAGCTCATTGCACCTCCACCTCCAAAGCTCAAGCAATTCTCCTACCTCAGCCTCCCAAGTAGCTGGGATTATAAGTGCCCACCAGCACACTCAGCTAATTTTTGTTGTTGTTGTTGTTGGTATTTTTAGTAGAGACAGGGTTTCACAATGTTGGCCAGGCTGGTCTCGAATTCCTGACCTCAAGTGATTCCACCCGCCTTAGCCTCCCAAAATGCTGGGATTACAGGCATGAGCCACCATGCCCAGTCAGGTATGTCTTTATAGCAGTGTGATAACTAACCATTACATAGGCCCACAATCTCTTCTGGCTTGTGGGTTTTCTGCTGAAAGGAACACTGTTAGCCTGATGGGGTTCCCTTTTAAGGTGACCTACCTGCTCTTTCTGGCTACCTTTAACATTTCTTTCTTTCATTTTGACCTTGGAGAATCTGATGACTGTGTGTCTTGGGGATGGTCTTCTTGTATAGTATTTTTCAGGGGTTCTCTGCATTTCCTGAATTTGAATATTGGCCTCTTCAGTGACATTGAGGAAATTTTCATGGACAATATCTTAAAGTATGTGTTCCAAGTTGGCTGCTTTCTCTCCATGTCTTTCAGTGATGCCAGTGAGTTGTAGAGTTGGTCCCTTTACATAATCACATATTTCCTGTAGGTTTTGTTCATCTTTATTTTTTTGTTGTTGGTTTTGTCAGAGTTATTTTGGAGAGCAGGTCTTTGAGTTCTGAAATTCTTTTCTCATCTTGGTTGATTTTTCTGTTAAGACTTGTTATTGTATTCTGAAATTCTTGAAGTGAGTTTTTCAGTTCCCTCAGCTCAGTTTGGTTCTTTCTTAAAATGGCCAGGTAATACATGTCACAGAGAGGTTCTCTGCCTTTCTTGCATACTGGGGCTTCACTCACTTTTGTCAGCCTGTGTTCTTCTTCCTGGTATCTGGGTATCCTTTATGATTCTACTGGGTTTCTGTTTTCCTTCCTGAATTAAAGCTTGTAGAGTTGATTGCTTTTTTTTTTTTTTTTTTTGAGACAAAAATGACCTAGATCACCCTATGACCTAGGCTAGAGTGCTGTGGCATGGTTATGACTCACTGCAGACTTGGCCTCCCAGGCTCAGGTGATTCTCCTGCCTCAGTGTCCAGGGTAGCTGGGACTACAGGTGCACACTACCATGTCTGGCTGATTTTTTTTTTTTTTTTTTTTTTTTCAGAGACGGGATTTTACCATGTCATCCAGGCTGGTCTTGAACTCCTAAGTTTAAGCGAAGCAATCCACCCACCTTGGCCTCCCCAGATGGTGGGATTACAGGCTTGAGCTAACATGCCCTACCCACAGTTGATCTTTATGCACTATCTTGGTATTTCCAAGTGGCTGAGGCATGCTAAAAGTCTCTAATTCACCATGTTGCGGGGGGAGGAAAAGATGCCACATTACCTTTATCATTCACTTTATTTTTCTCTGTCACACATATACATACTGTTTTCCTAAAATATTTGAGAGTAGTTTGCATACTTCATACTTTTTTTTTTTTTTTAAGACAGTTTCACCTTGTTGCCCAGGCTGGAGTACAGTGGCACGATCTTGGCGGACTGCATCATCAGCCTCCCAAGCAGCTGGTACTACAGGCGCGTACCCAGGCCCAGCTAATTTTGGTGTTTTTGGTAGAGACAGGGTTTCACCATGTTGGCAAGGCTGGTCTCAAACTCCTAACCTCAGGTGATCCACCCACTTCAGTCTCCCAAAGTGCTGGGATTACAGGTGTGAGCCATTGCACCTCCCCACCCTTTTACCTCTTAATATTTCTGTGTTTCTTAAGAACAAAGGTGTTCTTTTATGTATTAATAACTACAGGAAATTGTCACATTTAGGAAATTGATACAGTAATCTACAGTCTGTATTCCAATTTTGTGATTTACCAATAATATCCCTTAAAGCATTTACTACCATCTGATACAGGACCTTTAGTTGTCCTATCTCTTGCATTTCCTTTAAATTGTAATAGTTCTTCTGCCTTTCTCATAACATTGGCATTTTTTGAAGAATATATTGAATGTTCCTCAGATTAGGTTTTTCCATGTCCTTGAGATTAGATTTCAGTTATGGGTTCCCAGTTCAACTTCTTGTCAGTGATGATGTGTCTTTCCCAGAGTATTGTCACATCTAGAGGCACATGATGTCTCTTTTCCTCATTGGTGATAATAATTTTGAGCTACTCAGTTAAGGGATTGCCCAGTTCTTCATAGTATAGTTACTTATTTTTTTTTTCTTGTAACTAATAAGCAGTCTGTGAGGAAAAACTTTTTTTTTTTTTACTTTTTCCTAATTAATGCCTTTGTAAAAAATTTAAAAATATGTAAGTAAGCTAAAGTCAGGGAAAAATTGTCTTATAAACCTAGACATAACCACATTTTGGTGTACATTAGTACATATCTTTTCTTTATGTTATAATAATAATAATAACCAAAAAGGACTATACCTTAAATACTGTTTGGTAAATTGCTTTACTCATTTAGCACTATGTTTTAAATATTTTTTTCATGTGTCACTAACTATATGATATTTTAATGGCTGCATAGTTTTCCATTATGTAGCAGTCCCTTGCCTATAGAATATTCTGTGATGTTCAGTTTAGCCTCACATTCCAGGTACAAGAGATCCCTAATGGCTCTCCCCTAAGGCATAGGGAATCTCTTATACCCAAGAACCTCCAACCATGGAATCTTGATGTCTGCCTTACCCCGTTAGCACTGCCATGTTGTTTTTCTTTTCCACTGTTCCATACTAACACACTGTGTTCCTTTTTCTGACCATTCCTAGGTCCACAGTAGCACACTTTTATCATATATTTAAACCTATTTCTGATTCACTTGGGTCGTTTCATGCTTTAACTGCTAATGTTATATCCGGATGTTGATTTGTTTGTTTGTTTTATTACGAATATATACGATAATGAGTTAAGTGAACTTTTATGGGGTAGTCTTTTGAGTAGAGCATCTGGCCAAAATACCTTCATACCCACCAAAAACAAAAGCACAAAATTTTTGGAGCACAGTTTATCTTTTTATTTGGAACTTCTTTTTCTATTACCTGAATTTCTAGTTAACCTATATTCATATTTTGGGTCAAGTATCTTAGGAGATCTCAGTGCTTGTCTATTAGAATTACTTAGCAAATTATCTTGAGTGAACTTACTAGACAGAAGATAAAGCATAACCTCAAAATGCATTATTTTATAATTTTTCTCCCTTTAATATTTAATCATTTGAAAATCTCTCTTCCCCTACACATTGTTTAGTTTTAAGCT
The DNA here is from genome assembly GCF_001604975.1 of Cebus imitator. Classification (NCBI taxonomy): domain Eukaryota; kingdom Metazoa; phylum Chordata; class Mammalia; order Primates; family Cebidae; genus Cebus; species Cebus imitator. Next base: position 3,703,255 of record NW_016107526.1, read on the forward strand.
GTTTAGGTATATTGGAAATATAAGCTCTCTGTGTAGATGTGGGACAGTTTACAAATGAATCAGCCCATGCTTTCATAATTTAGTGCAAATGTGACAAAGTTATGTCTGGGAGATTTATGTGTAGAGTCTCTTACTGACTGAAGGCAAGACAATTTTAACAATTTTAAGTGAATGAAGTAACTTTCTTTTTAAACTTTTTTTTTTTTTTTTTGAGACACTCAGACTGGAGTGCAATGGCATAATCTCGGCTCACTGCAACCTCCACCTCACAGATTCAAGCGATTTCTCCTACCTCAGCCTCCCAAGAAGCTGGGATTACAGGTACTCACCACCATGCCTAGCTAATTTTTTGTATTTTTAGTTGAGATGTGGAAGTAATGTCTGCTGTTTTATGGACGACAATGTACATAGTGATACTCTGTCTCAAAAAATGTAAAAAATTAGCTGGATGTGGTGACACACAACTGTAGTCCCAGCTACTCAGAAAGCTGAGGTGGTGGGAGGATTGCTCGACCCCAGGAGTTGGAGGCTGCAGTGAGTTAAGATTGTGCCATGTGTTCCAGCATGCATAACATAGCAAGACCCTGTCTCTTAAAAAAAAATGGCTGCTACGATGTTGGTAGCCATGTTGAAAGATTGTGTCATTTACAGCGCTAAGAAAAGTAAATAAAATATTAAAGCATATATTTGGTATATTTAATGTGAACTTTTCTGTGTGCAAAGTATAGAAAGGTCTTTGAGGCACATACTAAAAGAATAAACCCATGTCTCTGTCTTTTAGAACTTATAGTATTTTTATAGTATCATATAAGCCTCTCTGTTATACTTCAACATTATTCAATACTATTGACATGTACATTTTTAAATAGTCATTAAAAGTTTATTTACTTTAAGGTATGCTTTGCTGTATTTTAAAATAAGAAATGGATTTTAATATGACCTTAATTTTCATGAAATGCGTGAGTGACAATTTATTTAAAAAGCAGAGAAGGCCAGGTGCGATGACTCATGCCTGTAATCCCAGCACTTTGGGAGGCCAAGGCCACAGATTACCTGAGGTCAGGAGTTCCAGATCAGCCTGGCCAACGTGGTGAAACCCTGTCTCTACTAAAAATTACAAAACAGTAGCTAGGTGTGGTGACTTGTGCCTATAATCCCAGCCACTCAGGAGGCTGAGGCAGGAGAATTTGTTGAACCTGGGAAGTGGAGGTTGTAGTGAGGTGAGATCATGCCATTGCACGCTAGCCTGGGCAACGAGGAAAATTCTGCCTCATTAAAAAAAAAAAAAAAAAGGGCAGAGAAAAATGTGATTCTTTATTAATATTGTTCCTGGTCTGTATTACCTTTTTTAAAGTAATAATAATAAAATTTATATTTTGATATATAAAGTAAGTTAAAGATGTAACTCCTTTAACTAATGAAATTAAAATCTTTTTCTTAGCACTAGGGGGCACCCCTGATTTATAAATTCATGTTATACTTAATCTTGCATAGAAAGTGGAGTGAAATGAAATTATTTGAAAACTATTTTATTGCAAACTGGATTATTAAGTTGGTTTTATTGTATAACAGTATAAATATAAGTTGATTCTTCATAATGAAGCTTATAGAATGAGATAGTTTAGGTGGGAGGAAATTAAAGTATTTTTATGCTTTATTCATTTTCACATTGATTTATGTGGGTGCTTTAAATGGTTTTAAAACTTAATGATTTTGAATATATTTCTGTTTTAAAAGTTCCAGCACAGTGTTCTGCTCTTGGCAGGTGCTTAGGCCATATCTGAATAAATGAAGATAAATTCAAGATGTGACTGAAGCCTGCTATCATTAGTAATAATGTTTAAGCATTTCCAAACTAAGAGCATGTTTTGCTACATCTAGGAAACATATCTTAGCCATTCTCATTCATTGTGTTTGCAATTAGGATTTTTAGTGATGCTCAGCAGCAATCACTTGGCAAAGGTATATTTCTAAGGTTTTGTCTTCTTTATTTAAGAGACTGTTGAATTTAAGCTTTACGGGGATTAAGTAAATAGCAATACCTGCATCATCATTGCATTATATTAATAGCATATTTACCATGGCCCAACACTGTTGTAGGTACTTTGCATATATGAACTCATTTCCCTTCACTACAACTCTGTGAAATAGGTATTTCTTATTATCCCTATTTTATAGTTGAAAAAACTGAGTACAGAAAGGTTAAAATTTCCTGGGTTTACACACAGGTAGTGTGGTTCCAAAATTTGTGCTTTTAAATCACCATATCCTATATGGCTCCAGAGAAAGGAAACTTAGCATTGAAGTAATTGACATTTAAAACTCAGTTTTTTGTTTTTGTTTTTTGGTTTTTTTTGAGACAGAGTTTCGCTCTTGTTACCCAGGCTGGAGTGCAGTGGCACGATCTTGGCTCACCGTAACCTCTGCCTCCTGGGTTCAAGCAATTCTCCTGCCTCAGCCTCCAGAGTAGCTGGGACTACAGGCTTGCGCCAACATGCCCAGCTAATTTTTGTATTTTTAGTAGAGACAGGGTTTCACCATGTTGACCAGGATGGTCTTGATCTCTTGACCTCGTGATCCACCCACCTCGGCCTCCCAATGTGCTGGGATTATAGGCATGAGCCACCACGCCTGGCCTAAAACTCAGCTTTTAAAGAGAGCATAGAATACCTAATTTATAGACACATACCATTTCACTTATGAAAAATATCATAGATCTTTAAAGTTGAAAAGAGATCCTAAAGTTTATTTACCTCTACTATTTTACAGAGAGGAAGAAATTTTGTCCTAGAGAGGTAAAGTTACCTACTCCGTTTATATGGGAGGTTATTTTCAAAAAGATATTAGAACTTCAAGTAAGTACTGTGACTTCCAGTAAAGTGGAAAGAAATACTGTATTGTGGAAAGAATATTTGACTAGAATTTTGATGGCTTAAATCTTGTTCTTGGCTCCTTATTTACCATCCTGTGTCCACAGAGGCTCTGTGTTTCTTTGTGTTATGTAGGTCTGACATATCTTACCTGATTAGTGTTATTGGTAGTTGTGTAAATCAACATAATGTATTAATGATATTCAATAAACTTTAAAGTCCTATACAAGTAAACATAGTGTGTATCATGTTACAGTAAAGCCGCAATATCTGTGGGTTCTATATCTATGGATTCAAACAACTCTGAGTGGAAAATATTTGGGGCATAAAAAAGGATGGTTGCATCTGTACTGAACATATACAGACTTTTCCTTGCCATAATTCCCTAAACAATACAGTATAACAACTATTCACTTAGCATTGACATTATAGTGTTATGAGTAATCTGGAGATGATTTAAAGTATACAAGAGGATGTGTACAGGTGATATGCAAATACTGCACCATTATATAAGGGCCTTAAGCATCTGTGGATTTTGGTGTCTATAGTGGATCCTGGAACAAATTCCCCATGGGTACTGAGAGATGACTATATTTTTATGACATGTATTCTGTAATATTTTAAGTATTTGTGATACCTTGGTAATCTAGATCACTAGCTGTGATAAGCTTATTCAGTACTATTGATTTACGGGTGTCATTTGGATCACTAAAAATTTATTGTGTTGTGGTATGAGTTCCTTTGCCATGTGTTGTTTTACACATTTTATTTACTCAAAACTAAGAAATTTGTGCATTTGATTTTTTTCCCTCGCAATACCCAGTTAGCAAAAAGTTATGCTTTTGCTTTGCTTATGAAGACCATAACAATAACATCTATTTTGAATACTGCTTGTTTGGTGTTTCTGATTGTTTGAAAATAGCATACAAGATTGTCCTCAATCTGGATTTAGTGGCTTAGCTAAAATAATAAAGAGTTTAGTGAAGTTGAAGTATTTTGTTTCTTGGCATGGTGGTAGGCATGGAGTTGTTTTCTTAAACTTTGAGGAAGACATATGCTTAACTTTTTTATTTTTTACAGGAATAATGTATTTGTGGCCTTGGACATGAGGCAGTCAGTCCTCTGTTGCTGTTAACATAAGGTCAGGGACTGATGAGGAAAGCATGGACCTAATGAACGGGCAGGCAAGCAACGTCAATATTGCAGCTACTGCTTCTGAGGTAAGACATTTAAGGAGCTTAGTTATAAAGTTTCTTACCTGACTTTCTAATTTTTCAAGCATTATGTTTGTTCGTATACTTAAATCAGAAGTGCAACACATATTTTAACTTTTACTTTAGTGATTCATGTGTTTGCTCTGCATCATACTCAATCCTTATCTACTTAACTTGAAAAATAATGATAAATAGTGGTAACTCATAAAACTCTTTAGTTTTAAAAGAAACATAGAATTTCTTTTTAGAGTGTTTTTACATTACATCATATTTTGCTTTTGGTTTTGTTTTGAGATGGAGTCTTGATCTGTCTCCAGGCGCCAGGCCGGAGTGCAGTGGTGCGATCTCAGCTCACTGCAACCTCTGCCTCCCGTGTTCAAGCAATTCTCCTGCCTCAGCCTCCTGAGTAGCCGGGACTACAGGTGCACGCCACCACACCCAGCTAATTTTTGTATTTTTAGTAGAGATGGGGTTTCACCATGTTGGCCAGGATGGTCTCGATCTGTTGATCTTGTGATCTGCCCACCTCGGCCTCCCAAAAGTGCTGGAATTACAGGCATGAGCCACTGTGCCCGGCCTCTACATCACATCATATTTGAGGGCAATAATGCAAGTAAGGCAAAGAAAGATTCTTTTAGTTCGTATCACTAAATTTTGGACACCATTCAGATCACTTGATTCCATGTATATTAGAGGAAACCAAAGAACTGTTAGGCTGGAATATTGGAAGGGCTTATTCTACTGAATAAGCTAAATGCTTATTATGCTAAACTTAAATAATAAATGCTAAACTTAAATGTAGTTTAGCATTTAAGATGGAGATGTGAAGACTGAACTAGGTGCTCACCCCTCTGGTTAATATATTATGATAGTATTTTTGCCCAAACTTTTTTCTTTTTTTCCTTTGTTTATAAATCTAGGGAACTTGCCTGCTTTCCTTAATAAGTTTAACATCTAGCTTCTATATTTCCTCTTTAATTTTATCTTAGTATATTGGATGAGAATGTTTATGACCCTTTAACACCTTGATCTCAAAGTTCCTTAATAGCCTCAACTCCATTTTGTTCCAGCCAATTACTTAGGCCTTAATATCACTGAAAATATTCTAAGTCTATGTTTTCAATTGTTTTTCTTATGTAGATGATTTCTTTATTTTTATCTCTAGCCCTGGCATCCTTCTTGAATTTTATTAAGCATTTTTGATGGACCAGACATTGGTAATATCCACAAAATCAAGTTTCTTATTACTATTCTGCTCCACAACCATAAAGAAAATAGTCCAAGCCTTTTCTCTAACTTAACGTTAATAACATCACATTTCCATAGTCATCTAAGTTTAAATCTTCAGAGGTGGGTGTGTGTGTGTTTTGAGAGAGTTTCGCTCTTGTCATCTAGACTACAGTGCAGTGATGTGATCTCGGCCCACTGCAACCTCTACCTCCCGGGTTCAAGCGATTCTTCTGCCTCAGCCTCCCAAGTAGCTGGGATTACAGGCGCTCGCCACCACGCCCAGCTAATTTTTGTATTTTTAGTAGAGATGGGGTTTCACCATGTTGACCAGGCTGGTTTCAATCTCCTGACCTCAGGTGAGCTGCCTGCGTCGGCCTTCCAAAATGCTGGGATTGTAGATGTGAGCCATTGCGCTCGACCGATGTGTTGTTAATTAACTTCATTTTGCCCACCACAACCGTTGTCTCATCATAGCAGAGAGAGTCCGCTAGCAAGACAGAAGTTACAATTTTATGTAATGTGATCATGGAAATGACATCTCATCCCCTTTTCCGTATTCTACTGGTTAGAAAAGAAACAAGTCACAGGTCCTGCCCACACTCAAGGGGAGAGAATCACACAGGGGTGAGAATACCAATAAATAGAGATCTTTAGCAGCTATCTTAGAGCCTGTCGACTGTGCTTTATCTCTGGGATCCAGTGCTTTTCTCCTTATTTCTATTACTATACTACCATCTTAGTTTGGTCATTTATTATTTCTTGTCTAGATTAGTACCATGGCCTTTTAGTGTGGCTGTTGTACTTGTATTCTTTGTTGTTTCTGATCCTTTTCTGAAATTTAGGATTAGTATTCTTAAAATGCAACTCTTAAACTTTATCTTTTCCCAAAACTGTCTGTGGTTCCTCATTGCCTACTAATTAAATTCAAATGCCCCCTTGGCCTTTCATTCAAGACTTTCTTCAAAACGGCTCCAGATATTTGGATTTAACCCCTACTGATCCTCTACTTGAAACTTACATTCTTACAAGAGTATAATACATATAATACATTTGCTGGTGTTTGTATGAACCATTACATTTTCCTTATTCTGTCTTAACTTTGCCTAGACCAGTTTTTCTAGCTGGAATTTTTCTTCCCATTCTAGTGTCCCCTCCCCATCACTGCACACACACAAAATTTGTCTTTCAAACATATTTCAAATGCTGTGCTTTTAATAAACCTTCCTCTAATCCCTTAAACAGATGGGAGCTTTCCTATTTTTAAAACTATCACTTAGAAAAACCTCTTTCTATAATTTTTTTCTATAAATTTATACATAGCTTTTTTTTAATATTTATAACCATAGGATTATGTTTATATATGTTTGTAATATGTGTTTGTTTTCTTCATGTATTTATAACCATATTTCTTGAATGTGTTATATGTATGTATGTGTATGGTATATTTTTAACTATATATCCGGAAATACCTGTTCTAGTATCATAGGAGGCAGAATACAAATATTTGTCAAATAAAAGATCATTTCACTTGTACGAACAATTCTGTTCACTTTTCTAAAAGTGAATGAATTACATCAGGCTTCAGAGTATAGTATATTAGCAGATGTAAAGTAAGAATGAAAAAGTCCGCCCTTTAAATTGTCCGCTTATTGTGGCAAGAAAAATAAAATTTAAAATCTACATTTTCCACCTTCTCTTAAAATACAGATCTAGTAAATTCAAGTACAAATTTCTTATAAAAATGATAAGCTTACAGAATGGATAAAATACTTCATCTGAATTGACTGACTTCTCTTTTCTCAGTACCTTTTATATTTAACTTGTGTTTGAAGTTTCTGTCAGTAGGAGAATTACAGTGAACTTGTTTTCAGACATTTAGAAGTATCAGTAGTTTTTGAGTCATGCCTTGAATGAATTACTGCCATTCTCTTAGTGGACATTATTGCTTAGTGTCTCATTACCAATTTATTACTAGTATTAGGAAAGCACTTCAAAATGCACACTAGTAATTTTTTAAGCCTCTAGTGGCTAAGAAGGAAAAAAGAAGTGTTTATTCTTTTTGATAAGCAATAAAATAGTCATGATAATTTACTAACTTGTCTTGAATGAGTTTAAAACTTGGAGAAAATTACTGATTTATATTTATGATTCATGTATTCATCTGACAGAATGCATCTAGTTATTTGGACAGCTATTGGATTAGTGTATACTGCTTAACTGATGTCTATTTCAGTACTTAACATTATGAATAAAATTTTGTATTAGTTTTGGGACATAAAATAATGTTGTTGACACACTATAAACTAGTCGTAGTTACAGAGATTAAACACATGAAATAAGACACTTGAGGGACCTTAGGTTTCTGCTTGGATTCATTCACTGGAATTCAGATTTCTGCTCAAATTTCTAAAGAGCTTAGAATTCATCATTCCTGTCATTACAATAGGAAAAAAGCTAAATAAACTGAAAATCAATAACTTCTCTTAGCTCTATCAGAGAATTGGTATCACAGAAGCAAACTAATAGGGATGCCCTGCAACCTGGAGAGACAGGCAAATAGAGAACCACCGCTTGTGGGAGCAGAAGTAAGTGGAGCCACATAAACCCTAATTGATGAACTGCTGGAGACTGAACTAGCTTGGGAGTTAAAAACTCCTGGGGGCCGTCTTAGGTTCTTCTCACCCTCTACTTTTGTGATTTTTGTTATCTCTTGGTTGCCAACCAGCTTCTCACAGTAAAGACAGAGAAAAATTCCCTTCTGCTTCTAGCAGGAGGAGAAATAGCCATTTTGAAATACACCCAGATAGAAAGTAACCGTATTGAAATATACCCAGAGCATTCTGTTCTCCACCTGCCCTCAACGGAAGCTACTTCACCAGAGGTTAACCTACTTGGGAGAGGAAAAATCTTCAATTTTCCTGTTTCACCTAAGCAGAGTGAGGGGGGCAGAGTAGCATTTGTGAAGGTCACAGACTGAAACCTAATCATAGGAGTGTAGGACACTCTCCCCCATTACCCCCTCAAACACACACACACACACACACACACACACACACACACACACTTCTCTACCTCACCACACAACATCAGCAGGGCTCCACCACCTCATACCTACACCCTTACCTTACCCCACCCTACCAGCACCCCCCCCCCCCACACACACACCTCTTTCTACCTTACCCCACCATATCAGCCGGGTTCCTGTAGAATATTAACATTTTATCTGAAAGAACTACAAGGCTCAGATTGTGAGAAGGGATTTCTAGGGAAACCCAAAGACAACAGAAGATCAAAAAAAAAAAAGGATACTAGAGGAAATTGAAGACTCAGACACCTGTAACAACACCAAGTTATAAGCACAGCATAATGCCTAGCATGGTAAACATAAAACCTTACAGTAAAGGCCTATTCAACCCCAGTTCCTACTACCCAATATACAGTTTCTAGCTTTCAACAGAAGATTACAAGCCATGCTGAAAGGCAAGGAAAAAACACAGTTTGAAGAGATAAATCAACCAACAGGACCACACTGATATGGCAGAGATTTCACAATTATCAGACTGGCAGTTAAAATAACTGCCATTAATATGCCAAAGGCTCTAATGAAAAAAAAAAAAAAAAAAAAAAAAAAAAAAAAAAAAAAAAAAAAAAAAAAAAAAAAAAGCGGACAATGTGAGAACAAATGGTTAATATAAGCAGGGATATTGAAACTCTTAAGAATCAAAAAGAAATGCTAGGATTCAAAAGCACTGTGACAAAAATGAAGACTGCCTTTGGGGAGCTAATCACTAGACTGGTGACCAACAGACAGCTAAGGAAAGAATCAGTGAGCTGGAAGATATGTCAGTAGAACTTCCCAAACTGAAATGCAAAGAGAAAATAGAATGGAAAAAAGAAACAGAATAGCCCAGGACTGTGGGACAAAAGGTGTAACATGTGCATAATGGGAACACCAGAAGGACAGAAAGAAGCAGAAAAAATATTTGAAGTAATAATAGTTAAGAATTTTTCAAAATTAATAACAGGTCCCTTTCTTTGTAATGATCATGGCTCAATACTTGGTAAGTAACTGCTACTAAAAGGGGTGGAAAACAAAAATGAGGCATAATGACAAGAGCTCAAAACTGATGTATATAATAGCTGGTGGGTTGATCTGTGTTTACTGTGCTAATTGAAACGTTGGTTAATTTTTTTGCCGTTATCTGTAGCCTCATATCCTACCACCATTTAATAGAGCCTGATCTAAATATTCTTATATTGATGTTCCCCTGAATTTAGCCAACTGATATAGAGTATATTATTATGTCGTGGAGGTGAAGTGGAAAATTTTAACAGTAATAAGATTGTCGAGGTCAAAATTCACCTTTCATTCTTCTTATAGCCACAGCATATTCAAACTTAAAACTAATTTTTAAGCAGAGAAAAACTTAAATTTGTAATATGATAGGAAGAATAGTATTAATTGTACTATCACAGACAGATCACTTAACTACGAATGGATCATATATAACTCTTTAACAGCATTCTGAGTATTTTCTGATAAGTTATAAAGGTAATTTGTCTTTTTCTTAATAAAAATTAGTTTAAAAATTTTTAAATAGTTGTAAAGACTTCTCCCCTGACTTCCTTTTACCTTATTTGAGAATCATTGAACTAGTTAAAATCATTTATTTCTATAGGAAATGATAGACTGTCAGGATGAGGAAACAGAGACACAAGAAAATGACTCATTTAGAACCTAAAAATTTACTGTTTTTTTTTTTTTGGGACGGTTTTGTCTTGTTACCCAGGCTGGAGTGCAGTGGCGCGATCTCGGCTCACCGCAACCTCCGCCTCCTGGGTTCAGGCAATTCTCCTGCCTCAGCCTCCTGAGTAGCTGGGATTACAGTCACACGCCACCATGCCCAGCTAATTTTTTTTTTTTTTGTATTTTTAGTAGAGACAGGGTTTCACCGTGTTGACCAGGATGGTCTTGATCTTTTGACCTCGTGATCCACCCGCCTCGGCCTCCCAAAGTAGAACCTAAAAATTTAAAGTCACAGTTTTAGATTTCAAGTTGTCTGACCCTTTATCTGATACTCTAAGAACTAAGCAGTATGTTCTGCTCAACTTTTCTGCAGCATTTGTTTCTTTTCTCAGTTTTTAAGGCCAGTCTAGTTTTTGTCACTTGACTGTGAGACAATATTTAAAAGGCTACGTTTTCTTTCACTTTAACAGAAAAGTAGCAGCTCTGAATCCTTAAGTGACAAAGGTTCTGAATTGAAGAAAAGCTTTGATGCTGTGGTATTCGATGTTCTTAAGGTTACGCCAGAAGAATATGCGGTAAGCCTCCTATCTCTGCCTTCTCCAGTTTTGCACATAATTTACATGTTAGTACTATTGAGTTAGAATTTGTAGGTCCAGCAAAAGAGATGGCTTTTAAGAAGCTATATGAGAATTATTGGGGAAAATAGTACAACTGTGGGGCAATCAGAGGGATAAAGTGGGAAAAGTAGGAAAAGCTGTACATATTTTTTTAGGGCAGCTTTATAAGTTACACTGAATTGGGTAAGTAACAGTGTGTGATTACCATTATGGTAATTGCTTTCATCCCTCTATACCATTTCTCTAAGCCAACTGTATTTTATTGACATATCTAAGAAACACTTTCACTGTTCTTTAATTAAACAATTGAAACATGAAATGTGAAGGTGTTATTGCAACATCATGAAAGGTATCTAGAAAAACATTTCTTAACTAATATAAATATATTTGTTTTCTCATTCTCCTTTAATTTGTTAGCAGAATATATTGATTTCCCAATGTTAAACCACTCCTGCATTCCAGAGATAAACCATGCTTGGTCATAGCATATTATTTCCTTGATATTGTTGAATTTTGTTGTATATCTATAGCCATAAGTGGGATAGGTCCATGACATATAAAGCTCTGAGATATAATGTGTTGGCTTTAGTGTAGTTTCATTATTTATTTATAAGTTAGGAAGAAAAGCTTTTTAGTAATAATTCGATTTTATACCACTGAGGAGCTGTAATTTAATCATCATAACAAGAACACTGCTGCATGAATTAATAAATATGGTTTTATTTTTTGATTATAATTTAATGTGTCCAAATTCTAAAATTATTTATATTTTTTAACTTTACACAATTTATCTTCCAAGAAAATACAAATAGACATTAGATAATTAGAAATAATTTTATTTAATGGTACAGGGGCTACATTTTGTTTTCTATAAGCCCTTATAAAATTGAATATTCAGTAATAATTTTAGTATAGAATATAATTTTAATTTAGGTTACATGTCTTGGTATAGCATTCCAAAGAAGAAATTGTCATTTTTACTTTTTATTTCAGGGTCAGATAACATTAATGGATGTTCCAGTATTTAAAGCTATTCAACCAGATGTAAGTAGTTTTGAGAATGTTCCTTATTTTTAAGTATAGAAAACGATCAACCTCAGATTAAGATGTTTTAGAAATGTTAAATTATACTTCATATTAATTTTAAAATGTTTGAAACTTGTATTATAACTTATCTACATATTATTTGAGCCTCAGAAACCCATGTGGCATTCTTAGCAATACATCATTGAGTCATAAATGGGACTATACTTGACCCTTGAACAAAGCAGAGGTTAGTAGCACTGACCCTTGCTCAGTGACAACTCGGTCTATGACTTTTGCTTCCCCACAAACTTAACTACAAATAGCCTGCTGTTGACCAAAAGCCTTACTGGTAACATAAACAATTAACTAACACATATTTTGTATGTTATATATATTGTATACTGGGTTCTTACAATAAATTAGAGAGAAAATGTTACTAAGAAAATCATAAGAAAGAGAAAATATATTTACTATTCATTAAGTGGAAGTGGATCATCATAAAGGTCTTTGCCCTCATTATCCTCCCAAGGAGTAGGCTGAGAAAGAATAGATTTGTTCTGCTATCTCAGGAGTGGTAGAGGTGGAAGAAAATCTGTGTATAAGTAGACCCATGTATTATTTACAGGTTAGCTGTATTTGAATCATTTTGGTTGATTTGGCTTCATTACTTACTGGAGGAAATAGACTTAGGGAAGTTGAATGATTTACCTGTTGCTTTGAAGCTTTTTTAATGGGAAGATGGAAATTTGAAACCAGATTTCACCACTAACTCTAGTTATCATTTCCCTTATGTCTTTATTTTATGACTTAATATGATTGTGTGACATTTTGGAGAGAAGAGAAAAGATAAACACATCATTTGTTTTTAACAAAAACAAAAGGACTAACATTATGCATCTATTCACTGTAAGCATGTAGTTTGTGTGTGTATAGTTTTCCTATCATTTTCACATTCTGAGTATGATGGTATCTGTGTTTTACTGATGAGGAAACAGAGTGATAGTTGTCTTTGGTACACAACTAAGTGGTGGAACTGGGTTTCAGACTCTAAAATCTGATTCTTTTTTTTCTTAACCTCTTATGTAGTAAGAACATCAATGTGATTTTGTATCCTAAAACAAAGTCATTGATAATCCTGAAATTCAGTACTATAAAATAGATACTGTTTTAGTTCTTTTGGGAACAAAATATAGTGTATTCATTATGGTGTATATACAAGTCTATAATGGCCCTGAACACTATAATGACTATGAGTTTCCATGTATGTCCTATGTGATTTAGGCCGTATTAGTCCTGTGATTTTCAAGTAAGTTACTTACTGTTTTAGTATCTCCAGTTCAGTTCCTATAAATGACGGGATAGGAAATGATCTCTTAGTCCCCATCATTTCCACAATTCTGTGTTTTCCTAACTTTTCCCCCATACCACAGAGGGCTCTTTAAATAGAACCATTGGATTAGCGGTAAAAGAAGAACAATGTATTCCGTAAATGAACAAATAGAAAATGACTTTTGTATTTAAATTGCAAAAAAGAAAACCCAGAAATATTTATTTCCTCACCTCTCTGAAAAAAAAAATTTTTAATGAAATTCTTTATGCAAATTACACTTTTTGGCCTGAAATTCACCTGTCTTCTCCTTAGACATATTTTTTCCTTTTGAATGAACTGCAACAATTGTATTGCTGCTTTATATGAGATCACTACTGTCCAGCATATTATAAGGTAAAAGGAAAGATGAAATTGAATTTAATGATTTTATTTAACCTGCTACATACAAAATATTATTTCAACTTGTAATCAGTGTAAACAATTAGTGAGATATCTTACATTCTTTTTTCTCTGCTAAGCCTTCAAATCCAACATATACAACAATTACAGTACATCTTTATTTGAAGTAGCTATATTTCAAGTGCTTAGTAGCTACTGGTGGCTAGGAGCTTGGATATTGAAGATCTAGATAATACTACTTGAAGACATAGAATTCACATCTATGGGAATTTTTTATTCCCTTGGGACTTCTGACCAAAGTACTTTGTGAAACTTAAAAATGAACCTTAAAATTCTCTTGGCCTTTACTCCAGTTATCTTATCCCATTGATTTTTTTTAACCCCTTAAGTATCTTATCTATCCAGTCTGCCTCTACTCCCAACACCCCAATGTAAGATGCCGTCTTCTCTTAAGTGAATTATTGCAGTGACCTCTTACTCGATCTACCTGCATTTACTCTGACCCCTCTAAATGCTTTTTTAGATTACCAGTAGCCATGATAATCTTTTCAGCATATAAATCTGTTCATGTGATTGCTCTGCTTAAAACACCTCATTGGCTTCTTGTTGCTCTGACGATACAGAACCATCTTAATGTGGTTTGTAGACCTGTTCGCACTTCTACCTTTTTCTACCTTCTGCAATCCCATCTTACATCTTTCCTATCTCTTTCTAGTCTAATATATGCAAGCCTTCCTTTAGCCCCTCTCACCACTGAGCCTGTGCACATCCTGATTAACTCCCACCCATCTTTCAGTTCTCAGCTCTAGTTTGACTTTCTGAGGCAAGGGTTTTTTTTTATCTTTCTATCTTTTTCACTGGACTTGTCAATTGGAGTTTAACATTTGTGTTGTGATTCAACAAATACTTACTGAATGCCTACTGTATGCCTATTATATGTGATTTTTTAGATCTAGTTTAGTTGCTGAATGAAGGTACAGCAGTGAGCAAACACTAAAATTCCTGCCTTCCTGGATCTGATATTTGAATGAGGTGAGCTAGACTGTGTCATGAAAAACATAAAGCACAGAGAAGAGAATAGGAAATGTGAGGGTAGTGGATGAAACCTTAGATAGGATGATTAGGAAGACCTTACTAAGAAGATGACATCTGAGTTAAGACCTAAAGGAGGTGAGAGAGCAAGCCATGTGGGTGTTGGGGAAAATAGTGTTCCAGGCAAAGGGAAAGCCAGGGCAAAGGCCAGTGAGCTACAGTGAGTGAGCAAAGGAGGAAATGTACTAGAAGATGAGAGGTAGGGTGAGGGCTAGATGGTGTGGGGCCCTGAGCATCATTGTGAAAAAGATGGGAAGCCATTAGAGGGTTGTGAGCAGAGAAGTGACATTTTCCGTGTTAGGTTTTAAGTAGCTCTTTCTTTTTCTTTCTTGCTTGCCTGCCTGCCTGCCTGCCTGTCTGCCTGCCTTCCTCCCTCCCTCCCTCCGTCCCTCGTCCCTCTTCCTTCCCTCCCTCCCTCCCTTTCTCCTTCCTTCCTTTCCTTCCATCTTTCATCCTGTCCTGTCCTGTACTCACTCCCTCCCTCCCTCCCTCCCTCCCTCCCTCCCTCTCCCTCCCCCTCCCTCCCTCCCCGCCCTTTCTCTCTTTCTTTCTTTCTCTTTCTCTCTTTTCCTTTCTTTCTTTCTTTCACAATCTTGCTTTGTCACCCAGGCTGGAATGCTGCAGTGGTGTGATCTCAGCTCACTCCAACTTCCACCTCCCGGGTTCAAGCAATTCTCCTACCTCAGCCTCCCTAGTCCCTAGGACTACAGGCGCGTGCCACCACACCCAGCTAATTTTTGTATTTTTAATAGAGACAGGGTTTCACCATGTTGGCCAGGCTGGTCTCAAACTCTTGGCCTCAAGTGATCCGCCCACCTCGGCCTCTCTCAAAATGCTGGCATTACAGGTGTGAGCCACTGCACCTGTCCTTAAATAGCTCTTTCAGACTGCTGATTAGGGTATGTGGCAAAGTAAGCATAGGGCAAGAAGACATGGGGTACCAAGAACTGAATGAAGGAGACCAGGTGAAAGATGAAGGTGGCTTAGATCAGGGTGGG
This sequence comes from Cebus imitator, assembly GCF_001604975.1. Lineage (NCBI taxonomy): Eukaryota > Metazoa > Chordata > Mammalia > Primates > Cebidae > Cebus > Cebus imitator. The sequence goes on from NW_016107526.1 coordinate 3,718,778, forward strand.
AATGGAAGAGATAATGAGAAGTTGCCAGACATTGTATGTGAAATAAGAGTCAAGTATGACACCAAGGTTTTTGGCCTGAAGCCAGATGCATGTAGTTGATACTCTCTGGGATGAAAAATTATTATTGTCCTCTACAAGCCCTAGGGGTGCTATTCATTTAAAATATAATGTATAATGCACGCTTGTGGAGAAAGGCTAGAGGAACAGATTTTGAGGCAAGAGCAAGAGTTTGGCTTTGGACATATTTACTTTAACATGCCTGTTAGACAGCCAAGGAGAAAGTTGAGTTAAGGAATATATACTGGCATATGTTTCCGGTCCAGTCTAGAAATACAAGTTTGGAAGATGTCAGTGTAGAGGTAGTATTTAAAAGCGTGGGTGAGATTTTCAAGAGAGTGAATAGGGGTACTTGATTTGATTGCCTCTCCACTAGATTTTAAGCTATGTCAGGGCTTCCTGTTGCTCTGAGCATAAGGAACCATCTAAATGTGGTTTGTAGATCTCTTCACAGTTTTACGTTTTCTACCTTCTGCAACCTCAATTTTTGCTTACTGTTTTATCTGACTGGCACATAGTGGAAGCTCAACATTTAGAATGAGAGAATGAACATAGTGTTTAGTAAATGTTTGCCCAGTGAGAGAATGTTTTTAAAACTTGACAGCAGTAACTATTGGAAGAAATGTAGCACCAAAATACTTTTAGGTGTTTTTTGGAGACAGGGTCTGACTCTGTTCCCCAGCTTGTAGTGCAGTAGTGCAATGACAAGTCACTGCAGCCTGGACCTCCCAGGCCCAAGCAATCCTCCCACCTCAGCCTCCCCAAGTAGCTGGGACCATACGAATGTGCCACCATGCCTGGTTAATTTTTTATTTTATCTTTTTAGAGATAGGGTCTTGTTATGCTGCCCAGGCTGGTCTCAAACTCCAAGGCTCAAGTGATTCTCCTGCCATGGCCTCCCCAGATGCTGGGATTACAGGTGTGAGCCACTGCACTGAGCCAAATTATTATTATTATTATTTTTTTCTGAGACAGAGTCTCGCTTAGACACCCAGGCTAGCGTGCAGTCGCGCAATCTCGGCTCGCTGCAACCTCTGCCTCCTGGGTTCAAGCAGTTCTCCTGTATCAGCCTCCTGAGTAGCTGGGACTACAGGCACCCGCCACCACGCCTGGCTAATTTTTGTGTTTTTGATAGAGACAGGGTTTCACCATATTGGCCGGGCTGGCCTCAAACTCCTGACTCTGTGATCCACCCACCTTGGCTTCCCAAAATGCTGTGTTTACAGGCGTGAGCCACTGTGCCTGGCACAAAATATTCTTAATGTGTTAGTCTTATGTAATCACTAAGAATGTATTAAGTCTGGCCAGCATAAAAAGGCCTTTGTTATCTGGCAGAAAATGTTTTTTAAAATTTAGTACCATATGTTAAAGACATAACAAAGCATAGTAAATAATAAGGTAAACCCCTGTGTACCCTAACCAGTACTGATAAAGCCCTTCTGCATTCTCCCACCAAGGTAATCACCATCCAGTATTGTCTATATCATTCCTGTCTGTTTAGTTATATTTTTTCTTTAAGTATAGCTATCTCTTAACACATGCTTTTGCAGTTTTAATTTTTTATGTAAATGGCCTTCTATTGTTTTTGTCTTTTTAGCCTGCTTTTGATGTTCAACATTGTTGACTAGCATCTATGTTTCTGTAAAAATTTTAGTACATTAATCACTGGATTATAGACCATGAACATCTTTAAATTTATCAACTACTGTTAATTTGTTTTCCAAAATGATCGTACAGATACTATTATGTCTTGCTACTGATAACTTAAAAATAGATTACTTAACCCATGATGTCAGCCAGTTTAGTGTATTAATCTTTATTAACATAAAATGATGTCTTATCTCTTTATATAGTATATATTAGAATATTACCATCATTGGAGAATAAAGGAATTTTTATTATTAAATCAAAATTGAAACTCAGATATTATGAAAAGATAGTGGTTATAATTGAGTCTGTAACTAGTAAATTAATTTTATGTTTCTGTCCATTATATCAGTATTCAGGTCTACATTTCACATATAATTGTATATGAAATTTTATTAAAACTGTACATATACTTTAAAAAACTGTTTAAAAGATCTTCAGCGTATTTTGTTGTTGTTTTTTGAGACAGAGTCTTGCTGTATTGCCTAGGCTGGAGTGCAGTGGCAGGATCACAGCCTTGATCTCCTGGGCTCAAGCAGCTTTTCCCACCTCAGCCTGCCAAGTAACTAAAACTACAGGCATGCACCACTACACCTGGCTAATTTTTTTAATTTTTTTTTTTTTTTTATAGAGACAAGGTCTCACTGTGTTGCCCAGGCTGGTCTTGAACACCTGGGCTCAAGCGATCCCCCCCGCCTTAGCTTCCCAAAGTGCTGGGATTACAGGCATCAACTACCGTGCCCAGCCCAGTAGTTTTAATAGGTGATAAAGGTTGAGGGGCTGTCACAAGTGAATCATGTACAGACTGAAGTCTGTCATCCCCTTTCGAGACTATAAATTCCATGTGGGTGGGAATCTTTGTCTATTCAGTTCATTGACGTGTCTCTAGTACCTTAGAATAATACCTTCTCAGCTATTTACTATTAGAGATTGATAAAGGACCATTTCAAAATTCCATAATGTATAGCTTGCAGGCATATGATCTCCCATTGTTTATCATTTTGGAGTCATTTTTGCAAAAGTCTGTTATCCACCCAATGTGACTTTTATAATGGCGCCATTTTTACAGAAAGTTTTTTTCTTCCCATAATTTAGACTGTATTTTCAGGTTTCTTCCCTAGTATGAATTTTCCATTGCTGAGTAGGACAGAAGTTTTACCAAAGGATTTGTGGTTTTGTTAATTTCTAGTATGATTTCTGGTATGTAGTCAAAGCTCAGCACTTAAAGTTTTTCCACATTTCTTATATACATAGTTCTCCTCAGTATGATTTCTCTTTTGATCATTAAGGTTTGTTTTTTCTTTTTTTCTCTTTTCTTGAGACACAATCTTACCCTGTCACCCAGGCTGGAGGGCAGTTACTTGATCTTGGCTCACTGCAACCCCTGCCTCCAGAGTAGCTGGAACTACGGGTGCACGCCACCACACCCAGCTAATTTTTGTACTTTTTGGTAGAGGCAGGGTTTCACCATGTTGGCCAGGCCGGTCTTGAACTCCTGACCTCAAGTGATCTGCCTGCCTTGGCCTCTCAGAGTGCTGGGGATAGGTGTGAGCCACCACACTCGGCTTAGGTCATGAAGGTTTGTTTTCTTTTAGAAGACTCTTACACATTTATTTATAGGGCTTCTTTCCAGTATGAGTTCTTTCATGTTGAAGAAGCATTGACTGTATTCTGAAGGTTTTTCCATGTTATTACATATATAGCATTTTTCGTTTCGATTTTTGTCTATTATAAATTGTCTGATGTTCTGTAAAGCTTGTATTTCTTCAGAAGGCATTGCTACACTGATTATACTAATAGAGTTTCTCTTCATAATGAATTTTCTGTTTCTTAGCACGGGGTGAGTTATGACGAAAAGGTGGTTTACAGTCCAGTTTTCTTTCCAGTAGCAATTCTCTGGTGCTTTTGATAAGTCTTAAGTAAGAGACCAACTGTGCTTGAAATTTGTGCTGTACTTATTACGTTGGGTAATGTTTACGTCTTCTATGAGAGTCTCAAGTGTTCATAAAGTGACAGGCTATACCTGAAAGTCTGACATATAGAGCATTCAAAGAAGAAAGTTTTAGGCTGGGCATGGTGGTTTACACCTGTAATCTCAGCACATTGGAAGGCCGGGGCTAGTGGATCAGTTGAGATCAGGAGTTTAAGACCAGCCTGGCCAACATGGAAAACCGTGTCTCTACTAAAAATACAAAAATTAGGCAGGCCTAGTGTTACATGCCTGTAATTCCAGCTACTAGGGAGACTGACACACAATTGCTTGAACCAGGGAGGTAGAGGTTGCAGTGAGTGGAGATTGCACCACTGCACTCCAGCCTGGGCGATGGAGTGAGACTCCATCTCAAGAAAACCCCAAAAACAAAAACAAAGAAGAAAATTTTACACTTTATTTGTTCTTGTAGATTAATACAGTAGGTCAGTCATTTAGATCATATCAACAAACAGACATTAAATACAAAGAAAAATAAGCCCCTCTATATAACTGGGATCACTAGGATTCACTATGGATCAAGGAAGAATGTTGGTTACATGAGGGAAAGTACATAATAGATCATTCTGAATCTTATTAAAAAATGTCTTGGTGTTTTTTTGGAGACAAGTTCTTACTCTGTCACCCAGGCTGGAGTGCAGTAGCACGATCTCAGCTCACCACAACCTCTGCCTCCTGGGTTCAAGCAATTCTCATGCCTCAGCCTCCCAAGTAGCTGAGATTACAGACATGCACCACCACTCCTGGCTAATTTTTATATTTTTAGTAGAGATGGGTTTCACTATGTTGGCCAGGCTGATCTCAAACTCCTGACCTCAGGTAATCTGCCCACCTAAGCCTCCCATAGTGCTGGATTACAAGTGTAGCCACCACACCTTGCCTGCATCTTATTAAAATATTTTGAAAAACTTAACAATTGAGATATTTCTGACAGTATATATAAAAAGCTTCTCTATGCAGACCTTCTAGTGTATGCCAAGATAATCTCGGAAACACCCAAAGTTCCAGCATCAGGAATATCATAATTGTATCCTTGTTTTAATGACAGTTTATCTTTGCTTTAAAATTAAAATATAAACAATTCATAAATATAGTGAGAGATTTGAAGAAAGCAAAGAAGAGTTGTAGACTTGAAATTTTTCTTATAGACCGGAATAAACTGATTGCTTCGTTAGAAGCAAGATGCAGCTGTTTTGTCAGTTGGTATTGTTGCTGTTTATCACCATGAACTTATTTAATATATAGTAAGGTAAGGCTTAGATTACGATTAAGGAAGGTAGAGAGGAAAATTGTTGTTTGGGAGTATAGTTGGATCTGACATCAGAGATAGGAGGAGAAAGCTGCTGCCTTTATCCGTGATCTCATTCTACAGGCAGTTTTAACATATTGGGAGGAAGGAAGAGAAAAGAGGATGTGAGTACATCAGAAAATAGAAGGGATTTTTTTTTATATGTCTTAACACTTAGGAGTTAGTTTTAAAGTTTATTTTGTGGATTAAAATATAGGAATAGTAGTGAGTACTTCATGTGTGAGATGTTTTTGTAGATAGCCATGTTAGGCTGAATGCTAATGGGTATACCATGTTCCTTTAAAGCTATCTTCTTTTGAGCACAGAGATGCCTCAGCAATAATTATCCTGTCTTTGTTAGGATCTGCCAGCCTTGCCCTCTCCCCACCTCCAGACATTTACAGATACCATTGCTTTTTCTTTTCTTCCCTCAATCTCTATCTTCATGCTAGTCTATATTAGCCTTTTCTGTCTTCTATCTGTAGGTATCCCTACAACATCACCCTTAGAACATTCCTTTTAAGAGTATTGGAAACTACGAGATGAAATTTAGATCAAGAAATTCACTTTGCAGAACAAACCTACAAGACATAAGGAAGCTGTGACTCCTGTGAATTCAGTAATTCTTTCATAGGGTAGGTGGTAATCAGTTGTGGGATTTTGCCACAAAATCCCAGTTGTGGGATTTTGCCCTCACTGTGCTTCCAAAATAATGAAAGTAAAAATTGGGCTTAGTAGTTTCATAGTTTAAAATTAATCAATGAATATTCTTTCAAATATACTTTTAGTGACTTAAGAAATTGACTTTATATATATGATTTATTACTTAAAGAGTCTCTTTACTACCTGGTTTTAAAATTACAATTTAAATCCATCGGAACAAATTTTAAGGGGTGTCAAGGCTGCTAAATTTCATTTAGCCTTTACTAAAATGGGGGCTTATTTACTTAGTATACTCAAAACAGCTTTATTCCTAAGTCAGACCCTTGAAAAAAGCACCCTTTGAGTTGCTGAGTTTACTTCAACCTTTTGATGTTCATATGAGATATTTCAGTATCGACTAACTCTTGACCAGGCTGAACTGTCAATATACAAGATGGCACCTGTGGCATAATTTATTTCCTGGATTGTATTTTAGTGCAACTTGGAGGAAGGTCTTAGAATCTGAAATAGAAAGAGAAACAAAGGGAAAAGCAATTTTTTTTTTAATCATAGAGAAATTTAGCAGCTCTTTAGAGGTAGAGGTGGGGCAGGGCAAAATTCTTTTAATGCCAGATAACCGTAAATGCATGTCAAAATTTAAGAACAAAGTAGCAGGTTCTTGGAGTACCAGTGCAGTTTTAGCTTCATAATTCATTATATAGTTCTGTCTTTAATTGCTGTTTTTTAACTTTTTATTTTGGAATAATAATAGATTCACAGGAACTTGCAACAAAATAGTGCAGAGGTAATTAGAGGCTCATAGAAAGATACAAAAATAGTCCAGAAAAGTTCCATTTACTCTTCATTCAGCTTTCCTTAGCAGTTACATCTTATATAACTATAATACATTATTAAAACCAGGAAATTGACATTTTTATAATACATGTCTGTATAATTTGTGATTTTTGTCATATATGTAGATTTGTCTAACAACCACCTTAGTCAAGATATGGAACTACTGCATCACCACAAAGATCTCTCCCTCTGCTACCTGTTTACAGTCACACCCATCCCATTGCTGCTCCCCTACTTCTCACCACCCTTAACCCTGGCAGTCACAAATCTGTTCTTCATCTTGTTGAACTGTGAGAATCCACTCATACACAGATTTTTTTCAATAAATTTTGGAAACATTTTTGAAGCTTTGCAACAGTTTGTAAAAAACTTACCACATAGCTTAGAAATATCAAAAACTTAAGAAAAAGGGATGGCACGAATGTATAAAATATTTGTAGATACTTGTCTATTTTATTTTTTACTACCATAAAATACATATAAGTGTATTAAGAAAAGTTAATATCCACCAGGCGCAGTGGCTCATGCCTGTAATCCCAGCACTTTCGGAGGCCGAGGTGGGCGGATCATGAGGTCAAGAGATCAAGACCATCCTGGCCAACATGGTGAAAACTCATCTCTACTAAAAATACAAAAAAATTAGCTGGGCATGGTGGCGTGTGTTTGTAGTCCCAGCTACTCGGGAGGCTGAGGCAGGAGAATTGCTTGAACCTGGGAGGAGGAGGTTGCAGTGAGCCGAGATCACGCCACTGCACTCCAGCCTGGCGCCTGGTGATGGAGTGAGACTCTGTCTCAAAAAAAAAAAAAAAAATTTCTATCAGCCATGTGTGGTTGAGAGAAATATTAACAAACATAAAGATGCAGTATTAAATCATAACTGCATAAAATTAACTGTAGTACATACCATTCCACTGTAGTAATTTTGTAACCACCTCGTGCTGCTATTACAGTTAGCTCCAGTGTTGAGAGTATCCCCTGAAAACACCCTGTGATGACACTAATCATCTCCACATGAGCAGTTCCTCTCTCCAGTGAATTGGGTTATCACAGTAAAATGTGATCTGTCACAGCTTTCAAGTAATTTTCACTGTGTTTAGTGTGATATCCTAAACCTTGAATAACACCATGGGACCCATAAGAAGTACAACTAGTGATGTTGGAAGGGCTCCTAAGAAGCAGAGAAAAATCATGACATTACAAGAACAAGTTGAATTGCTTGATATGTTCCATAGATTGACATCTGCAGCTGCAGTTGTCTGCCATTTCAAGATAAATGAATTCAGTGTAAGGACCATTGTTTAAAAAAAACCAAAAAGGAAATTTGTGAAGTCATCACTTTTCATACAATAGCAGGTATGGAAACCCTGCGCCTTTTGTGAAATATTCTGTCTTTCGTCTTGTATTGAAAATACAGCTTTTTAAATGGGTGCAGGATTGCTATAAGAAATTATACCCGTAGACTCTAATATGATTCAAGAAAAAGCAAAGTCATTATATGACAACTTAAAAGGAAGGTGAAGCATCTAAAGATGGAGAATTTAATGCCAGCAAAGGATGATTTGATAATTTTAGAAAGAAGTTTTGCTTAAAATATGTCAAGATAATAGGAGAAGCAGCTTCTGCCTACCAAGCAGCAACAGACAAGCTCCCAGACACCATTGAAAAAATCATGGAGGAGAATGGATATCTGTTTGAACAAGTTTTTAATACAGATGAAAGTGCCCTACTCTGGAAAAAAAAAATGCCACAAAGAACATATATTAGCAAGGAAGAGTAGCAAGCACCACAATTTAAGGCAGATGGGAATAGGCTAGCTCTACTGTTGTGTGCAATTACGGTTAGGTTTATGATCAGGACTGCCCTTACCAATAAAGTTGCTAAACCCTGAGTTTTTAAGAGAAGCGATAAATACCAGCTGCCAGTCTTCAGATGTACAATAAGAAAGCTTGGAAAATTAGAACCCTTTTTCTGGATTGGTTCCATTGATGCTTTGTTTCTGAAGCCAGGAAGAACCTTGCTAGTAAGGGACTGCCTTTTAAAATTCTTTTGATTTTAAGCAATACCCCAGGCCACCCAGAGCCCTGTGAGTTCGACACCAAAGGCTCATTACACACAATACTTTTCTATGAAAAGGATTGTCAGTGATATGGAAGAGAACCCTTGTAGAACATCATCAAAGTCTAAAAGGATTGCAGTATTGAAGATGCCATCATTGTTAAAGAAAAAGCCATGAAACCCATCAAGCCCAAAACAATAAATTTCAGCTGGGGAAAACTATCCAAATGTTGCTTATGAATTCACAGGTTTTATGATAGAGCCAATCAAGGAAATCATGAAACAGATTGTGGATATGGCAAAAAAGATAGAGAGCTAAGACTTTCAAGATAGGGACCTTGGAGAAATTCAAGATCTAATAAACACCACACCAAAGGAATTAACAAAAGATGACTTGATAGAGATCAATGCTTCCAAGCCAGTGCCAGATGATGAAGAAGAAGATGTAGAAAAAGCAGCACCAGAAAACAAATTGACCTTAGACAGTGCAGCAGAAGAGTTTCAGTGATTCTGGACTGCTTTTGACTTCTTTTACAACATGGACCCTTCTGTGACACAGGCACTGAAACCAAAGCAAACTACAGAAGAAGGATTGGTACCATATGGAAACACCTTTAGAGAAATGGGAAAAGCAAAAAGAGTCAGACCTAAATTACATATGTTTTTGTAAAGTTAAACCAAGTGTACCTGCCTCTCCGGCCTCCCTTTCACCTCTGCCACCACTAAGACAAGAAGACCAACCCTTTCAGCCTATTCACCATGAAGATGCAAGGATGAAGACCTTAATGAATAGTAACTTCTCTTCCTTATGATTTTCTCAATAACATTTTATTTGCTCTAGCTTAGTAACATTTTATTTGCTCTAGCTTACTTTATTTTGAGAATACAGTGTATAATACATATCAGATACAAAATATATGTTAATCAGCTGTTGATGTTATCAGTAAGGCTGGTCAACAGTAGGCTATTAGTAGTTTTGGGGAAGTCAGAAGTTCTATGGGCATGATTTAAAAGGTTAAATGTGAGTTTTCAACTGCTTGGAGGGTCAGTGCCCCTTATCCCTGAATTGTTTAAGGGTCAACTGTATTTACTATTCTTTCTATAAATGGTCAACTTAATTTCCCCAGCTTTGAGACTAAAGATGTATGATGTGTAATAGAGAGAAAATAAGAGTGGAGAGAAATGCTGTGAATCACCTATAAACCCCAAAGAAAACCTATGTAAACATCTTCCCAATCTTTTTTTTCTTTACTTGAGACACAGTCTCTCTCTGTTGCCCAGGCTGGAGTGCAGTGGCATGATCTCAGCTCACTGCAACCTCCACCTCCTGGGTTCAAGTGATTCTCCTGCCTCAGCCTCTCTAGTAACTGGGACTATAGGCACGTGCCACCATGCCTGGCTAATTTTTTTATTTAGTAGAGATGGGATTTCACCATGTTGGCCAGGCTGCTTGAACTCTTGACCTCAGGTGATCCATCCTCCTCAGCCTCCCAAAGTGCTAGGATTACAGGCATGAGCCACCATGCCTAGCCTTCCCAGTGTTCTTTATGTGCGTATGTGGGTCTCTTTTTTGTTTATTTATTTAACGTAGCCAGTACCTATGCTTTGCTGTGAAATTTAATCTACTGTGTTTTAAAAGTTCTTCCCATCCTGAAAACAGATGTCTTAATAATGGCAATAATAATATTACTAGTTAACACTAATACAGAGATTATTATGCGCCAGTCTAAGGGCTTTATACATATCAACCCATTTTATCTGATTTCATCATTATAATTTATCATGATAAATAAGGAAGCCAGACACAAGTATGGTGGATTGTGGCTTCATTTTTACATTTAAAAAATTTTAATACTTTTCTGACTGTTCAAATAAATGCCAAGAGGTTTTGGAAAATCTATCCAATTCTTATTTCTGCATCATTAATTTAATGGAAAAATGCTTTATCACTTGAAGAAAACTGTTGGAAGGTGACTGAAAGAGAAGGATAGAAGGGAGGGAGGGAGGGAGAGGTGTGTAGTCACATTCTTTGGAAGCAACTGGGTTAAAATTCCATTTGAAGCCCTCCGTTCTAAAGAAGCCTATAATTAGAAAACAAGACGAGGTGTTTTTGAACCTCATAAGGTGATAGTTTCTGTATCAGAAAACATTTCCCCATGAAACAATGTTATATCACTAGCCTATCTAATATAACAATAATCAGAACTACCCTTTAACCTTGAATGTCTCCAGAGTTAGAAACACCAGCCTCCCAGAAGTCAAAAATTTGCACATAAAACTCAACTACTTATAGCCTACCCTTGACTGGAAGCTTTATTGATACTATAAATAGTCAATTAACACATATTTTGTGTGTTATATGTATTATATAATCTTAAAGTAAGCTAGAGAAGAGAAAACGTTATTAGGAAAAATACATTTACAGTACCGTATTGTATATCATAAGTTCACGTAGTCTGTTTATAAGATGAATTGACTGAAATGGCAGCAGGACCTCAGCCTGTGGTTACATATCAAGCAATTCTACTTTTTCTTGTAATGTCATGACTTTTTTCCTGCTTCTTAGGAGCCCTTCCAGCATCACTAGTGGTACTTCTTATGGGTCCCATGGTGTTATTCAAGGTTTAGGATATTGCACTAAATACAATGAAAAATAATGTGAGAACCATGAGAGATCACATTTTACTGTGATAACCCAATTTACTGGAGAGAGGAACTGCTCATGTAGAGATGATAAGTGTCATCACAGGGTGTTTTAAGGGAATACACTCAACACTTGAGCTCAATATAAAAGCAACACAAGTTGGTTACAAAATTACTATAGTAGAACAGTATATACTACAGTTAATTTTATGCAGTTATCATTTAATATTGCACCTTTATGTTTGTTACATTTCTCCGGACTGCATATGGCAGTATGTAAGGTCTGTTTATGTGCATTAATTTTCATAAATGTTAACTTTTAATAATATATTTGTGTGTATTTTATGGTTGTAAATGATAAAAATAGACTAGTATTTTATACATTCATGCCATCCTAGCTTTTTCTTAATTTTTCAATATTTCCAAGCTATGTGGTTTGTCTGCAAGTTTTTTGAAATTGTTACAAATCTTGAAAACAAAATTTCCAAAATATTTTTTTGAAAAAAATTTATGTGTGAGTGGACCCACACAGTTCAAACCCATGTTGTTCAAGGGTCAACTTGAACAACATGAGTCTTTCTATTTTGATAAGACTATTGTGAAACTTACATTCATTTCTCATGGGAGTGTAAATGATTCAGTATTTCAGGAAGGCAGTTTGACAGGTAGCAAAGCCTTGGAAAGGTTTGTATTCTTTGACCTTGTGATTTCTTGTAGGACTGTATTTTAAAGAAATAATCAAAAATGTCAGGAAAGGTGCAAGGATATTCATTATTTGTAGTACAGCATTACTTACAATAGGATAATAAATCAGCCTTTTGTGTAAAGGCCTATAATTGAGTTTGAATTCTATGTCAAATGGCTCCTTTGAGTGGTATGATAAGTTTAATTTGATAGACACTTTGATTATAGCATTAATATAAATTTTGTAATTGTAGTAATTGGTTAAAAATAGATTCAGTTATTTAGGGATTTAATGTTAGGAATTTTATCATAAAATATGGCATCTTTATATAGTTGTGTTTGTATGCTGTGACTTTAGGAAGAACAGAAATGTTTCTAGCAGTTTGATGCATTCAATATCATTGTCATAATACCATTGTTGTGTGGATATAATTTTTACTGCTAAATGCTTTCCTTTTTTTACAGTGAAATAATATAAAATGATCATATAGCTAGGCTAATTGAATATCCAGAAGTTTTTATTTTTGCTGTAAAATTGCTTTTATCATTTCATTATTTTCTGTCAGAAATTTTAAGTTTGAAAGATATGATCTAATTTTAGGATTTAAAAAAGGCAGTTTTTCTCTCCAGAGTGTTTACTGCTTACCTACTATGTGGAAATAATTGTTGTCTCCCCCCGCCACCCGTATTCCCTGTCAGAATTGCTGGAGGCAGACACCTGGAATCTTAGTACTTCTGCAGACTTCATTTTTAGCTTACATCACGAGTCTAGTTCTTGACGAAGTCCTGTCTGCCTCCAGAATATCTTGAATCTATCATTTTTTTTCAATGATAATGCCCTAGTTGAGGGAACATTAGCTTTTTCTGACAGTGTCCTAGTTGAGGGAACATCACCTTTTTCTTGAAAGACCATAGTATCATCTTAACTATTTCCTCAATCTTCCCCTGACTCAATTTATTCCTTTTGTTTGTTTGTTTGTTTGTTTGGTTTTGGTTTCTATTTTAAGATCTTATTGAAGATATGCATGTACCATGTTTAAGAAGTCAAATATTTCCATAAGAGAACAAAATGTAGCAGAACTGTAACTCAGTTATTCTCATCTTTCCAACCTCCATCCTGGAGCCTCATTCCCACCCAGATCTCTTAGCCGTTTCTCCTTAGAGGAATTTATGTCTGTTTTTCAAATAATATGTCTAAATTCTTATTTTTCCTTGATATTTCTGTTTCAAATATGATATGTTGACTCTTTACTATAGAAGATGATTTCATTCTCTTATATTCTCCTCCCCATTTACACAATTCACTTCTCCTTTTGCACATACAGTTATGTCACAGTTTTTACTAAGTTAACTATATTCTTTACAGTTGAACTGTGATTATTTACTTGTTTGTTTTTTTTCTTTTTTGTGCTAAAATGTGCTTTAGTTTTCTTTGTATCTATCAGTAATTTTCTGCCAGAAATGAATGTACTGATTGTCTCTTTTTTTTTTTTTTTTTTTTTTTTTCAGAGAGAGATGTCTGTTGGAATTTCTGCCCTGTTGCTCCTTTCTTGACTCTTGTTCTTAAAGTCTGCTCATAGGTTTGCCCCAGGATCTCCCATTGCTGTTAATCAGAGGATTCCCAATATTTTTCTTTCTGTATTGCCTCCTTAGTTTCCTGGGCCTCATATCTTCCGTTTTCTTTGTTTGCTAGTTTGTTTTGATAGAACACATACTCTACTAATTCTCTGAGAGTAGGTATATAGAAGGCAAATTCTCTGAGATGTTCATGTTTGAAAATGTCTATAGTCTACTTTCAGACTTAATTGATATTCATGTTGGATATAGGATTCTAGAAAATTGAATTCTTCAAATTTGAAGACATCACTTCAGTTGTCTTTTAACTTCCAGTGCTGCTGTTAAGATATCTGATAGCTTCTGATCCCTGTTTTTCTGTATATGATCTGTTTTTTTTTTGTTTTTGAATCTCTGATCAGTTTTCTCTGTTCCCTCTTAAAATTCCTGTTATTCAGATGTTGACCCTTAGGGTATTCAAATTAGCATAAAAACATTTTATTCCTATCATTAACTTTTTGTTTACAAGTTTTAGTCACTGTGGCTCACAACTCTTCTATTGACTTTCAGATTTGTCTATTTTTTATTTCTAAAAGCTCTGTTTTTTTCTCTGAATATTTCTTTTTATATATCCTCCTGTTTTTTGCTCAATGGGTACAATGTCTTTTCTCATGTATTGAAAAATAATAATTATATGGTTTTGTCTTCTTCTTTTCTCAGTTTTCTTCATTCCCTGCCCTAACTCAGCTTCTTCTGTTCTCTGCCCTAACTCTGCTTCCTCAGAGTTCTTTTTCTTATTTCTTGTGGTTTCTGTCTCTCCGTGGCTATTTTTGTATTATAGAAGTTTGTTAACCTATTTTGGACCTTGGACCCATGTGGCAGACTGAAGCCTATGGAACTCTAGCCCTTCTTTAAAATAAAAGGAATTCAGTTCTGTTAAAATATACTTATCAAAATATTTTTAAAAGCTGTTATACAGCAATACATGTGCTTCTTTGTTAATGCATTAATATTTAAGAGGTCAGCCTTAAATATTCCCATATCTGGGTGTGATGACCCACGCCTGGAATCCCAGCATTTTAAGAGGCTGAGGCAGGAGGATTGCTTCAGCGTAGGAGTTCAAGACCAGTTTGGCCAACATAGTGAGACCCTGTCTCTGCAAAAAATAAAAACAAAAATAGCCAAGTGTGGTGGTGCACACCTGTAGTCCCAACTACTTGGAAGGCTGAGGTGGAATAATTGCTTAAGCCAGGGAGGTCATAGCTGCAGCAAACTGTGATCCCACCAGTATACTCCTGCCTGGGTGACAGAGGAAGCCCCTGTCCCTAAAAATATAAAGTATCTGCCATAAGTTTGAAATAGTGATGGGTATAAATGGTATCCGAATCAACTGTAATGTGATATGAAAATGTCAGTGATTTTGATTGATAACTACATCACATGTGTTGCCAATACCACTGTCATCTGTAGTGTACCTTTATAAGTAAAAGGGCTATCTTATTTCAGTTAGAGGTTAGTGTATAACGAAAGTAAATTTTTTTATATCTAAGTTCGTGGGCCCTTTGTATTTTATTGACAGGCCCTTTAGGGGGTCATGATTCCTCTTATTAAAGGTTTCTTCAAATGTCTGGGGTCACTGACTGTTGGCCCAGAGTGAGATACTGGAAAGCTGATTGGGAGGTCTGGGTGACTGAATAGAGCTTGACAACTAGTAGTCTTCACTCTGTGTTGTGGGATGTTCATCTATATCTATGGATCTTTTCCTCTTGGGATTCAAATCTTTTCAGAGAAGAATCCACCAGAATTCTGCCTATGGAATGTAAGAGTGCCTATGTTTTCATAGTCACTGTGCTCTCTCATGTCCTGCTGATCAAATTTGCTTTTGTGATTTAACTGAATGGATATAATATTACATATGTTCCCATTAAATAAAGTGATTCTAGAAAAGAACATAAACTGTCTTTAATGTTTTGAAACCCTTAATTGGGCAAGAAAACTGGGTTATTTCTTATATTTAATTTTCACCTTAATTTTCCAGGAGCTTTCAAGTTGTGGATGGAATAAAAAAGAAAAATATAGTTCTGCACCAAATGCAGTTGCCTTCACAAGAAGATTCAATCATGTGAGTTTATAAATTTTAATACTATGTCTGAAATTCAGTTCTTCACTGTATAATTTTTCCTTAAGAAATAATTTAACTTTTCACATTAGTCATGGAATATTTTCAGCCAGTATCTCTCAAGTATTATCTCTGTGCATGATCTCTGTTTTTTTCCTCTGTCATTCCTATTGAAAATTTGTTGGAAGTTGACATTCTTTCCTGCTTGTCTCTTAACCTTTCATATTTTTTTTTTTTTTTTTTTGAGACGGAGTTTCACTCATGTTACCCAGGCTGGAGTGCAATGGCGCGATCTCGGCTCACCGCAACCTCCGCCTCCTGGGTTCAGGCAATTCTCCTGCCTCAGCCTCCTGAGTAGCTGGGATTACAGGCATGCACCACCATGCCCAGCTAATTTTTTGTATTTTTAATAGAGACGGGGTTTCACCATGTTGACCAGGATGGTCTCGATCTCTTGACCTCGTGATCCACCCGCCTCGGCCTCCCAAAGTGCTGGGATTACAGGCTTGAGCCACCGCGCCCGGCCAACCTTTCATATTTTTTGTCTTTGTGCTCCATTCCGAGTGATTTCCTCAGATCTACATTTCAGTTCACTGATTTTCTTCAAATGTGTTTTATCTGTTTCAAATCTGTATGCTTTTACACCAGTCATGCTCTTTTCTTATCTTTTATTTCATTTTTAAAATTTATTAATTTTCAGCAGTTTCTATATTATTATTGGAACTTCTTGGGGTACGACTGCTTTATTTCTGTTCATTCTTAAAGTGGGTTTTTCAAAGATATGTAATGAATTTTGTATCTTTGGCTTGAAAGCTCATATCTATTTAAGCTTTATCCATGAGAATTTTGCTGCTGCCTCAATTGAGGGAGTCCATATTCTAAGAGGCTGTTTGCTTTGTCAATATCCAGGGTTGTTGCAGATCTAAGACTATTTTTTATGTTTATTGTTGTGCTTCAAGCATCTTTGTACTTCTCTGTAGTAAAAATTTAAATATCAAATCCAGTTAAAGGCAGCCTGTAGTTAACAAATTTTTATTTTTAAATTAATTTTTTTTTTTTTTTTTGGAAACAGAGCCTCTCTCTGTCACCCAGGCTGGAGTATAGTGGTGCAGTCATAGCTCACTGCATCCTCAAACTCTTGGGCTCAACCAGTCCTCCTGCCTTAGACTCTCAGGTAGCTAGGACTACAGGCATGCACCTCTATGCCAGACTAATTTAAAAAAATATATTTTGTGGAGATGAGATCTCACTATGTTGCCCAGGCTAGTCTCAAACTCCTGACCTCAAGCGATCCTCCTGCCTCAGCCTCTCAAAGCACTGTGATTATAAGCATAAGCCACCATGCCCAGTCTAAATTCTTATGAAAGAGTTTTTCTTTTTTTCTCCTTGACCACCCAGAGCCTACATTACTACGGACACACTTGCTTGTTGTCTCCCTTTTTCAAAGGAATTGAAAAATAAGTGAATTGTTTTAGTCTACCTTTTCACTGAAATTGTAGACCTTTGAGTAGCATTAGATAGAAATGGAGGAGTGAAGAGGTGTGAGGCCTTGTATTATGTCTTTGAAGTAGCATTAAATCCCAAGCCCCTATGTCACTGAGACAGGAAATCCTCCAAGGGCAGATAGAGTACCCACTCTTTAATCACTGCTTTGCTTTTAATTCCTTGTTTTTTGTCTCTAGAGGAAATCCTTTATTTTTCTTCCAATTCAGAAATACATTTTTTAAAAGTTTGTTAGATGTAACCGAGCAATTCTAGGGGCTTAAAACAAAAAATATTTTTTCATGTGAGTCCAGCAATTTTATGAAACCATGTCTTGGTGTTGGTTATCCTGGGTCAGCATTCTTAAATGTGGTTGGCTTTAACGGACTGTCATTTGGGAAGCACATACACTTAGCCTTCCAGTATGGGCGTCTCAGGGTGCCTGGATATATTACATAGTAGCTTAGGACTCTCCAAGAGAATGTTCCAGCAATCAAGGCAGGGGCTGCATGGTCTTTTATGACCTTATCCTGGAAGTCATTTTCACTTTTGCTAATGCTTTCATCATCAAAGCAGTCACAAGCCTGCCCCAATTCAGTAAGAAGTGATATACGTCCCAACTTTCGATGAGAGAGTGACAAAGAATGTGTGCTTAAAATCACCATCACATTTGTCTAAGCCAGGTCTTGTAGTGAGTCTCTATAGTTCCTGCTCCGAGAGGCTGAGACAGGAGGATCACTTGAGCCCAGGAGTTCAAGACCAGCTTGGGCAACATAATAAGATTTCATCTTAAAAAAAAAAAAAAAATCACGTTGGCCAGGTAGAGTGGCTCATGCCATAATCACAGCACTTTGAGAAGCCAAGGAGGCTGGTGGGTCACCTGAGCTCAGAAGTTCAAGACCAGCCTGGGCAACATGACAAAACCGTGTCTTGACTAAAAAAAAATACAAAAATTAGCTGGGCATGGTGGCTCATGCCTGTGATCTCAGCTACTTAGGAGACTGAAGCAGGAGAATCACTTGAGCCTGGGAGGCAGAGGTTGCAGTTAGCCGAGATTACCCCACTGCACTCCAGCCTGGACAACAGAACAAGACTCTGTCTCCATAACAAAACGAATCACCATAGTAATTGTCTTAAAATTTGCCCAACATTAAATTTAATTAAGTTGGTGAACTTGCACTTCAGATTTGAATTCATAGTTGGTGTTTGGTAAGGTTATTATTAAGATTTCCATAGCATAACTTGATTGTTTTTTTTTTTTTAGGAGTAAACCTCATTAGAATTGGGGAGGATTATTACTATTAGTAGCCCAAGTATAGCAGCAAGTACTAAGGTGACTTTGTAAAATATGTACACTTTATAGTTCCATATATATTTGTAAAATATGTGTAAAATACGTAATGACATTTGTTTACAGATGAAAATTCCAAGTAAAATCTGAAATATTTCTCATTAAAAATGTGAAGAAATATGAGGCAGTGGCATTATTTTTGCAGTGATTTCAAACTATATTCTGTAGTTAGATTTATATAAGTTTGAACCAACTTGACAGTGCATTGACTTTGTTTTCACAGTACATGAATTAAAATGTGCTAAAATGTGCATGGCATATCATATAATAAGCAAATTATTCAGAATAGAGCATTTTAATATTGTATATCTAACCTGTCTTCTAATAAATTAGTTTTAATGATTTTTTAAAAGAAATCAAGAAGATGGTTTTATTTGAAAGAATTTCAAAATTTTTGAAATGCAGTTTTAATCTTAAAATGTTAGATATATTTTTGTTTCTTTGATATTTCGTTTTGTTTACAGCAAGAAAACCCTACTTGGGAATCTTCACCTATGATCCTACTCAATGTAAATAAACAGCCATGTAGAATTACACAGCCACAGAAAAACTTGCTATAAGTAGCATCTTTTACAATGTTTAGTTTTAGAGCTTACCTAATTCTGCCAAAATGTTTTAAAATACAGCAAAACAATAACTTTTACAAATTAAAAATCATAGTGATGTTTATTTAAAATTTTTCTTTACAGGTAAGTTTTTGGGTTGTTAGAGAAATTCTTCATGCTCAAACATTAAAAATTAGAGCTGAAGTTTTGAGCCACTATATTAAAACTGCTAAGGTAAGAAAAACTTGTGTTTTTATTTTTGTGTTCAACCATTCATAAATGTTTGCAACTGAATAAATATTTGTAATGTTTTCTGTAGTGTTCATTGATACTGGAAAAATAAGGCCCATTGATTAGTATAAGTCAATTTTTAAAGTTGGATGCCCACGTTCCCTGTCTTTTCCTTTAGTCTTCCTGTTTTCCTGCTCTTTCTTTTATATCCTTCATCCCACTCTCTGAGTAGTGAATTAATGTGATCTGTTTCACTGAATAAGTAAACAAAGGTTAGATTGTGGTAAAGTATGATATTTATAAAATTTTGGACTATTCTGCAGGTGATGAAGAAAGCCATGAAGGATTAAGTAGGAGAATACTACTTCACTTCTGAAGTGAAACATGTGAAGAATAAGACTTTATTTTTAAGAGAATAGTATATGTGATGTTACCACATTATTAACTGAGCAATTATTGTGTGGCATAGATAATAAATAGAGCAAGAGAAATGGAGCATGGATTTCATAGTAATTGGAAATTAAGAGAGAGAGGTGAGACAGGCTGTTCACAAGAGGATACCAAGATTTTGTTAAAACTTGTAACAACTCTGAATTCAGCTGTAGGGGCAGAAAGGGAATGAGCCTTTCCCTCTCTATCATGAAGGCTTAGGGCCGGCAGCCCTATAACAAAAGACAGGTTAATGAGAGAAAAGCATAGCAGATTTATTACATGTGCATAGAAGTCATACAAAGTACAAACTCAAAGCAGGGCCAAATGGTTGATGCTTAAATATCCTCTTCACTGGGGAGAGGGGAGTTTTGGGGAAAGGGATGCATAGGAGCGACTTACAGGGAAAATGAATGAGGCCAGAGAACAAAGGCCTGAGACCAAGTTTCTCTGAGCTCTGGGGGAGATGGCATCACAGGTTATGGGTGGGTGAACAGAGGAAACCATGTTAAGCAAAGAAAGATACCTCAAGGAAATATCTCAGATAATCTCAGAACTACCCTCAGAAAGAATAGTTGGGGTAGCCTGTGGTTGAGTTAATAGTTAATTGTTCCTGGATCTGGACAAGGGAGAGGATACTCAAGAGAAAGCCTAGCTGTTCATTTCACCAATGTAGATTTTCTCTACAGACGCGAATCTCCTCCACAAAAGGCAGCTTTTCAGGGCTATTTCTGTCTGTAGGCCCTCTGAATAGCCATCTCAAAATATGTCAAAGAAGTATATTTTAGGATAATATATTTTTGGTTTCTTTTAATGTTAAGTTCACTAAGAAGTATGGTAATTGTAGCCACGTTCATTCATTACTCTTGTCATAAATACAAAACTTAGCTTACCTGTGAATGAAAGAAGATAGAATAAAATGAGAGTACCATGTTTACAATTATTGTAAGTCATAACTCTTCCATATTTTCCTTAAGAACGTGGGAGCAATTGTATTCTAACATTCTGTGGCACTAGGTGGCAGAGCTAGCCTTCTACAAATTTGATATTTTGCAAAAGTGTCAAAATGTTTTAAAAATTTTTTGTGGTGATGTGTTAGATATATGTATGTATTTTTTGAAATGGAGTTATACTCTGTGGCCCAGGCTGGAGTGCAATGGTGTGACCTTGGCTCACTGCAACATCTGCCTCCTGGGTTCAAGTGATTCTTACATCTCAGCTCCCCAAGTAGCTGGGACTACAGGTGCATACTACCACACCCAGCTAATTTTCATATTTTTAGTAGAGATGGGGTTTCACCATGTTGGCCAGGCTGGTCTCAAACGCCTGACCTCAGGCGATCCGCCTGCCTCGGCCTCTCAAAGTGCTGGGATTACAGGTGTGAGCCACTGTGCCTAGCCAATCCTGGTTTTTAACTAATAAAATTAATGATTCTTCTCCATGAATTCTACATTATTATTTTCTGATACTTTTAAATATGTTCCACTCAAAACCACCAAATTTTGCCCAAACCTACCACTGTCTTCATCAAGCAGTCATTTAATTTCAGTTCAGACTTTGAATTATTTTTGACAGCACTTACCTTCATACCAAGCTCTAAACCCATAATTGTTTTTTTCTTATTATTGTCTCTTAAACTCTTCTACTCTGACTCTCTTCCTACTATATTGTTTGTTATAAAACTAACAGGTCTCTTACTTGAGTATTGTATCAGTTGGCATTCTCCAGAGAGATAGAACCATAGTATTCTGTATACATGTGTATAAAGAGATCTAAATATAAAATGTATAAATAGATTTTAGGAATTGACTTATACCATTGAAGGGGGCTGGCAAGTATGAAATCTGTAGGGCAGGCCAACAGGCTGGAAACTCAGGAGCTTAGGCAGTATTCTTGAGGCAGAATTTCTTTTCCAGGAAACCCCAGTTTTCAGTATTAAGGCCTTTCAGCTGAACAGGTGAGGTCCACACATTATCAAGTGGAATCCCTTAAAGTCCACTGATTATAGATGTTAACCACATCTATAAAATATCTTCATGATAATTAGGGTTTGATTAAGTAACTGAATCAAGCTGATAGTCTAGCCAAGTTGATACGTAAAACTTACCATCACATAGATACAAAAGAATATAAGAATATTTAAAGTAGCAAAAGAATCATAATGTGGATACCCATGCATGCACCCACTTAGCACTGGGAATTTTCATATACCTCTTCGTATGCCACCTCCTTCCCTTCTACTACAGTGGGAACTACTGCCTTGAATTTTATGTTTCCTTTTCTTTTACAGCTTATGTGTTTCTGAATGATTGTTGCAAACGTATGCTTTTGGATTTTGTTTAAATTGAATTATTTCATATTTACTTTTACACTTTTATAACTAGGCATTGTTACTTAATGGTTTTAGGAGTAGCTGTGTTGTAGAGTATCCTATTTGCATATATCACAAATTATTCAATGTACTTTGGATTATTTCCAGATTTTTGCTATTATAAGCCCTGCTGCCATGAGCATTCTTGTGAGTCTCTTGGTATTTATGTGAAGATTGAAGCCCTAGAAACACAGAGTTCATACTAGCAGTAAAATTTCTGTCTCTCTCTCTCACTCTTTTTTTTTTTTTTTTTAGACAGGATCTTGTTTTGTCACTCAGGCTGAAAGCCAGGGGTGCAAACCCTAACTCACTGCACCCTCTACCTCCTGGGCCCAAGCAGTCTCTCACCTCAGCCTACTGAGTAATAGGGATTAGCCACCACCCCTGGGTAATTTCCTTTTTTTTTTTTTAAAGACAAGGCCTCACTGTGTTGCCCAGGCTGGTCTTGAACTCCTGTGCTCAAGTGATCCCCCCACATTGACCTCCCAAAGTGCTGGGATTACAAGTGTGAGCCACTATACCCGTCCCCTCATCATTTTTAACTTTGTTATAGGTAACCTCCAAACTGGTTATATTGATATACTGTCACTAGCAATTTATGAAGATGCCTGTTGCTCCACATGCATGTCACCACCTGATATTGTCAAAATGTTTCATTATTGCCAATTCTGGTGAATGTGAAATGTATCTCATTTAGTTTTAATAGCCTTTCATTGAATCTGAAAGGAGTGAACATCTCTTCTATATTGGCCATTTAGGTTTTCTCTCTTGAAAGGTCTGTTTAAGATCGTTCAGCAGTTTTCTATTTTGGCATTGGTCTTTTATTGATATTTTTTTTGAGATGGAGTCTCACTCTGTCGTCCAGGCGATCGTTCACTGCAGCCTCCACCTGCAGGGTTCATGCAGTTTTCCTGCCTCAGCCTCCCAGGTAGCTGGCATTACAGGTTCACACCACTATGCCTGGCTAATTTTTGTATTTTTTTAGTAGGACG
Organism: Cebus imitator; assembly: GCF_001604975.1. Classification (NCBI taxonomy): domain Eukaryota; kingdom Metazoa; phylum Chordata; class Mammalia; order Primates; family Cebidae; genus Cebus; species Cebus imitator. The sequence goes on from NW_016107526.1 coordinate 3,741,713, forward strand.
GGGTTTCAACACACTAGCCAGGCCAGTCTCAAATTCCTTGCTTATCATGTTTTTGAGATTCATCCACGTTGCATGTTTTCGGTAATTCTTTTATTGCTGAGTAGATTTCCAATGTATGGATATTCCACAGTGGTTTTTTTTTTTTTTTTTTTTTTTTTTTTTTTTTTTTTTTTTTTTTTTTTTTTTTTTTTTTTTTTTATCATTTTCTTATTAATGCACGTTTGTTTTACCTTTGGCTTCTATGAATAAAGCTATTATGAACATTTTTGTGAAATATGCATTTTTTTTCTTGATTATACCTAGGAGTGGTGGACCTGCTGGGTTATAGATTAGGAATATGTTTTAACTTCATTAGAAACTGCCAAATATTCTTATTTTCCAACATAACCCTGTTGGTTTTACCACGTTAAATTTCAGTCAGCAATAAGAGTCTTCTAGTTACTCCACACATCTTGCCAGCACTTGATGTTTAATTTTTTTTTTTTAATTTTGGCTGTTCTTTTGGGTGTGTAGTTGTATCTTATTGTGGCTGTAATTTGTATTTCTCTAATGATAGTGATGGTTGAGTATCTTTTCATATGTACTTGGATCATTTGGATATTTTGCTTTGTGATATTATCCTTTCAAATCTTTTGCCCATATTTTTAATAGGATTGTTTGTCTTATCAAGTTGTAGGGACTTTTTAAATGTATTCTGTATACAAACCCTTTTCAGAAATACATAAAACCTCTGCCTCCTGGGTTGAAGCTATAGCTATTGATTGAGGTTTTATTGAATTTATAGATCACTTTGGGAAGAATTGATGACAATATTAAGACTTTAAATCCATAAACTTGGTATATCTCTGTTTAAGTTTTCTTTATTTTCTCTCAACAATGCTTTATTTTCAGTGAAGCACTCTTGCATCTCTTTATTTCTAGATGGCCAGTGTTCTGATGTTACTGTAAATGTTTTTCCATCTCATTTTCTAATTGTTTGGTGCTATATATGCAATCATGTCATCTGAAAATAAAGGCAGATTTTACTTCTTCCTTTCTGACTTTTCTACCTTTAAATATTGTATATAAAAGAATGGTAGAGACTGGAGTAAAGATTCTCTTCTCCCAGGGTGCTTAAGACCAATCCTCTGTGAGGGAACGAGAACGAGAAGCCGATTTTTCTGGCCAGGCATGTAATCCTAGTACCCTGGGAGGCCAGGGAGGGCAGATCACCTGAGGTCAGGAGTTCAAGACCAGCCTGGCCAACATAGTGAAACCCCGTATCTACTAAAAATACAGAAACCAGCCAGGCAAGGTGGTACACACCTGTAGTCCCAGCTGCTCAGGAGGCTGAGGCAGGAGAATTGCTTAAACCCGGAGGTGGAGGTTGCAGTGAGCCGAGATCAGGACACTACACTCCCACCGGGGTGGGCGAGCTAGACTGCCTCACAAACACACAAAAAAAAAAAAAAAAAAAAAAAAAAGGGAGAGAAGCTAATTTTTCTGATTCTATTAGGAATTGAGGTGGATAGGGTTGAGTTTTAGCTTTAGTTAGTTTCAAATCATCTCTGGTTACAAATGACTCAGGGCAAAATCTGTACTTTGTATGGTACAGGCCGCTTCCTCTAGCAGGACCCTGTTGTCTCAGCCCCAGAGATCCCTCTCTGCTTTCTAACCCAGCCATCAGCCTCCAGCACTGACACACAGTAAAGAAAGTTCTATTAGGAGTGAATCAGTGGACACAAGAACCAACTCTAGGTTTGAGACTCCTGCAGATTCTAGTCTGTTGTATCAGCCCACAAGGTTGTAAAAACAATGGTTTCTTCTTACTGGCCATTGGAGGCTTCATCTTTCCCTAGCCTTGTAGAGATTAAGCATATGCCCTCAGGGGGAAAAACTGTTTAAAGGCTGGGTTTTGTTGTTGTTTTTTTTTAATGGTGGAATTTATTTGTGTCCACAACTCTCTAGTGTCTTTAATAAAATGGTTTTCTTTCTAAGTTTGTCTGTTTTGTGTTCTTGCTGTTATGGCTAGAACAATGGTTTCTCATGCTGTACTACATCTTAGGCAGAAGCTACAAGTTCAGCATGAGGTTTTTGTTGTTTCTATTTGTTTATTCTTTCTTTTTTTTTTTTTTGAGAAGGGGTCTTTTTTGTTTTTTTTTTTGAAAAACCAGCTCCTGGTTTTATTGATTTTTTTTTGAAGGTTTTTTTTTTTTTTTTTGAGACAGGGTTTTGCTGGATTGCCCAGGCTGTGTAGTACAGTGGCGCAATCATGGCTCACCACAACCTCTGTCTCCTGGTCTCAAGCAGTCCTCCCACCTCCCAGCCTCCCAAGTAGCTGGGACTACAGGCACATGCCACCACGCCTGGTTAATTTTTGGTTTTTGTTTTTTGTTTTTGTAGAGACAAGGTTTTGCTATGTTGCCCAGGCTGGTCTTGAACTCCTGGGCTCAAGCAGTCCGCCAACCTCAGCCTCCCAAAGTGCTAGGATTATAGGTGTGAGTCACCACACTCGGCCTTTGTTTCTTCTTACTATGAAGTAATTATGTGGGCTACAAACTTTCATAAGACCCCTTCCCTCTTCCATTAGCGCTGTGGTTCACAACAGGCATTGTTTCCTTGCAGTCTCTTGATGGTGGGTGAGGATTACTTCTATCCTGCTCTTACACTCAGGCTATGAGCCCTTCAGTGTCTCTGCTTTATGCAATGAGGGTCTCTTATTGGAACCCCCACCATAGATAGACAAAGTTAGGGGCTGATTACTGTGTACATTTACAGAACCCTACATATAATTTTATTCTAGAAATATGCAAATAAGATTTGTATTTGTTTGTTTTCATGTCTGTCTCACTAGACTGAAGCTTCTTGATAGGTTTTTTTCATTTTTGTATATGCAGTCTAATATGGTACCTAGTATAATAAATGTTTGAAATACGTTTGTCGAATGCTTTCCAATTAGATTATATAACCTTGTGTAAAGGTTTATATTATGTTTTGTGTTACTGATTTATTTTGTTTTTATTTGTTTTCTTTGGGTTTTCAATTAAATGTTCTATCCATAGCATTTTCTACACCTGGGGCTTACCTGGGAGTAGGATTAGGACAGTTGTAAAATGAATGGTTTTTAGACAGGACTTGTGGGATGTAAGCATTGGGTAGTATTTAAAAATCTGGGAAATTAGCAATAAATGTCATGCAGATCTCATGGCAAATTGCTGGAAACTAGTGTTAGGAGTTTTTTACATGCAGACTGTAAAATCAGTATCTCAGCATCAACGAGAAAAAAAAAGATCTGGGGATTTAGGTAGGAGGAAGCAGAAAATTAAGGAAGACTGTGAAAGGCAGGTTTCTCCCTTGTCCTAGAATAATGGGAGTACTGAATAGGAAACCAAATAAGAATCCTGGATGTTGACCCTTTCTTGAAACTTGAAACATAAAGCAGAGGCTTAGTAATAAGGGAGACTTTACTAGAAACCAGCTTTCATGATGATACCATGTAAACTTAATGTGAGACATAACCTTGATTTTCTTAATGTTACTCAACTAGAGGTAGATTTATTCCCAGAGCTTGGGGACAATGCCAGGGTAGAAAATGTAAGTTCTATTGTGCATCAGAACAATTTAGTGTAAATAATGTGGGTAGTCGAAAGACAAATCTCAATAATGAAGGTAATATATACTGGAACGCTATATCAGTTGCCAAGATTGTACTTGTTAGTCTAAATTTTTTCTTATATTCATGTTTCTTTTTCATCCCTCTCCCCCATTTTTTTTTTTTTTTAATCTTCAGAAACTATATGAGCTGAATAACCTTCATGCACTTATGGCAGTGGTTTCTGGCTTACAGAGTGCCCCAATTTTCAGGTTGACTAAAACGTGGGCGGTGAGTAATGCTCTTTAATGAAAGGTTTGACTTCCTGTGGGAAGGAAAGCTGTATTCATTTCCTTTATAATTATCATTAAGGTTAATATATAATAATAGATAAGGATTTTTAAATGGCATTGTACTCTATTCTTTGATACCTACATTTTTTCTCCTTAAGCAGTACACTGGTATAAGGTAGTTTTTGGGTACAGTTTGGTGCTTGGTTTTTGCTGTTTAGAGAATCATTTTTATTGAAACACTTTCAGTGTTTTTGACAACGTAGTGTTTAATATTCAGCTGATGGGAAGTATGAATACAGAAAAATGCATTTAATTGTGAAGATTATGCTTTTGAAAAGTTTGAGGAGTATCTAAATTGTAAGTTTCAAAAAAAATTTACTGATTACAATTTTCATTATTTTAAAAAATGAGTAAACCTTAGATTTTTTTCCTTAGGAACAATGGAAAACCTGATGATTAACATGGAATTATTTGCTGTTGCTACACATGCTGATGTTATTTTAATCATATTTGGTTCTATTACTTGTATAAGATCAGAGTGTGAATTTTGACTTCTGCAAATGTGTGTATTTTCATATTTGAGTGGCATAATACTATACTCAATCTTTTCAGGTATTTTTCATTTAGATTTTATATAAGTAAAATTTTATATTCAATTAAGTTTATATTCAATACTATTTAATGTTAAAGATCAATAATTTTGTTTAGAATCTATTACATTTTGTACAAAGGATCAATGTGTTTTTAAGGTTCTATGGTAAAACATGACTGACTTTTTAAAACATTTTTTATTACTAAAATATAAATGTTTTTAATTAAAGTGCTGCTTTTGCTTTTTATGGTATTTGATGAGACAGATGTTTCTCATGAAAACCAGTGTAGATTTCTATATTGGAAAAACATTACTGTGGAAAAACTTATGATCCTTTTTAAATTTCTTTTTTTTTAATGGAAACACCTGGGTGTAAAGGGTTTTCTCTAAAAATTCCTTTTAATAATTATGGCCTTATTGTCTTTTCTTAAAATTTGAATTTCATGGGGGAATGGAAATGATTATAAATATACAGTTATGAATTCTGTCTTTAAAGTTTCAGGGAAAAGAATTAGAACAGTTATGAATTCTATCTTTAAAGTTTCAGGGAAAAGAATTGTACTCTAATCATGAAAAAAAATTATTTTTATTTTTTGAGCTCAGGCTGGAGTGTAGTAGCACAATCATAGCTTACTGCAGCCTCCAACTCCTGTGCTCAGAGGATCCTCCAGCCTCAGCCTCCCAAGTAGCTGGACCGCAGGCACATGCCACCATGCCCAACTAATTTTTTAAAAAGTTTTTGTAGTGATTGTTTTCCAGGCTGTTTTCAAACACCTGACCTCAAGCAACCCTCCCACCTTAGCCTCACAAAGTATTGGGATTACAGGCATGAACCATTACGCCCAGTCCTATGCCCTTATTTATGATTTGGTTTATTAATGAGATACATTTGCCTGAAGTTAATTTTTATTTTCCTTGAAGATATTTTCATTGTCTCCCTTTTGTATTTGCATGGAAAATAATTTTTATTTGGTAACAGGTCCATTATTTATCTGAATAAAACTTTTGATGGTTTGTATTACATCTTAAAATATTTCATACTGCGCTATGTACTCTGTAATCCATAGCGCTATGTACTCTATAATACATTGCTTGACATACAGTAGTGAATGGTCTAGACAAAGTTCCATTCTCATACAGCTAACATTCTGCTGGGGAAAAAGAAATTGCAAATAAATAAATGACATGTAAATAGTGATAAATGCTCTGAAGAAAAATAGAAAGGCAGGCAGGACAGTACTGTGTTATGTATCATGTAAGAGAATCTAATAAATGACAATTCAATAGAGACCTGAAGGAATCGAGGGAACCATTATTTGGATATCTGGGAGAAGAGAATTCCAAGTAGAGGTAATAGCAAGTAAAAAGACCCAGTTACGTTCAAATAGCAAAGTGGTCAGTGTTGACAGTAGAATAAGCTAGGAAGGTACCTGGTGGTAGGAGATGATTTCAAAGAGATGGCATGAATCAGATAATGAGGGTGCTGTTTACTCATATTCAGAGAGGTATAGAGAAGGACCACTGTGGGCTGGGGTTCTATTTTACATATACTGTGTTTGAGTTGGCTGGTAAACATCCATGTGAACTGTAACGTCAGAGTTAGATACACAAGTTTAAGAGAGTGGTTGGGGCTAGAGAGATTTTTATGATCATCACCGTAAAGTATTTGAAGCTAGATGGGATCACCTAAGGAGGGAGCATAGATGAAAAGCCCAGGAAACCTCCAGGATTCCCAAGTAGAGATTGGAAAAATGAGGAGAAATCAACAAAGGAAATTATGGGTAGGGCACAATTTTTCACAGTGAAGTAAAGGAAATGTTTCGAGAAAGATTTATCACTTTTGTCAAATGCTACTAATAATTTGAATAAGGTGCAAAGTTTTAGATGACCTGACAATTGGAAAGGATTGGTGACCTCAGGAAGAGCAATTTCAGTAGAGAGGTGGGGTGAAAAACTGACTGGAATTGAGAAAATGGTGATGAAGAAGTGGGACAGCAAGTATAGAGAATGCTTTTGAGGAATTTTACCTCAAGGAATTTTTATCGTTAAGGGCTACAGCGTAGTGTTGCAGAGAAGTATGGTACCTGGAAGGGAATGTGAGACCAAAGATTTCTGGTATTTTGTTTTGTTTTAGAAATGGCATCAATGGCAATATGTTTTATGCTGGTGACAATAATCTAGTAGAATGAAAAAAATGACAAGAGAATGAGGGATTACACCAATGATATGCTTGCTTAGATGAAAGGGAATTAGATCTAGTCTATTGTATCAGTAAGAGTTTATCCATTTTAACAGCTGGGAAAGGGAATGTGTTTAGTTACAGATATAGCTAAGTTGGTAGATTTGGTGGTGGGATTCTTAGAAGTTTTTCTGATTATTTTGTTTCCTCAGACATAAAAAAAGCAAGGTCTTTAGTTGAGAGTGATATGGGAGAGGTGTTGGAGGTTTGCAGAAAGAGGAGAGGATACGAAGGTCACCTGGAGAGTGTGAGAGTGCCTTAACTAAGAAAACGTACTAGGTTTGATAGACCTTACGAAGGATCCGTCTGCTTCAGACTTTTTTTTTTTTTGGTCATGAATGAAAAGTAAAACCAGTCAGCAGAGTTATGTATTTTCCAGTCAGGTTCAGATATCCAGCATAATTTTTCAATAGTGCCAAGAGTTACATTTAACCAGAGTTGGGATTTTTCAAGGCTTTTGTACCAGAGGGGTTAAGGGTAGCACAAGACGTAAAAGAGGAAAAATATAAGAGTTGTTTTATTGACAGATGTGGAAACTAAACCAAGTAAAAGGAGGGAGATAATGAACAGTGAAAAGGTATTCTGGTCACTAGATTGGAAGCTACAGTGGAATCAAATAATCACTGGATTCAGAGTGAGAAAGGGAGTGCAAGCTGAGGGTGATAAAAAATAAGATCATTGGAGCAGGAGAAGTCAAGAAACTGAGAAGCAAGAGTATTGGGAGTGTTATCCCCATGAAGGGGGCAATCACCAAGATTTATGATAAGAATAATTTTGGTTCATGAATTTTTTTTCTCCAACTACTAAAATCTTCAAGATAACAGGGGAAGAGTGACTTGTAGATCTGTAAATGACAGTTGTAATCTAGGGTTCTCTTGTTTAATATGGTGGCCATTAGCCGCATGTGGCTATTAAATTTAATTCATTAAAATTAAATAAAATTAAAAATTTAGTTCTTTGATCATACTAGCCACGTTGCAGGTGCTCAGTAGTCACATGTGACAGCTAGTGGCTATCATATTGGACTGCACAGGCATAGATTTTCACCATCACAAAATTCTACTGGACAACACTGATCCTAGTACTTTCAACTTCATAGAGGCTAGAGGATTTTAGGGAGCAGGGTGAGATAATGAGCTGGAAGAAATTGTGAAGAGCAAGGAGCAAAGATTACACCTGACCTACCTCCAGGCATATTACAAGGTTTATAAGAAAAGAAAGGGAATACTTGGAGAAAAGATTAAGGATAGGAGTTTTGCAGAGGATGGACCATGAGTTCAAGAGGATACAGTTGGAAAGGTTTGCGATGGTTTTGTTTTTAACCGATAAAGGGAAGGTACCAAAAGACTGCAACGTTCTATATATGGAAAATAATTAGGAGCATTTTCTTTAACATGAAGGAAAAGGATGCCCAATTTCACTGTTTTATTCAATATACAATTGATGTTGTATATGTTTTAATGTTTATAACAGAATTATTCACAGTAGTCAAAAGATAGAAACAACCCAAACATCTATCACTGGATGAATGAATACATAAAATGTAGTATATACATACAATGGAATATTCATCTGCCTTAAAAAGCAATGAAATTCTGAGACATGGTGCACCGTGGATAAACCTTCAGACAATATGCTAAGTGAAATAAGCCAGACACAAAAGAACAAATACTGTATAAGTCCCGTAATTCCACTTATATGAGGTACTTAGAGTAATTAAATTCATACAGACAGAATCAAGATTGGTGGTTGTCAGGGATGGGGAGAAATGGATTTGGGAGTTATCGTTTAATGGATATGGAGTTTCCATTTTGAGAAGATGAAAAAGTTTTGGATATGGATGTTGGCGATATCCTTAAAATGTACACTTAAAATGGTTAAAATGCTTAATTTTATGTTATGTATATGTTTTACCATAGTTTTTAAAAAATAGGTGTACTTATACAGTGCTTGAATATATGAACAATATACAAAACCAGTTATATTTGAAACAGTTAACAAGTATTATTTAAAAGGACATCATTTACAATATCAACAAAAGAAAATATCAAACAAGTGGAATAAAATTTGTAAGACTTATATGCAGAAATTTGTAAAACTTTACAGGAAGGCATTAAAAAGGAGCTAAATAGATGGAGCAATAGCCTATGTTCATGGATAGAACTATTAGAGTTCTAACAGGCTTTTGAAACTGTAAAATAAACTGAATGTTACTAAATAAATGAATTTAATAACATTCCAAGATACAAAATCAACACACAAAAATCAGTTGCATTTCTATACATTAATAACAAACTGTCTGAAAAATTAAGAAAATCTCATTTACAGTAGCAGCAAAAGAATAAAATATTTAGGAATAAATTTAACCAAGGAGGTGAAAAATCTGTGCACAGAAAACTATAAAACATTAAAGAAAGAAATTAAATAAGATACAAATAAATGGAAGGATATTCTGTGTTTGTGCATGGGAAGAATTCATGTTGTCAAAATGTCCATACAGCCCAAAGCAATCTACAGATTGAGTGCATTCACTGTCAAATTTCAATAACATTTATCACAGAAATAGAAAAAACAATTTTAAAATTTACATGGAATCAAAAAAGTCTCAGAATAGCCAAAGCAATCTTGAGCAACAACAAAGCTAGAGGCATCATACTCTCCGATTTTAAAATATACTGTGAAGCTGTAATAAAACAGAAATAAATACACACATTTACAGTCAACTGATCTTCAACAAAAGTGATGAGAACAATGGGAAATGATAATTTCTTCAATAAATGGTGTCAGAAAAACTGGATGTCCACATGCAAAAGAATGAAACTGGACCCTTATACCATCTGCAAAAATGAACTCAAAATATATTTAATACTTAAATGAGACCTGAAACTGTAAAACGACTAGAAGAAAACACAGGGGAAAAGTTTCTTGACATTGGATCTGGACAATAATTTTTTGGATATGACCCCAAAAGTACAAGCAACAAAAGAAAAAATGTACAAATGGGATTGCATCAAGCCAAAAAGTTTTTGTACAGCAAAGGAGATAATCTATGGAATGGGAGAAGATATTTGCAAACCATATATCTGATAAGGGGTTAATATCCAAAATACCATCATGTATGACTTAACAATGAGAATACTTTCTGAGAAATGTGTCGTTCGGTGATTTTGTTATTCAAACATCATAGAGTATAATCACACAAACCCTAGATGGCATAGCCTACAATACGTACTAGGCTATATGTTACAGCCTATTGCTTCTAGACTACAGATGTGTACAGCATGTTAGTGTACTGAATAGGCAATTGTAACACAGTGGTATTTGTATATTTAAACACAGAAAAGGCACAGTAAAAAATACAGTATCTATGGGACCACTGTTGTATATGCAGTTTGTTCTTGACTGACATGTCATTATGCTGCACATGACTACATAAGGAACTCAGACAATGCGATAATAAGAAAACAACCCAATTTTTAAAATGGGCAAAGGATCTGAATAGACGTTTCTCAAAAGAAGACATACACATGTCTAGCAGGTATTTGAAAAGGTGCTCAACATCACTAATCATCAGGGCAATGCAAATCAAAACCACCATAATCTATCATCTCATACCTGTTAGAATAGCTATTATCAAAAAGGCAAAAGGTAACTAACAAGTATTGGTAAGGATATGGAGAAAAGGGAACTGTTATACAGTGTTGATGGGAATGTAAATTGGTACAGTCATGGAAAACAGCACAGAGATTCCCCCAAAAATAATAATAGGAAAATTACATGATCCCGCAATCCCATTTCTAAGTATATATCCAGAGAAATTGAAATTGACTCCTACATTCATTTTAGCATTATTCACAGTGGCCAAGATATGGAATCAACCCAAATGTTCATTAGCAGATGAATGGATAAAGAAAATGTGGTTTATATACACGATGGAATACTATCCAGCCTTACATTTATAACAGCATGGGTGAATTTGGAGCTCATTATTCTCAGTGAAATAAGCAAGATACAAAAAGACAAATACTACTGCACAATTTCACTTATCTTTGCAATCTTAACAGGTTGAACTCATAGAAGCAAAAAAGTAGAAGTATCATTGCTGAGGGGCAGGGGAAATGTGGAAATGTTGGGTCAGTGGGTACAAAGTTTCGGTTTTATGGAACAGGGGTCTCCAAACCCTGGCTGCTGACCAGTAACGGTCCGTGGCCTGTTAGGAACTGGGTTACACAGGAGATGAGTGGCAGGCAAGTGAGCATTACCACGTGAGCTCCACCCCCTGTCACATCAGCAGCAGCATTAGATTCTCATAGGTGCATGAACTCTATCATGAGCTCTGCATGTGAAGGATCTAGGTTGTGTGCTCCTTATGAGAACCTAATGCCTGATGATCTGAGGTGAACAGTTTCATCCCTGAACCATTCCCCATCCGTGTTCATGGAAAAATTGTCTTCCACAAAACTGGTCCCTGGTGCCAAAAAGATTAGGGATCACTAATGGAGAGAGAATAAGTTCTGGAGATCTATTGTACTGCGTGATGACTATAGTTGGCTGTAGTTAATAAGACTATATTATATGCTTGAACAACTCTTGTAAGGGAGAAGATCTTTTTTTTTTTTTTTTTTTAATGGAGTCTCGCTCTATCACCCAGGCTGTAGTGCAGTGATGCAATCTTGGCTCACTGCAGTCTCCACCTCCCAGGCTCAAGCGATTCTCCTGCCTCAGCCTCCCAAGTAGCTGGGATTACAGGCACCCCCCACCACACCCAGCTAATTTTTGTATTTTTAGTAGAGACGGTGTTTTGCCTTGTTGGCCAGGCTGATATTAAACTCCTGACCTCAAGTGATCCCACCTGCCTTGTAATCCCAAAGTACTGGGATTACAAGCTTGAGCCAAGATGTCTGGCCTAAGAGAGTGAATCTTAAATGTTCTTACCATATACTAACACATACATAAGAAGTAACTAACTTGTAGATGATGAATATGTTAATTAGCTTCATAGCTTGATAATTTCATAATATATAGGTGTATTAAAACATGTGTACCTCAAGTATATACAATTTAAATTTGTCAGTTATACCCCAGTACTGCTGGTGGGAAATTGGCTATAAAATTTGTATGGAAATTTAAAGGTTCAGGAATAATTGAAGAAGTCAGTGGGAGTTGGGGACATAAGCACTTGCCCTGACAGATGTCAAGGTATACTATATTATTTGGACAGTGTATAATTCCTGCAGGTTTAGACATATCTACCAATGAAACAGAATGAAGAACCCAGAAATACCTCCTTGTTTTTATAGAACTCTGATATCTGTATGACAGTGATGGCATTGTAAGTTGGCGAAGAAGTGAGGGACTGTTTATTAATTGGAGCTGCAAATTGTTCACCAGTTTGGGGGAAAAATGAAATCAAGCCCTTACACCATTTACAAAAATCCTTGTGAGATGGCTACTTAAGGACTTAAATGTGAAATGAAAAGAAGGAAAAATATATGTGAATATCTCTCGTTTAGCATAAATAGATTTCTGGCTTGGGATAAGTAAGGATTTTTTAGATAAGATACATAAAGCTCAAACAGTGAAAGAAAAGATAATAAATTTTGTCATGTTAAAGTAAAAATTTCTGTTCATCAAAAGGTATTTTAAAATTGAAAAGAGGATGCAGGAAGGGGGGAGATATGTGCAACAGTTGTCCAACTAGAATATGTCCAACACAAGAATTTGCATCCAGAATATATAAAGACCTCTAACAAAGCAAAAAGAAAAAAAAAGAAAAATTAGCAGTATGAAGATATTTTGTAGAGGAGAAGATACACCTGGAAGCAGTGAAAATGAGTGAACTACAGCTTCTTACAAATTCATGAATGAAGCCTTAATATCACAATGTTAGATGAACAAAGTAATTGCCAAAGACTAAAAATGAAATAAAAGTTAAAATGGAATAAAATTTGCCAAAATGAAATAAAATTTGAGGGGAGAACATTCAGACTAGTGGTTACTTGTTGTCTCTTAAAGGCAGTCAAGGCAATTGGATGGAAGATGATTTATGTGTATTCGTTATAAAGTTTAAACCAGTTTAACAAAGTCTTACCACGCTCTAATAATAATTGAGTATCACAAACAAAAGATATAATTAATCTGCACTCCAGGTCCAAGATAACATATTCATTTATGCAGATGCACACATTCGTACATGTTGTGTGAAATTACAAACCAAGGTGATGAGGAATAATCTGAGAGTTTGCTTCCTGGGGTGAATGACATGAGCAGGCATTCATCCAGGTTTTCTCCAAAACAGATTGTGGTGGTAAGGTGGTATCAGATATCTGGCCAGGAACATCTAGAATTCTGTGGCTCTCTTCTTTCATTAATACCAATAAAAGTGTGAAGAGCCTTGCCCCCAGTTGTCATGTTCTGGGAGCCAAGGACATACGGAGTTAGAACACTGTGAAGTATTTTGTTCCTCCCCTCCATTTCCATTTTTTTTGGTGGGGAAAATAAAGTGACTTCATAAAGATAACATTATAAATATCAAAAGAAGATTTGAAAAGGAAGAAATAAAAGACTTCACAGTTAATAGAGTTTCTGAACTATCAGGAAATACATATATTAATATCTGATTAGTTCTTTACATACACATTCTTCCTTTAGTCTTCTGGAAGCAAATCTCTCCTACCACAACCCGGATTGAATTCTGTTTATCTGATTATTGATTTTTTTATGAAAATTACAAAATCATGTTATTTTTTTATGTATTAGACCATATAGTTTGTTACAACTGTTTTGTGTTTCAGCTGTGACAAGATTAGTTACGAGGTCCAAATAAATCGTTTCTCCTGATATTGTACCAAAGTTTTTGAATGATTGACTTAGGGGAAGAAAAAAGAGCAAGTTTATCATTATCCTTATGTCACGTAACTATATTTTGCATATCCCAAATACTTTCTTAAGTGGGAAAGGGATGGTTAGATTTACAGGCAGCAAGCAAGCATTTTCACCTAATCTTGAGATTGCTAATCAGGTATCTTGAAAGAGGTACCCCTATTTTCAACCATGGAATATCCATCTAAAACATTAAAACAAAGGACCACTTAACATTGTATTTTAAGAGGGAGCAATACTGTTGAGACATTTTTCTAATAGAGATTATCTGAAGATAATCTGCATCTTTGAGCCTCTGAACAATAGGTCCCAACTGTACTACATATGATACTAGAAAGAGTAGTGGATTAGGTGTCAGAATACTCCTGTCTCCAGAACCAGACAATGAGACCCTGAAAAACAAGGACATACAGCTTTGTGAGTGAGTGGGTAACAGAGAGTATTAAATGCTGCAACTTGGTAACCTTGTGATCTCAGTCTCCTCATCTCTGAATTAATACTCACACTTTTCTGATTAATCTCATAGGAAAATTAGAGACTTATACAGGTGGAAGTGTTTTGCATGCTGTAAAACGACACCAATATTTTAATGTGAAATAAAGTGAAATCTTAATGTAGTAATGAAATAGAAACTTCGTATGTTTACAAAAAAAATATTTTTTCCAGTCTTTCAAATGATTTAAAAAACTATTTCCTGAACCTTTTAGTGAACACCATTGTGGGTCACTGGCTTTGCTTTTTTTTTTTTTTTTTTTTTTTTTAATTCCCCTTGTTTTTTTCCATTGATCTCAAAGGGCACTTACTACAAATCTGCCTCTCAAGCATCTTACAACAGTATCTTTTAGTTATGCTATATATGATGTAGCACTGATCAAAGAGAAGAAAATTTCAGAAGTCCAAAAATGTAAGGAATTACAGGATTTTACAGTTACTAGGACGAGCCATGACTAGATTTATCAAGAAAATTGTGTTAATTAAATTGTAAAATTTGGTGTTTATTTCTTAATGATTATGCAAGAATGATCCTTATCTTTGAGGTGGCAAGGGATAGTTCATTAAAATACTTGGACATTTGAGCTAAATATGAATGCATAATTTTCTAAAATTAGGAAGATAATTAATACAAATTGATTAATTTAAAATAGTTAACATGAAAATGTTATTTTATGTACATGCAAAGGATATCTTATAAATAATGAATTTGGATTATTAATAGGTGAAACTGATTTTGTTTATATACTATGAAGATATAATTAAAGAAGATAAAACTTTGAAATTAAAATCCGTATTCACAGTAAATACAACTTCAGTTCAGGTCTTTGCTACAACAAAATGAGATTTGTAAATAACTTAGGTTTTTCTGTTTGTTTTTTAGTTATTAAGTCGAAAAGACAAAACTACATTTGAAAAATTAGAATATGTAATGAGTAAAGAAGATAACTACAAAAGACTCAGAGAATATATAAGTAGCTTAAAGATGACACCTTGCATTCCCTATTTAGGTGAGTTATGTCACTGTGTATTTTTTGTTTCTAGTTGTTACTCTTCCTTAATCAGTAATTTATGTGAAATTCAAGGTATTTTTAATATGTTTGTATCCTTCAAATAAATTACTTCAAGATTGGTAAGCTGAAAAAATTTGACTAAAGGTAGTTGTTACCTTATTACCTGGAATGTATTTTCATATTAAATTAGCCTTTTGCCCTCAAGATTTTTCATAGACTATTATGTTTTCTTAGAGTAGGACCATATAGTAAAATGATATTTTTTTAACTGTTTTAGTAATGCTTTTAAAGAATATAATAGTTTGTAATTATGTTTAATACATTAAGGAAATGGATCAAAGTCCTTATATAATGAAGAGATATTTTAGTGTGAATTCCGAAGTAGTCTCATTGCATATTGGTATTGTTATTTACCTGGATGAAATGAGTTGATTTGCTGTGACAGTTTAGCTTCGTGCTGAGACAGTTCTGTATTTTACATATCATTTAACTAAGAATTTATCTCTTTATTATATATCTTATAGTGCTTATAAATTCAAGAAGTATTTAAATAATAACATTATAAGATTATTTTTGACAAAATATGAATAATGCTTTGTTAGGTGTTTGAATGAAAAGAAGATCCAAATTGTTCTTTTGAATACATAAGGAAAACATGTGATACATACCTACCATACATTAAAATGAATTGATTTGATCCTACGGAGAGAGTAAGCAAATGATGAACATTGGGTGCTTTCTGGTCCTTCCCCATCCCCCAGATTTGTGTTTTGTGAAACTACTCACACTGAATTTCAAGATAGCTTTTTCTGAGAGTTTTTCTGAGAGTGATTACAGTGTCACCTTGAAGTCTTTAGTCCCAGTGACTAGAAGACAAGGGACAAAGGCAGTTGATACATGCCGACTTAGCTACTATAGAACATTAACCTTAGTTGCCCAGAGAAGAGTTTAACTCATTTGATTATTGTGGGACATTCTAGGATTGCAGAGAATGGGGACCTATTGTGTACCTTGTGTTGAAGGCAGAATACCACTAAGCACAGTAGAGTTAATGGCCACTGCATCCCAGAATATTTTGTCCTGTTTCTTTGATAAACAACTTAGGACCATAGTAAGCATGACTCTTATCAGAGAGGCTCTAAGCTGGACATTAGGAGAAGGACATTCTGTATGTGCTTTACATTTTTGTTTTGTTGTTGTTGTTTGTTTTTTGAGACCGTCTCAACTCTGTCGCCCATGCTGGAGTACAGAGGTGCGATCTCAGTTCACTGCAGCCTCTGCCTCCCAAGTTCAGGTGATTCTCATGCTTCAGCCGCCCAAGTAGCTGGGATTACAGGTGTGTGCTGCCACCACGCCCAGCTAATATTTGTATTTGTAGTAGAAACTGGGTTTTGCCATGTTGACCATGCTGATCTTGAACTACTGGCCTCAAGTGATCTGCCTGTGTCAGCCTCCCAAAGTGCTGGGATTACAGGCTTGAGCCACCACACCTGGTATGTGCTCTGTTTTTTACTATAGTCTTGGCTGTACTCATACTTGGAAATACAATTCAAGGAGAGAATAGTGAATTTTTTAAAAAATAATGCCTTCACAATTCAGAAGAATGTATACTTTTTATAGAATAGACTGAGAATTGGCAACCCTCAAGTCCTCAATGACTACTGTCCTCACTTTTTAAGTCATTGAATTTTCTTCTTTGAGCCTTGTTGTCTTTACCTAGAAATAGCATGTATAGGATTAGAATCATGTTCTTCTTAAGACTGGATGGGAGCATAGTGATGTCTTTGTTTGTTTGTTTGTTTTAAACAACAGAATCTCACTCTGTTGCCCTGGCTGCAGTGCAGTGGCACGATCTCAGCTTACTGCAAACTCCACCTACTGGGTTCAAGCAATTCTCCTGCCTTAGCAGTCTCCCAAGTAGCTAGGATTATAGGTGTGCGCCACCACACCCAGCTAATTTTTGTATTTTTAGTAGAGACAGGGTTTCACCATGTTAGCCAGGCTAGTCTCAAACTCCTGACCTCAAGTGATCTGCCCACCTCAGCCTCTCAAAGTGCTGGGATTACAGGCGTGAGCCACCGCATCTGGGTATAGTGCTGTCTTCTAATTAACGTATTTTACGATTGAGAAAGGTGGAAGACCTGGCTCATAGTCCTAAGACCTAGTTACTGACAGATCTGCATTCTGAAGTCTTGATCTAGAAAGCTCCAATTATTCCTGCTGAACTTTCATTTTAAAATTTACCAGTTTTATGATTGCTTTCTTTTTCTCATTGAAACATGTTTTTCTCAAACTAAATTTTATAATGTGTATCTCCTGGAAAAGAAAATTATTTTCCATTCAAAATGAGAAAATAACAAAATAATAGGAATCCTTATGCTGTGATTTCTAGTTGGGGACCTTGTTGTACATTTTTCCGCAATAGAGACGTCAGTACAGGATTGAAGCTGTGTGTGTCTTTGTACGTGTTCAAGTACACTCATGCCGTCCCAGGCACACACACAAAGAAAGTTGGGGAAGAAAGCACTAGCCAACTTAGAGTTGAGTAGAATCAGAAAAAGTTTTCTATTAGAAAATATATCTCTTCTTTGTCAGCCCTGGTACCTGAAACAAACTGTAATCGTACCTGTGGGTTAAAACAAATGAGGAAAATGTTGAGGCACAGATGTTAATTTGAAGAAAATATTACAAGCATTGTTTTTCCTACATCTTCCATTTTTCTTGTCATTTCCAGTGACGACTCCTTTTTTCAGTTCTCTTTCATTTTATATGTTCTCATGATGCAGGATCTTACGTTTCACTCTTGCCATGTAGTTCTGCTTCTCTTTATACTTAAGCTAATTTAGAAGTACCCTATTCTTGCTGTCTCCTTTTTCTTCATCTTCATTATGATACATTTTCCTAATAAGGTCGCCAGTGACTTCCTGGTTAAAACATTTAATAGGTGTTTCTCAAGCCCCATCTTAATTGTGTGAGGGTTGGTGTCCGTTATTCTCCTCAAAATTCTCTATAAGTAGCACCAGGCTTTCTTGGTTTCCTTTCTACATTTCGGGCTTTTGTTTTATTAGCTCTTCTTACTCTACCTTTATCTATTAAATGTACTCTTGAAAGGTCTCAGTCCACTTGTTTTCTTTCTTTTCTTTTTATTTTTTGGAGACAGGGTCTCACTCTGTCATCCAGGCTGGAGTGCAGTGGCACAATCAGCTCACTGAAACTTCAAACTCCTGGGCTCAATCAATTCTCCCACCTCAGCCTCCGGAGTAGCTGAGACTACAGGTGTGCACCACCAAGCATTTTAAATTTTTAAAATTTTTTTGTAGAAACTGATCTAAAACTCCTGGCCTCAAGCAGTCTTCCTGCTTCAGCCTCCCAGAGTTCTGAAATTACAGGTGTGAGCCACTGGGCTCAGCCAGTCCACTTATTTTCTTACTCTGTACACTCGGAGTGGTTTCATTCAGGTTTTTCTGTATATTGCCTGATCTTCCAAATCTAGACTGAATCTGTCTAACTTTGTATATCATTGTATATTTTATATCTGTCTGTATCTCTTAGCTATCTGCTTAATCCCTGGGGCCCACTGATTGATTAAATGGGAAATCTACAGGTATCTCCCATTCAGCATGTGCAGAAGTGAATTCATCATCTCTCCTCCTTCCTCCAAACTTGATCCCCATCTTATCTCCTAGCTTACTCTGCCAGTGATCAGTCACTATAGCATTATTGACACTGCAGTATCATACCACAACCTAGTGTTTTAATGCATTTCTCCTTCCTCCTCCTCTGCTTCTCATATTCTCTAGTAAAATGCATGTGTCTGAGAGTTATCCAAGAATTAGAAACCAAAAGGGAAAAAAATGGAAGGAATTTAAGACATTAAAAGGGAGAACATACACTATAGCATCTGCATAATTCTAGATATTGGTATTCTTCATATAGTTCATCACTATCTTGGTAAGAGTATGTGAAGAAGCATCTTGATTATGAGGTTATTGTAGATTCCTTGGCATAAATATTTGGTAGACATGGGAAAGGAAAATGAAACATTTGTCAGTTAAGTTCTTATGACTCAGTTTAGTTCATTTCCAGTATGAAAATCATTCTTTTAATGTAATGACCATTTTGCCTATAAGCAGACCTTGAGATTAAATACATTTATTAAAACATGAATGGTTTTCCTAAGAAAATATGACACAAATCTGTTTTACAACTTTTTTTTTTTTTTGAGACAGAATCTCGCTGCATTGCTCAGGCTGAAGTGCCGTGGCACATTCTCAGCTCACTACGACCTCCGCCTCCCAGGTTCAAGTGTTTCTTTTGCCTCAGCCTCCCAAGTAGCTGGGACTAGGGACCTGCCACCATGCCTAGCTAAATTTTTTTATATTTTTAGTAGAGACAAAGCTTTACTATGTTGGCCAGGCTGGTCTTGAACTCCTGCCCTCGTGATCTCCCCACCTTGGCCTCCCAAAGTGCAGGGATTACAGGTGTGAGCCACCGCACCCAGACCTCTTTTACAACTTTTTGACTTTTTGATTTACATCATAGACATATGGTTTGTTTCTTTTTATTGCTGATCTTCACTATATTGAAGATCAGAAATATTGGTCTTCACTATATTGAAGAGCAATATATTGCTGATCTGAAATATATTGAAGAGGGAAGATTTAACAGTAGTTTATATCTTGTTAATATTTACCTTTTTCATATTGTTTTCTAATTTAAAATAAATTTGGTTGTAGTTTTTAAATTTAATTTGTCTTGATTTCAGAATCCTTTTCTATTTATATGAAGCTAGGCTTAGTACAGTTGCCAAAAACTGCAGCATTTGTAAATGCTGTACATTTGATAGAAGTTGCCCTAAAGACAATTAAAAGGTAACACTCATGTAAGTTGGTAGCTTCATTTAACTATTTTACTTCAAGTATACAGAATTTGCATAATGCTATGCTTTATTCATTCTGTCTGCAGAGGTTCTAATGGAAAGAATGTATCAATCAAAGAATCTATAGTGCTTAGAAAAAAGATAACAGCTAATGATTTCTTAACATGACGAACATAGTCCAAACTAATCTTTTTTTCTCCCCTAAAAATAAGGACCAAAACTTACCATTTTTTGTGAAGCTTGTAAAAGTGGGTAGAGGCCTATAACAAAACTCTTATTTTGATACCACCAAATTTATCTGCAGTTCAATGTGGATTAAATTATAAGAAGTAGAAATGTTTTCTTGGCTCTCAACTCATCATCCCTTGAAAAATTATCTCTTCTGTTGGTTTGCATTCAAGGTAAAAATTAGTCAGCTTGGACAATATAGTGAAAAATTCTTAGAATAAGGATATAATTTGTCTAGAGAAGAAGAGTTTGGCAAATCTCAAGGAAAAAATTGTTTTATAAGAGAATTATTGCTTTTAAATCTGAAAATCATTAACAACACTTACTTGTTCTTGTCATTGGAGAACAATCTTAAGGGGCTTGTTGAAGAATTTGGCATCAGAAGTTTTATTTTGCTGATGAGAGAAAACTAGAACATTGTGAGAAAAATAGTTACATGAAACATGATATTCATGTGCATTTTCTAAGCCCCATTTCTACTTTATGTACTACAAAGATGCAGTAATTCAACCAAGAAAGCACATTTTGGTCAGGCATGGTGGTTCACGCCTGTAATCCCAGCACTTTAGGATGCTGAGGTGCACAGATCATCTGAGGTCAGGAGTTCGAGACCAGACTGGCCAACATGGCAAAACCAGGTCTCTACTAAAAAATTCCAAAAAATCAGCCAGGCATGCTAGTGCATGCCTGTAGTCCTGGCTACTCAGAAAGCTGAGACAGGAGAATTGCATGAACTCAGTAGGTAGAGGCTGCAGTGAGCCAAGATTGCACCATGGCACTCCGGCTTGGGTGACAGAGCAAGACTCTGTCTCAAAAACAAAAAAAGTATATTTTTTGAACTATGGAAATCAGTAAATTGTTACAGTCATATATACTGCTTCCTATTAAGTAGAAGCAGAATGTTATTGAAAAGTTTTTGCAAAATCTGTAGCCCTCTGTAGAATATGAGTATACTGTTTTGATGGATCTAGATGTGACTCCTTTTTCCTACTGGAGAGAGACTTTTCCTTCTCCTTCCCCATTTAATTTTTAATTTAATATGTCAGGGTTTCATAATAGAACTTTTTTGTTAGATGAGAAATGCTGTCCTTATAACCCTCTATAAAATAGTGTTCTTTGCCTATTGCTTTCTGAAACATACCCTGATTTTGATATTGTCATTAATCTGTCTCCTCCTAAACAGAGTGTAAGCCTCTGTTTGTCTTGGCTTAAGGCTTTTTATCCTTATAGTATCTAAAACAAAAGTAGTCATATAATAAATGTTTCTTGATTCAACTAATTAATTATCCTTTTCTGGCTCTTCTCATTATTTCAGTAATTTCTATTCAATTTCTGTTTAAACAATAAATGTATTTGTGTGGCATATTTGCATGGATCAACTCCTCCCCATCCCCCAATTTTTTTGTTTTGTTTTGTTTTTGGCCCCTCAGCTGGCACCTAGTATTTGCTTAGTACTGTGTGCTTGGTACTAAATATGTAGCAGGAGATTACAATGGGCTTTGTCCCTGCCTTTATAGAACTTAATATCTCTGTAATAAAGGTCTAGGATATCATTACCTCATGAATAATCTCTCCTCTCTCCTATATTCTGGAAGAGATGCATATCATTGCCTTGTGCCTTGCATTGTTAGTGGTGTCCTTATCATAGTTAATGACATTTTTAAAGCATATCTAAAATGATAAGAATCTTACAGATTGGTTTTCAGTAGTTTTTTGCATATATTGAATTGTTAAATACTCAGTAAATACAGTTATTTAGTTTAAGAAATGTCTAACTCATGTAAAAAATATTTTCAAAATTACTAATAGTTTTTAACTCATATTTCTATTGAGATAATTTCAACAAAGTCCATTTGCTGCTCTGTAGGAATTAAAAGGAGATTTTTCCTCCCTTTTGATAGAATTTTTCTTAAATATATAAGGCTCTGACACTGTTCTCAAAAATGCCTAATGATCAAAAAATGTTATTGGCTTTTAATATTTTAAGTTTCATTCCATTTTCCTTTTTTTTTTTTGGTTTGATTTATCAATAATATAGATTATGGATTACCTTACTCTATTATATGTTGTTATATATTATATACTAAAACAGCAGTAAAATGTCTTCACTCATTTTCTTTTGGATTCTGAGAATGAGCTCTGACCAAATGGCAGCTAGTCCCTTTCCTTTAGCCAGAATTACATCCCGTTTTCCATTATCTCACTTATAACTTTTTTTAACCTTCGTTCTTTTATATATTTAAAATTCCTCTAAGTTCTTTATTGATATGTTTTCTGAAGTTTACTTTAGACCAAAGACTTCTGAAATAAAAGAGCTGGGGGTGAGGCTGTGTTAATTTCATCCCCATGTTCATAGTGTTTTCTTTAAGTGCCTTTTCTTTCCAAAACAATAAGAATAGCAGCTATAGAGATCTGCATGCTAATTGTAAACAGAATCAGATTCCTCTAACAGCAGTTTTGCCAGTGGTGTTTTCAACTGTGAATATTCATTGATTTGTTTTGTAGTTTTTTGAGAAAGCTTTGGCAGAAAAATAATTTCAGTAACATTTATTCAACAGTTAGGCCTATATGCCTGACACTGTACTTTATATAGGTTATCTAGTACGTAACAGCAGTTTTATAAGGTAAGTGATGTTATTTGTATTTTACAGGTGAAGAAACTGAGACAAGGAAGATTAAGTTGACGTGCTATAAAGATATGCATTTCATTCACAGCTTAAAGAAAGCATTATGGATTACATTAAAATTTTGAGTATCTGTGTTTAGGTTAAAATTTTGAGTTTATTCATCAGTCTTTCCTATAATTATGTACAGAATTATAGCTTGATAACAACCCCACTGATAAAACTAACATGTGTGAGCCGGGCACAGTGGCTCACACATGTAATCCCAGCACTTTGGGAGGCCGAGTCAGGTAGATTACCTGAGGTCAGGAGTTCAAAACTAGCCTGGCCAACATGGTAAAACCCCATATCTACTGAAAATACAAAAATTAGTTGGGCATAGTGGCATATGCCTGTAATCCCAGCTACTGGGGAGGCTGAAGCAGGAGAATTGCTTGAACCGGGGGACAGAGGTTACAGTGAGCCAGATTGTGCCGCTGCACTCCAGGCTGGGCAACAAAAGCAAAATTCCATCTCAAAAAAAAAAGAAAACTGAAAAGTGACTGGTTTACTATGGCCTTTTTTGCAGGGCGAGGTCATAGCATTGTAAGTGTAATCATTTTTTTTTTTCTTACTTGGTTATCTTTTACAGACACTAGAATAAAAGACTAAATACTTGTTAGGGTATAATAATCTTTAACTTACTACAAAGATTAATTTAAATATATTAAACCATATTGCTTTAGTACAGATAGAAATTTTAAGTAATTTAAAATGTTGTCATGATTGCAGAAGATTTATTCTGCTTCTTATGTTACTAGCGGGAGTCCTAAGCAATATAATGCTAAGAAAATAGCACTCTCATATCATGACTCAGAGTTAAGTAAACATTAGAAAGAAAATTGATCTTTATACTACCAGGCATGAAGCCCAGAGATAAGTATATTTGTAGGTGTCTTCTAAATTTCAAATTGCTGCCTAATTTTGGCATTTTCTAAAATCTCAAATTTTTAAAATCTACCTCAGAGAGGCCAAATGTTCTAGACATTGATGGCCTCCCATTAGCATAGAATAGAGTCTAAATCTATTGTAGGATAAAATTCATCAACTTACTAACCGTAACAGCATAAAGAACTTTTCTTGATTGGGCACAGTGGCTCACACCTGTAATCCCAGTGCTTATAGAGGCCAACATGGAAGAATCACTTGAGTCCAGGAGTTTGAGACGAGCCTAGGCAACATAATGAGACCCCATCTACAAAAAAAATACAAAAATTAGCTGGGCATGGCGGCATGCACCTGTAGACCCAGCTACTCAGGCGGATAACAGTTATATGCCCAGTTCCTTCCAGGAATCTTGTAAGAGAGTCTTTGGTTCTGGAGTAGGTGGAGAGGGACTAAAAATCCAGTTTAAGATGACCACAGGTAAAACAAAGAGTAACGTCACTATAAGGTTTGAATATTTTGTTTAATTTGTCTCACCAGAAGTTTTATGTTGAGATGTGGCAGATGAAAAACATTTGTCATGTCGACGGACTTGAATTGTCCAAATGATTGTCTTCACATTAAACCATTCGCATTCATAGTTTGCCTCACACATTTCTAGATTTTCTTTTTGCTTAAGCAAAAGTTTCATAAGCTCTCTTTAAAATTTTAACTTCGCCAATGAATTAAGGGAAGGCTACCTCTAAGCAGTGAATGTATTTCTGGAAGGAAATTGCTCCAGAAGGTCACTAGTAAAGTTGTTGACTGCAAAGATAAGTTAAAGACACTGTGAAACCCAGCATTACTCACACACACTGTACAATGGAATTAGCAGTTTGGACTAGCTACGCCCCTATGGGTTCTGCTCTGTAGCTGTTGAATCCTCAGTATTGGGAAAACAGCCAACAGTTCCTTGAATTTGTTTTAGTCCCACCTGTTCTAAGTATGCACTAATGCTTGTAAAGCTGTCCAGACTTTCTGATTTGAATTGCAGACAGATTGGGTTTTTTTTCCCTTTGTAAGATCAGTAAATTAGAAAAAAAAAAAAAGGTAATAATAAATAAATTTATAATTGTAATTTAGATCTGTAGCACATTAAATATTCTGTGTTTTTGTAATATCAATATTTTGTTGATTTTAGAACTACATAAAATGCATTTCTGAAGATTTTGATAAAGGATATGAAAGGTCTTTCTCTACTGCATGGGTTAGATCATATCAAGAGTTTTATAAATAGTTTCAGGTCACGTTACAAAAATAACATTGAGAAATTCATTGATAGATTTGTCTTTATAAGTTGGCCATTTAAATGATGCATGCATTATTTTTGGGGTTTTTTTGTTTTTAAAAATGATAGGTACTTAATACTATGGGTCGTGTTGTTTTGGGAAAATGAACATAAGACATTGTTAAGAATTCAGATTTAATCATTACATGCAAAAGGCACAGATTCAATTTGAAATAGCTTTTATTCAAAGGAAGAAGTATTTTCTCTTGGCAAAACTAGAGGTTTCTCTCTAATTTTCTGTCTATATTTTTATAAATAAAATGCATCACTTGGCTGAAATTTTAAAAAATTTTTACTAGAAGTTAGAGCAATCTTAGATTTTAAATAAATTGTTAAGTATCTTGAACATGTTATTTAGTTATGATTTAAAATATAGCTAAGATTTGTTTTACATTGTGGCAAATATTTACAGTTTAGAAAACAAACTAGTCAACATAATTTTTAAAATAACTAGTATATGGATACACATAATTCTCTGCAGTAGTTGGTGGCAGATGAAACTACATTTATAGGTCCCCCTTTTATAGTTACAGTAAAATTCATTTGAAAAACTTTATATGTAGAAATAAATTGTGCAAAGTAATATACAGGTAACATTTACATTTTTAAGAAATGGTAAGTACAAAGTTTGTCATTTAAATTGGTGACTGCCTCTCTTCAGTCAATAGGCTTGATCATCATCTGAACTGCTCTCAACGAGTATGACCCGCCTCTGTATTCAGCCCAGAAAATTCCATCTTGGTGCTTGCTTCTGTAATGGCCACCTCTGTACCATACTCCATTTAGGTTAGAATGTGCACAGGCATTGTACCACCAGCCTCCTTTATGAAAGTGAGCACAGTTTCCTTTGAGGAAAAAATATAGATACAAACATAAGTTTATTCTAGGTATGGTACTCTGCAATCATCAAAAACTTATTCTGCCTTTAATTTGAACTTCTCTTACTGATCCCAGTTACCTCTATCTTAGCAGTTTTAAATGTCTACATTTATCCTATTGCTGCAGTTGCATCAGCTACTTGAAAGATCACTTATATTGCCTTTTTTTAAAATCTTGCTCTTTTTTTGCTTAATATGTGCCTTTTTAAAAAGGGGGATTTAATTTCCTAGGTAGCAGAGAAGATGCAAGCAGTGTTTATATGTGAAAGAGTTACAGAGGGAGAAATTGGGAAGGAAAGATACAGAAGAAGATAAAGTCTGAGAAAAATTGAATTCTCAAAATAAAATAGCAAAAAATAATACAAAGTAAAATAAAACCAGCGGCCAAATGGGTTTCTGTAAATAAGACATATGTTATGGTCATATCTCTCTTCTCTTTTCTCTTCGTTTACCAGTGTTAAATTGGTTAAAACAGAGCTGCTTGCCAAAATACAGCTGGAGAGAAAAACAAATCAATTTAGGGTAGGAATGGGGGAGGATGGTGGGAGGGAATCTCTTTATCAGGATCAGAAACCTGGGTTAAAAAATGAAAAGCTTATGAAAACTAAATTTAAAATTATATGAATGATCTAATTGTGTCTTTCTAATGAAAATACTAATTTCCCCTCTGAATCAAGCTTTTTTATTATTCCTGTACCACATGTCACAATCATCTTGTTTTTCCTCCTCAAAGAAATGCTCTTACACCATGTATCCAAATGGCTTGCATCCTTCACTCCTTGTGAGTCTTTATTCAAATGTTGCTTTCTCACAATAGCTTTTCCTGGCAAACCTGCATAAAATAGCACCCATCCTAGGCCTTGCTGCCCGCCACTTTCTATTTTCTTACTTGGTTTTATTTTTGAGAGTACTTATTGCCACCTGACAGATCGTTTTGTCTTCTCCAGTGAATAAGCTCCAAAGGGCAGGAACTTGGTTCACTCTTGTATCTGCAGTACCTACAACAGTGCCTGGCGCGTAGTAGGTGTTCAGTTAGTATTTGTTATGAATTTTAGGCACTTGCACTTTTTTTCCAGGCAAATGTGTTCCTGTTTTTTTCCCAGAAATTTGTTTTTCACATAGATCACACTTTGGGATTGCCTTATAGAAGAGATCCCAAAAGCTCTTTCTTTGAGTAGGTTATATTTCCTGTCAGGGTAACCAAAATTGACCTTTTTAAAATAGCATATATAAATAGATTCTATTTAATTCAGAGAAGGTGATGATTCTACAAAGAATGAAATTTTTTTTCGTACATACCTGCATACATATCTTTATCTCTGTCCAGTGTGGTGAATTGTTTACCATTATGCCACATCATAGAATCCCCTGCATTTCCCTGGTAAGTTCCCAGGCGCAGTCTATAGAATTCATTTTCAGGTTCTAGACGAAAGCTGCTGTATTCTGCGTAGACTTTTTTATCACTCCAGTCTTCTAATTCAATCAATAACTTGTAATTATCTTGATTGCTAAGCATATAGATATTTTCCAGTCCAAGCCAATATTCTCCACCAATGTTTCCAAACCCTTTCTATTAATAAATGAAGAAACATGAGTGCATAAATAAATATAGAGATAGCAAACTTTTTTTTCTTTTTTTTGAGACCGAGTCTTGCTGTGTCACCAAGGCTGGAGTGCAGTGGTGCGATCTCGGCTCACTGCAGTCTCTGCCTCCTGGGTTCAAGTGTTACTCCTGCCTCAGCCTCCCGAGTAGCTGGGATTATAGGCGCCCACTACCACACCTAGCTAATTTATTTTTTTTAGTAAAGATAGGGTTTTCATGTTGGTCAGGCTGGTCTGGAACTCCTGACCTCATGATCTGCCTGCCTTGGCCTCCCAAAGTGTTGGAATTCCAGGTGTGAGCCACCATGCCCAGCCTAGAGATAGTAAACATTTTTATAGGTAAGTGTTAAACATTCGATAGTGTAAAGATATTGGCCATTTATGTGGCAAGGTAAGCTTCCATTTTAGTTCATCACTTGAGTTTTATAAGCCACACATTGTCATTCTGTTTTTCGGTTTTTTGTTTGTTTTGCTTTCTTCTAATATGTCAGTATTTATTTGCATAGCTAGCTTCAAATCCTACAAATAAGATAAAGACAAGTGAGAATAAAATTTTTCCATAGCTACTGAAAATATTAGTATACTACTCAAATCCTTAAAAACGGTTTCTGGTATTCATCTAAAGAGCCCAACATTTTTTTCCTAATAGTAATCTTTGTAAAGTAGTAAGATAAGTCATCCAGACTGAAAGGGATCATTTTAAAGTATATCTTCTGTTTTCTTTTTACATTTTAATTTTGACTTTAAAACCAGAGGTGAGAATCATTTTTTTCCACAGGTATAGATAATGAAAAAACATATGAATAGTTATTTTTAACTCTGTATCTTATTTATTGCATAGAATCTTATTTATTGCATCATTGCAAGAGTGGGTTTATTTCACCTCCCTTAGGTTTGCATCACTGATTTACCTTATAATTTTCCCAATTTCTGAAGAAGTTGACAGAGCCGTCTGTTCTTTTCTGAATAACAGTCCAACCTCCAGGATCCAAACTGTTTTCACACCATAGCTGCATTGGTCCATTGCTGTTTTCAGGTTTAATCATATAAATCCCACTGACCGAATGCCCAGCTTCTTTTGCTTGCTGACAGTCTTTGAATGGTCCTATAATTTAAGTATCATTATTATCAGCAAACTTACTATGAGAAGAGACATATTAAAAGTTTTTAATCAAGTTATTTACAGATACTACTTTCTATCATATACGTAATATTATATAAACTAAATAAAAGGATGGCTCCAGTCCTGTTACTGGAACATTAGTTTCATTTTCAACTGTTCTGTTCTTTGTCCATGTATGTATATGTTTATGTTGTTATATAATCCTAATACATGTAGAAAATTGGATTCTGTCTTAACATTTTCATGCACGTATAATCTCCATTCTAGCACTTACAGTAGCTACATAATAGTCCTTGACATTGATATATGTTTATTCCTCTATCATTGGATGTTGAGTTTTTATGATTTTTGCTATTATGTAAACACTGCACAAAGTGTCTTCATTCTTATTGAATTCATTTTTTAATATTATAAAAGTGCTGAGGGATCTATCTACTGGATCAGGGGGGATCAACTCTTTTATAGCCCTACATAGTACCCAATTTACGGTTTTGGAAATTTGCTTTCATTGGAACATGCTAGTACCTTGAGTATTTGTACTCATTGAAAATGGGGTACCAGTCAAATAAGTTTTAGAAATGCAAAATACTATGTTTCCCATTTGGAAATTCACAATATACATTCACATATTAAAGACTGAGAAGCCCGGAAATAAACCAGAGATACCCAAACTCATAGAATCTTAAATTTCCCCCAGTAACACTTAATAACAGCCCGTCAGGAATGTTAGCATAACTGCCTATCTAAAGAGTTGTATCAATCTGTATACCTGATAATAATTTTCTCATTTAATCTACAGTTACCTGGTGATGGTTTATAGGTGTTCTAGAGATAGGACAATTAACTAAGGTCATGTATCTTAGAAGACGGTAAATCCTAGACATAAATCCCTGTCTAATCCCAGAGTCCCTGCTCTGAACTGCTGTGTTGCATGCATTTGCCCTCATTTTATTTCATAATTTTAGGTATTCTCTATTTTTAATCCACTAATAAGTTCTTCAGATTTTACAAATGACAACACATTCTGTGAAATTACTTTTAGGATGTCTGACTCTTGAACTTGCGATTTCCCTATTTTTGGATCTAGTTAATATTCTTCCGTTTCATCCTCCTCCAGTCTTTCAAGCCTTTTTTAATAAACATGCAAAATATATTAAGGGATTTAGAAAAAAGAGTTACCCTAAAGATCTCTTAGAACAAAAAATGTATAAAAATTCTGATTGCCAAATTTTATATTTTACTAGAAATTTTTAAATTCTGACTTGCATAATTTTTAGAAATTATGTGAGAGTTAAGTAAAGTTCTTAAAAGATTTTCTGTACTATAAGGATAATAGGATTGTTGAAATTTTGAGAAATGTCCTATCTATACTTTGCCAGATATGTACAGTATTCCTTTTGGGCCTTATTAGGATAGAATTAATCTCATTAGATAATTGTGCAACTATAACAACAGAAGGAGTTCTTAGAGACTATGAGCTCTTACTTGTAGACTGTTCCCTAGGACAGACAATTTTTTTTTTTTTTTTTGGCTTCATGTCATCAATGTTTAAACCCTTAGGAGACTGTCGATAATTTTTTGTTAGTTAAATTTTTCATTTTAAATACAAAGAAATTGAAACTAAACACAAAAATCAAGAGAACATCAGTTTCTGTAGTCCAGATGTTTATTATGTTGCATTGATATTTTTTCTCTCAAATTTTTAAAAATTACAATGCAATGTTTATAAATAGTACGAACTACTAGTAAAATTTTGAGAAACTTAAATACTTGTGGTGTCTTTCTTGGATTATGTTTATTTTAGGTATTGTACTTTTTAGTTCTAGAGTTTCAATTTGATTCTTTTCTATAGTTTTTATTTCTCTTTTGAGATGCCCTCTCTTTATATTCATTATAAATATATTTTGCTTTCAGACATTGAAAATAGCTATAACCACTACTTTAAAATTTTTGTCCTCAGTTCCAAGTTTGCTGAGAGTTTTTATCATGAATGGATTTTGGATTTTTTGAAAGGCTTTTAAAATTATTTTTCTTTTTAAATTTTTTTCTAACTAGACATATCACAGGAATCAAAGGCTTTTAGTCTGCCTACTGAGATGATGATAGGGTTTTTCATTTTGCTGTTGTTTGTTAACACATGAATTACATTTAAAAATATGTGTGTGTGTGTGTGTGTGGTTTTGGATTTTGAGCCCGTCGCCCATGCTAGAGTGCAGTGGTGTAACTGTCATAGCTCACCACAGCCTCAAAATCCTGCACTCAAGTGATCCTCCCACCTCAGCTTCCCAAGTAGCTAGGACTACAGGCAAATGCCACCATGCCTGGCTAATTTTTTTTGGGGGGGGGAGGGGGGAAGAGATGGGGTCTTGGTATGTTGCCCAGGCTGGTCTTGAACTCCTGGTCTCAGTAATCCTCTGAACTTAGCCTCCCAAAGCGTTGGTATTACAGGTATGAGCCACTCCACCAGCCTTTACATTGATTATATTTTGAATGTTAAACTAACCTTGTGTTCCTGGGATAGGCTTGACTTGGCGAAAGTATTCAGAGGCCTTAACACAATACCTAACAAAGTAGCCATCATCGGTAACTGTTAGTTCCCTCATTTCTGCCTTATTCCTCATCTCAACCTATAATGGTAGCTTATGTCATAATTTAGTAGAATATTTAATATCTGCTTATTTAATAAATTTAATATAACTCATCAAAGATGAATGTATAGTCATTTCTACTGCAGAGAAATATTACTGAAAAACCTCATGCTCTGCAAATTCATGCATTAAAAATAATAGCTAATTTTAGCTGTTAACATAATTTGTATTTAGCTGCAGTTACCTGTGGCATAAAACGTTAATATGCTTGGAAAAAAATCTCATGTAAACCAGTATAACCTCTTTGTTTTGCTAACACTGTTTTCCTTTTTCACCAGTCACGTATGGGCTACTTCACATTACAGAAACATGCATTGTAGTCAAGTGGGAAGAAGGATAAAGAACTTATATTTCAGAAAAGATGAAATTTACAGAATTTTTATTTCCTATGTGGGAGTGAGATGGAAGGAAAAGTGAATTATGACTGCAGGCTCAAACTTAGATTATTTTGTGTAATTCAGGTAGTATATTTGTTTACTTACAGTATTCATAGGCAAGGACTTTATCTTTCCGTGTGTATCCACAGTTTAGCACACTTAGGAATCCAGATACGTAGATATAAACCTACATGATTGCTAGCAGTAATGGTTTCCAGAATTCCCTTATTCTTTTCCCTTATTCATGCATTGTTCTTTCAAGAAATGTCTTTTCTGTATCTACTATAGGCTAAGGACTGTTTTAAGTTCATGTTGGGGGTGGGAGAAGTGGCAAGAGAGAGAGAATTCCACTGTAATATACTTTGATGGAGTTACATAGGGCACATGGTAGCAAAGCCTAAGAACTAGCTAA
This sequence comes from Cebus imitator, assembly GCF_001604975.1. Classification (NCBI taxonomy): domain Eukaryota; kingdom Metazoa; phylum Chordata; class Mammalia; order Primates; family Cebidae; genus Cebus; species Cebus imitator. The sequence continues at coordinate 3,773,817 of NW_016107526.1, forward strand.
CCGAGATCTCTGAGGAGCATTGCTCTTATTTTAAAACCTATTTGTATTATAGTTCATGCACACGTGAAAGTGGTTTTGTTATAACATACAAATACCTCATTTTGTAAATTTGCATAGTCCGTTATCTTTGTATTGGTTATTCTATGAATTTTTTTTGGTAAATGTTTACATTCATTTGAGTATAGTTTTGACAGTTTACATTTAAGTATATAGTCAAAGGATGGACTTTTATTAGGTTATTTGCTTTGCTGCAGAATATTTAGAAACATCAGTGTTTTGAATGTTGACAGATTATTTGTCAAGTATCATTTATTGCATAGAGTTATACTCATTTTCTGCTATTTAGTAGACACTCAGATGATTAAAACGAAATGGAGAGTTCTGGGTTTTCTGAATCCAGCTTTGATTTGATAAGACTTCAATTATGCAAATTTAATATTACCTTCAGCTTTAATTTTCAACCCATTTTTTGCATTGGGCTTTCTGTTTATTGTTGGATGTCTGTTAGACTTAGGAAAATGTAATTGAAGTTCTTTTTCAGAACATATGGATAAAATCTAGCAGTGTTTACAGCTACTTTTTTCTCCTCAGTAAAGATATTAAATATCAGAATTCAATATTTGTTTGTATTTATTTTTATAAACATACCATTAACCTGTCCTAGTTCACTGTATATTGTTGACCCTGGCAGAAATATTTTCTCATTATTACTTGCAAACCTTATTTACTTTCTGCCCTAAAATTAGATTATCTCTTGTCCCTATCTTAAATGTTTTCACTGCTTTTTCTGTAACATAAACAACATTGCTTGATAGAAATTGTTAAATGACAAATAGAAAATTTTAAGCTTTGTTCTTGAGAAGTCAAATTTAATTTACAGGTTTACATAATTTCAGAAATAAATTGATTGACATGTAAATCAGGAATTTGTTCACGATGCTTCAAGTAGTATAGACTGGAATTACCTTTCTTTTAAAATAGGCATAGTATCAACTTTTTTTTGCAAGAGTCTTTTCAAAGCAGGAAACTGGAATTCTGTTCTTTGAATTTGAAGAACCAGTCTCTCTGTTCCTCAGTTTATGTGAGGATTAAAGTTTATACAGGGCTAGTGAAATCATATTAATACCTCTGATTCATAGAAAGAAAAATGTTGACGAGTCATGCCAGATTATCTCCCAAGATGTATTTTTTATTAAGAACCCATATTTTGAATAGAATAGTGAGTTTAAAAAGAAAAAAGGATTTCATACTTTGAATAGCAGCTTTACTGGGAGCCATCTATAACATATGTGTTCTTTTTCTATAAAAAGAACTTTTTAATTATAAAATTACAAAGAAAATCCTTTTTGTGATATGAAACAGCCAATTCAGAGTTTTCAAATAATTGATTAGCAAGTAGAATCTTTTGAGAGGTAAACTTTTCTGTTGGGTTGTGCATTAACTTCCAGATTCAACATTTCTGGAGTGGGAAGTTTGAGACAAATACTTTCTAAAGTGACAGTAGAATCTTTCTTGTAATAATATGAAATGCCCAATATCTGTATGTTTAAACTGTATTTAGCAACCCAAACTCTTATTTAATTATTAAATAATTTATTAATTACTTTGTTATAACTGGCTAATATGGTCATTTTCCAACAGCCCCTTGGCTTAACTAGTTTTTTTGTTTTTTTGTATTAAATGTTAGTATAAGTATTCCACTGAACCCAATTATACCTAAAAAGTGTATTAAGAAGCATTATAAATTTAAAAATATAAATATTTGATGATTTAAAATAAGCCTACCACTAAAAAACATATTTTTAATTTCTAATGACTACTTTCCAAGTGGTCATTACCTAATACCTGATATGACAAGGAAAGGCACATAAAGGGAAGTGTACAAAATACGTAGTAATTAATGGTGGTCAAACCATGTCAGATCATACACAGAGCACTTTTACCTGTATCCTCTCATCTAATCATCACAATTTTTATTACAAAAGAGGCAACTGGGCCCCAGAAAGCTTTGCTAGAATCCAAGTTTACTGATACTCAGATCTATGCTTTTACGCATGGTGAAGGAACTTTCTCCACTCAGCTCTCCTACAAGGAATAAACTTATTTTTATAAATATGCTATTTTTGAGATAAAATACCCAAAATGCAGGCACCAAATAACATTAACAGTTAAGAATTTCATTGATTACAACTTGTCAGGCGTATAATTACATTCTCAAACATTTTGTTTTTAAGGTAGAGAA